>NC_071289.1:61348664-61654758 GCF_943734705.1 Anopheles coustani
ACCCTCTCTTCTCTTGTTTTAACGATCTTCTACCTTTTTGATTATAGTTTGCATTTCGGGTTGCCTCTCCATTAGCGTTTTGACTAGTAGATTAGCTAGTTTATCAGTGTGTAAGCGATATATAACGCAGGCCTCAGTTGGCGGACAATTTTATTGTCGCGTTTTACGACGAAGCTGCTTACAGAAAAAAAAGAACAGAAACGATACTTTATTGCAAATTCGCTGCATAGCTGCTAATAGAAAGGCTTTTCTTTTGGAATGCGGTTCTATCAATGTAGCAATGTGGTCCAATTTATTACGTTTAAAATGCAGTTTATCGAGGTGCAATCATCTAAACAAACTGAATGACTAGGAGCTTAAATTTAATGTAATTTTTTGTTGCGAAAAGGGAAAGGGAATTAATGTTCATATTGCAAATATTTCTTGGTTTCTTAGTCCTTAAAGTGAGACTGTCACGATTTTATATGCAAGCGTGAACGATCTGGACAACTTTCCCATTATTAATAACTTTTAGAATAGATTAAAAAATGCTTATAGCCAACAACAAATAAATCTTAAAGAGAAAATGGAATCTATGGAAAACAGCACGAATAGTATGAGAAGGTAAATAAAAAATTTGTAGAAATTGATACGATGAGTTTTGATTCTCATTTTGAAATTTATTTTAGCTTCATGTTTTTATTTATAGGTGACTCGTATAGTTTCGTTGTGCTTGTTTGGTGATTTGTGGGGTGGATTTCACACGGTTCAGCGATAACAATAAACAGTGATCAAATATCGCACACCTGTTTGAATTCCACCTGGCAGCGTTGGAAAAGTAATTTTCTTCAGGATTATGCTTGGGATCTAGATTCAAATCTAGTTAAATTATATGGAGAAAAATAGTCGAAAAGTTATTTGCACCTCCTTGACATCTGCCCGGTGTACGAAATGCTCGAAAAAGCTGACGATGCTCGGGTTTACGGTAGAAACGCGATGGTTCTGCCATTGAGTTCAATGTAACGAGTGAACCCTCTGGCAAACTTGTGCCGGCGCCATCCCAGGTCGACCTACGGCTTAGCCATTTTCTCGCATGTCCTGGCTCGGCGGAGGTGAAAGTAGCGATAAATCAATGAGTTGTTGTATGCGCCTGCAATTGCAACGGACTTGAAACCGCCAGTGAAGTGCCCGCCATAGTGACATTCATTTTACACTTATTCGAAATGTTTAATTTAAATCTTGGTGATTAAAGTTATAATGTTGTATGGATCATTTTAGTTTGACATTAGCATAATAAACCTATCGGTCATAAAAATGATTTCATCGATCTTAAAAAATATTTTTGTATGATTTATATGGATAAAGCACATTAAAAGGTAATAGAACGATTTAATCGCACCGCGGATGTATAAATATCAGTCGATCACAAAATTAAAATACACATACAATTGAAAGTTTATATGACCCGAATCGATTTTTGCTTCATTCCAAACCTTATGACTAAGGTGGTTAAGAGAGCACCGGTCAAGAATGTTATCAGCTGCCTAAAATCAGATAAAATTTATCATTCCCTCCCGTATCAGGCGCATCGATCGTAACAGTGACCGTATTTCTGCAGCCGTGCAAGAAGGTGAAAGAAGAAGTGCGGGAAAAAAGATAAATCGTTACCGAGGAAAACAGTACTCGTAGTAAAAAAATAAGAAGAAATGTGAATCGTCATGTTTATCGGAATATTTTATAACCGATTGTTTATTGTCGTGTTCGCTGAAACCGGAGGTCAGCGGCATCATCCGTTCCATTCGGTTTCTTCACGTTTGCTGTCCTAGATAATGGGTTTTGTTGGTTGAAGTTTGTATCCGCTGCTTAATAATGTATCAGTTTCGAGTATAATATTGAACATCTCCGACCAATAACTGATTTGAAATAAACCATCTGATGCGGAAACCGTTTTTCAACGTCCTTGATGAAAGTCGTATCGTCTGGTTTTTATGGCTCTCGAAATTAGAATCATTCAAATCCTTTAAATCCGCAGAGTTCCAAAGGCGTTTGCTAATCACTTTGCGATTAACATAAATGCCGTCGGTTTGAAGGTCGATTCGAGGGAGTGTTCACTTTTTTGGGTGTGTGTTGAGGAAGCAAAATTCGCGTTCCGTATGCGAGGCTAGATAAAGCACATGCTCTTCGATGCTCTTGAGTGATGTCAAACTTGTTTGACTTCGCTGGCACATTTCCTCCCAAAATAGGTTTGCGGGCAAAAATGAAGTATTAGTTTAATATATGAAAAAAAGTTTTTATCAGTTTGGTTTTGACTTAACAGTAAATAATGAATTACACTTTTACTTTTTTAAAATATTTTAATGTTTCTTATACATTTGCCTACAATTATACCAAACTTAGTATTAGCTGTACGTAATTTTTTAAAGTTAAGCACTCTCTTTGTATGAGCAATTTTGAGTCAATAATATATTGATTGAATATGCCTGACTGCGAATACTCAGTGTGGCAGTGAAAACGACGCAAAGGCGTGAACGGACCAAAAATCTGAATATTTAATCTTGAATTGCCAAAATCCGACAATAACCTGAAAATAATTGCAGAAAGACGCTTCATATCGAATTTTTTAACTAATAAATGTAATACATTTTACTCAGAGGGATAAAAACGCGTACTTCGAATCTAAATTTGTTTCTCTTATAGTTCTTTTGGATTTGTATGGCATTTTACTATGTTCATTGATCCTGATAACTTTTTTGTTCGAAAACATCGATGGAAGGTGTTGTGTCTTGTGCAGTGCACACTTTCAACAAATTATTCAAATTATCGTAGGTTATCCGTGATCTTGGCAATGATTTATTTGTAAAAAAAGAGTTTGTTTCCCATGATTACTGTTACTATTTATTCATTTGCGTGTCTCGAAAAATCTGTGTAAACTCTTTGCTCTTGTTAACCGCTATACACTGCATCCCAAAATGATAGCCTCACCTAGTTTTTTCTGTGCAGGGCGAATACCGAGCATATAAATTTTTCCAAAAAAATCACAAGTATTTGTAAGTATAAAACGACTACTTTGCATAAATATTGTTGAAAAAAACGAATGAACAATCCCTTTCGGTCCAAAAAACTAAAATCAGTGGTGTCCCAAAATGATAGCCTCACTTAGGATTTTGATCGAATTATCAACAAAAATAGCATAAATGGATTAAAAAGTCATGATTTAGCTATCAGTTGGTTCTCCATTACGATTTATTGCTTGGAAAATGCTTGATGGTATGCTCTCCGATAATTTTTCTAACGTATTTACTGATAAGGAACGCCAAGCATTTCGGATAGCAAGTTTAAGCTCGTAATGTCTCCCATCTTCATAAATCTCTTGAACTAGCCTTCCACAAACATTCTCTATTGGATTAAGGTCTGGGGAAACGGCTGACTAAGACATTGTTTCGATACTAGATCGTGCATGGTGAGTTCTTGTTGTCTTGCTTGCGTGCACGGCAGCATTTTTTTGCTCAAAAATGAGCTGTTGAGTGTTGTGATTTTCCAGATAAGGCTTTAAATGATTGTCCAGGATGTCGATAAACATATCGCTGTTCATACGTGTTGGTATAATGGCCAATTCACTTCTACTAAGACCGCTGAACGCAGCCCAAATTATGACGGAATCACCTTCAAAATTGCGACAGTAGAAAAATCGTGCTATCGTCTCAAATCTAGCCAGTAATGGATGTAACTATCCGATCCATCAATATGTAACTTTTTTTCATCAATATAATCCACCTTACATGAATTATCAATTTAAAATTTGAACAAGACTACAAAGTGACAACTTACGTTTCTTCACTCATTCTTCCATGTCATATGTGCTGTAGCAAACTCCAATCTATCGACTTTTTGGTGAAGTTTGAGGGCAGAAACTTTCTTCATGGACTCTCTTACAATATCAGAACATGAATTCAAAGCTCGCAACACAGCATTTTTGTGCACATTCAACCAGAAATCGTTTTTTGTCCTACGGCAACCTTTGGTTGCATTGAAAGCAACTTAAAAAATCCTCCGATTATCACGCGAGAAAAGATTTGGAAGACGACCAGGAGACTTCTGAAGCCCATATCAACTGGAATTTTTTACATAATCGTTAATGACGTTTGTGAATCTATTTATTAGCACACCAATCTCATGATTTGACTTGCCATTAAAGCGATAAGCATCAATTTGACTTTTTTCTTGTTCCTAGAGTTGTTTTCTGCTTCCAATGTTCAAATTAAATTACAATTAAAGTAAAAGAACTTAAAAATTACTTTTGGCAACTGGTAACGTAGCTAGGAACTGGGTTGCTTTGTTAATTTGAATGATTTTTGAAGTGAGGCTATCATTATGGGACACTCCATTTTTTAAATTTTTGACCAACATTTTATAATTAATTTTTTTTTCTGATAATTTAAAAGTGAAACACATTTCTTTTAGATTAAGGAATATGTTTCTGTCGTTTATTTTACCTTGCGATCATTTAAAATAGCATATGAGCGAAAAAACTGGGTGAGGCTATCATTTTGGGACGCAGTGTATAACAACTTAATGCCGTAATCAATGGTGAGAGTTCCTTTCTCACAAAAACGTTTTACATTGGCGGGGTATAGGTCCTGTTGCACGTATGAAATTCACAATTCGTGAAACTACATTCCCAAAAAGCTAATTGCTATTAAACGAAAGCCAACGTTCAAGTATAAAAACTTTCCTAGTTTTCTTTCAAAGGGGTAGCGAGCCGCATTAAATGTCCTTGCGGGTCGCATGTTTGGCATTTCTTGACGGTCAATATCAATCAGGAAGAAACAGAAAATTTGTATATGAAGGGCAAAAGCAAAAAAGATAATTTATGATTAAAATAGAAGATAAATTATACATAAAACTTTTATGATCTGTTAGTAGGAAAATCTATCATAATTTTTTATGAAGTTTTTAAAACCTCGTAAAACGTTTAAATTGTTATCTTCTCTGGTAACGAGCTGCAGTGCAAATTGTCATTAATTAAGATAAATTACACTTTCGTTTTTTATCTGATGATCTTTCGTTTGCTTCTGGCATTTGAAGTAAAATAAATAATCACCGACTGATTATAAGCGATGCACTTTAATGATCTGTCATCACTTTTGCAACAAATGAGCCCAGTTTTTCGTCCTTCCGATTAAAAACTCATGTCTCTGAAACCCATATTGGCAGATAACCGTCGCTATTGACGTGTGCCGAGCTCAGATTTCCTCGTGTCTGCCAGAGCCACCGGTCAGGGTCAACAGGTGATCCGTTGGGCAAGGAGCGTGAAGCGTGCGATGCTGATAAAACTAGAAGCAAAAGCCTGCAAAAAGGACCAACACGAACACCGACCATGTGCCGAGTGAGTGAACATCTTCGATGAGGAGGGCAGCCGTCGAAACTACCATTCATAGATTTTGGACGGAGGCGAAACTGAAGCGATATTTAAATGAGCCGTAAACTGGTGACAATCTGTGTGGAGCAAACTGTTGGCGAAAAAAAGAAGGAATTTTGGCAGATACCAATGAAGTAAGGCCAATGCGATAGGTGGAATGCAGCCGCGAGCGTATGGATACCCAACATAGAGTGAGAGCCATGGCCTAACTGGTGGCTTTTGCTGTAATTTTATGCACGGGGTGGATAAGGGAGTAGAACATGAAACTGAAATTCGTAACGAAAGAAAAACAAAACTCGATAGACATGGCTATAGCTAACGGGGAGATGATCAAAAACAAAAAACAAAAACCGGTAATAGATCGAGCTCCGCCACCGAACTGGTCTAGTGCTGGTGGTGATGATCGTAGTATGTGTAGGCTTCTCAATTTGAACCGGCTGCTACTATTAGGAGCGACATCTATCACATCGCGGCGCATCTTCGTAAACCACAGCCCGCAAGCGGTGGAATAATAATCATGTTTAGATTTTGCAAGCGATCATCTCCCTCCCGAGGAGGTCCTTGCGTCAGATTCGGCATTTTTTGGAGGCCGATCGATCTGGCTAGGATGCTGGGAAGATGTCTACGAGCTGCCGGTGCCTATGGTTTCTGATTATATAAAGCACCGCCCGCCGATCCGTTACCGTATCAGTTCGATTTGAGAGTCGCTCGGGTACAGTTAAGTGATTTCCACCAGCAAGATCCTGCATTGGCAGCGCCATTTGAGAAAAATCAAAATGTTCCAAAAATTGGTGAGTTTTACAGTGTCAGACATTCCGTGTTCTAAGTCAATCGATCCCTCAGTGCACCGTCGAGAAAGTGTTGAGTACCTTAAACGAAACCGGACCGGAACTAAGTTTGCTCGTCGGTGCTACCTCGATGGAAGACTGCTCCCATACACCTCGCCCGGCCGGCAAGCCTTTCTATCGGGGTACTGGTTTTGTGATGAAGTAATTCGCATTTTTTCTCGCCGCTGCTGCCGCCCCATTTGCTAAAGAAAATGCGACTAACTTCCTCGCAAAAGCTGACCGCAAACGTTCGGCGCAGTGGACCAGCTTCAAAGCACCCGGAATACCAGGATACTGATAGGATAGAGCGTTCTGGAGAGCACCGTATTAACGAAACCGTCTCGCACTGTGTTTGAAATCTTCTATAACCGCTCAAAATTGAATGCCGTGTTTAGTTTGTGTCGGAAGAACCAGAAATTGTATATTTCAAAGTCTTTCCTCTCATACTGATCCTTCCAGATCGTAGCATCCTTCGTGGTCGCCTTGGTAGTGGCAATCCCTCAGAGACCGCAGGCCCGCGGCAACTTTGGCGGCGGTGGCGACGAAGCCGGAGCGGAAATCGTCAACCAAGACACGGTCATCAACGCGGACGGATCGTACACGTACAACTACGAGACGAGCAACGGTATCAGCGCGTCGCAGGTTAGCAACGATGGCACGAACGCGAACGGTAACTTCGCCTACACGGCTCCGGATGGCGAGCGCATCGAGGTCGTGTACGTCGCCGATGAGAACGGCTTCCAGCCACAGGGTGCCCATCTGCCGACGGAGCCTCCGGCGCCCGAGCACGTGATCCGGATGTTGGAAGAGATGCGCGCCAACCCGCCAGAGGGCGCCGACCTCGAGTCGCTGGACGCCACCCTGAACCGACTCCGTGCCACCCTGGGCTAAGTTAAGGGAGCGGGTGTGACGGTGTGTAGGCAATGGTGGACCGGGTGGACCGGGTGCCTCCCTGAGTCTGCCCCGTATGTAGGCTAGTAAGATGTAACTATATTACTTACGCATGTAGCGTAAGCTTAATACGATATTAAAATACCTCGCCATTTGCTCGGAAAAATCACATAAAGTGGGTTTGTTTATTCGTAATGTTGCAAACTGTGAGTAGTATGACTAACCTTTTTATTCGAAACTGCTTTTGTTTATACAGGGGCTTTGGGTTACCTTTCGGGTTATCATCATATGCTTCATTAAAACTAGTTTGTATTATTATTTTCACCTTACCTCTATGATAAAAAAATCTATTTCATCACACTGGGCTCGTCCGGGATTTGAACCCGGGACCTCTCGCACCCGAAGCGAGAATCATACCCCTAGACCAACGAGCCACACGAACTATCGGAGCAGCAGTTGCAACAAAAGCGAAGCAAATGTGAGTCAAAAAGCGGATCGCAACAATCTCGTCGAGAGCTGGTCGATCGAAACATTTACTTTCTAGTAACGAAAAGCTGAGCTGCGGTACAAAAATAACTGATATAGCAAGCGCCACCATAGCCAGCTCTACCCCCTCCTTTTTGTTTGTGGTCAGCGGAGCGATAGTGAAAGTGCAGTGAGCGCTCCGATCGCTTCTCACTGTAGGTTTAGGTACAGTGGCTCATGATTTTATTTTGGGCAGTTTGAGCGGATTGCCTTTGTTCATCTCACGTTTGCTGGAGTTCGATCGCACGGTGCTTTGTTTTTGTTAATTTTTTATTTCGATTATTTCACTCCCCAGCCGTAAACTTCCAAATGTTTACGGTAATGGATTGTGGGAACCGCGGATAAGTCAAATCTGTTGACAAATGGAAAGTTGTTAAAAAAAATCCACAAAACTCTACAAATTAATTTTGCTAAAACAATTTTTCATCAAAACACAATGTTCCACAGGTAATTGCCATAAAGAAGTAAGTGGGTTTTTTAAATACACTTCACAAGAAAAGACAATACACAGCAGGTCAAAACAGCGACAAATGCCATTTGCTTGGCGAGGATCAATCATTTAACAAAAGTTAAAATGAGGCATTATTCATTGCACTGTTTTATACATCCCAACTAACAAAATAGTTTCCATAATGACTCTAACCATGGTATGCACTGATGGAGCAGAGATTTTTGTATATCTCGTAACAAACTAAGTTGTGCTAAGTTGCGCCACCCTGTATACTTGCAGAGTGTTCTTAAGTTCTTCGAGGGTGAACACCCAGATGGTTTTAGGCAGGGTACATATTGATGCACATTTGAATACGATACAAGTTCATGGACTACAGATATTGTCAGAGTTTTTGCCATAGTTGGAGTTCTTGACGGTTTCAGAAAACAAATCCCTTATAAAAGCTCCTGGAAAGAGATTGAATAGCCTGTATATAAATGCAATATAGCGGATATGGTTTCAAAGTATTTGAATGAAATCATCACTTAGTAGAAAAATGCAAGAATCGAATGGAACGCAAAGCGCGAATGCACACATTCCGTTTCACAGCCTATGGTTGAAAATATTCAACTAATGAACTTCTTTATACTCTATGATCTAGGCCGTCACCAAGTGTTTGAATACTAAACCTAACAATAATATGCTTTAAAAAATGTATATAGTTATGGCATATCCTGCACAGTTTGCATAATGCAAAACACTAGCAAAATAATTTCATAAATGGTGCTAGAAAAAAGAACAATTTTTAGCTTATCATTAGGTTTTAAATACAAAAAAAAAATAGTTTGACGGTATAAAATTTAGAAACTTTAGAATATAACAAGCCGTTAACAAAATGATAACCCCGTGACTATCTTTTATAAATTGATTAAAGCATATTTCTAAGTTCTTTCAAGAATATCCTTCACAAATGTGTTTAAATTCAATACAACTCTTAAGTGATAATTTACAATTTTCGTTTTATTTCAATCGGTAACAAACAGTTTAACAACGAATTTCATTTGTCTACTTAATCCTATTGCGCAAGATGACGATGATGATCGATGAGTGAAGTGTCCTGGACGGTGTTGATGAGAGTGAGATGACATGGGGTGAGTTGAGCAGAGTTTTCATGCTGCTTCCTGATGCCGGTTCGAGGATCGGTGTCCGTCGCCTCCGAGTTAGTGCTGTCGCAGACGGGCCAGGGTGGCGTCGAGGGCCTCCAGGCTGAAGTCCTTCTGGTCCTTGGGCGGGTTGGCGCGGATCTGCTCGAGCGTCTTGAACACGTGCTCGGGCGTGGGCGGCGGCGTCGGCAGATGGGCACCCTCCGGGCGGAAGCCGTTCTCGTCGGCGACGTACACGACGCGGTACTGCACGCCGTCGGGGCCGGTGTAGGAGAAGGCTCCGTTGGCGCTGTGAGCGCCGAGGCCCTCCTCGTGGGCGGCGATGCCGTTGCTCGTCTCGTACTGGTAGTTGTAGTGGCCGTCGTCCTGCAGCACGTTCTCGTATCGCACGATCTGGGCGTGCGCCTCCGGGTTCTGCTGGTGCTGCTGTTGGTGGTACTGCGGGGCGGCGGCGACGGTGGCCACGAGCAGCGCGGCGGAGGCGAGCACGAAACGGAACATGGTTGAAAGTTGAAAATTGGCTTCAAGCGCTAGGACTTTGGCTGGTGAATTGTCGCCGACGGCTGATTAGCTGCAACTGATGCCGGTAACTGCTCCAGTTGCCTAATTTATACTTGTCTGCATACCGTCACATTCGACATGCTTCGACAACTCGGTCGACATTCGCCCTCCTTAGCCAACGTGAGCCGGCTTCGGCGAGTGTTAGGATCAGACACCAGACCAGACACCCCTGGACGCAACGCCAGGGCCAAGGTCAAGTGTAAGAAATTTCGGGTGGCAACAGCAAGAAAAGCTCCCGAAAGAAAGACAAATGAAACAAAAGGAGCCCGATGAAGCGAACACCACGCACCGAGCAGGTGATTGATTTAATTTTCATTAACGCATGCTGTAACGTGTGGCGCAGCTAATCGGCGTTGGAAAGACCGGTTTAAGGACCCTACTTAACGTCGTCGTGGGCTGCACTGCTCGATTATGATTTCATTCGTGGTCAACCGTGGTTCAACCGAAATCCGTCTCGATCGATTAGGGGATTACGCCAGTGAAGGGTGCAGCCATTTCTCTTCATTGCGTGCCTAATGGGTGGCGCTTGTTCATCGCGAAGGCATTTTCTTCGGGCAGCCTTAATCCCCCGCGGAGCATAATCAATTAATGAACTCCTCAAAGCCGGTGCAGCAAGTAAATATTCGAGGAATGTTCCTTCGACGGGTGTTTAACGATGGTGCGATGCTTGACAAGGTTGCTGCCCAAGAAAGGAGAAACCTTTTTATCAACATTAGTATGAAAAATACTTCAAACGAAAGTCTGCTGGACACGTTATTGAACGTGACCAATTGTTTATTGAAACACCCAACAGCTTTTGTAAAACAGCAAATATTGTTTAAGGAAAATTAATTTTTGAAGGAACTTCATCATTTTAAACTTAAGAATTCAAACATTTATGAAAGTGTTTAATGTGTAAAAATTCACCACTAATAGATAAAAACTATATTTCACTTTTTGAAATATTTTACACGGGTTATTGTATACATCAAAACAAGCTTTGTTTTACATTTTTTGAAGATTTTTTACGTATTTTAAAATTTGTTTGGCCTAGCCTAGTAAAATTTTGTTTTAGCAAGTGTCTAGTTTTCAGCCTTAATTAAATTTTAACCTTACAGTGTAATTGGATATTAGCACAACTAAAAAAGTTCGAGGAGCACGGAATATGTAGTGAGTTTACCTTCAACATCAAAAAAGGCAATGAAGTATTTTTAGAATGAGAAGAACACGGTCCGAAGGAATTTAATTTACACCAAAATGTAAACCGTCTGTTCACTTAGCCTTGTTGAAATCCACGCTGTGCGTCAATCATAAACCCGAAGCCAAAGACCCATGGTGTCCGATTAGATCACACATCATCGCTCCACTCATAGTAGGCCACACCGACAAACACCGCCAATTAGGCCAGCTCGAGCCGTGGCGAATATATCACGCCCGACTGGACTGTACGCGCTCTCATCGGCCTTCTCCAGGATGCAGGCGGCTCGACTGGCCGTGTACTCCCATAATCCCCCGCCTGACAACTTAAGCCGACTAATCGACCCCAAACACCAAGCAGCAACTAAATCGCATTCGCGCAAAGTGTGCATTCGAATTATACGAAAAAAAGAGGGAGAAACTCGAGCAAACGCCTTCCAGGGCGGCAAGCCTTTGAGGTCAACCACCGTCCGACATGCGGGTCATACGGGCCGACAAAATTTGGCAAGTTTTCGATTTGGCACTCGGGCGCATGTCGTTTGGCTGGGTTTGCCTTTCCACCCAGCTCCGTACGAGTTGTGAGTTTCGTTAAGGGCGCCGTCCTGGGCTTGGCATGTCCGCCTCGACAAAAGGCGCCCAATCGAAGAGCGGGCGGTCGCTTTAACCGTGCCGCTCCCTGCTGGCCACCTGTTGTCACCCCACGTCCAGCTATAATTAAAAATTCGCCAACCATTGACATTGACCCGGTTCCTTTCGGGTCCTTTCCAGTGCCCGGACACGCCCGAACACGCTTTTACGGTGCGTTCGTCGCTTACGCCAGCGGTCAAGTCTTTCCTCGCGGCTGGCTCGAGCTTAAAAAAAATGCGTTCCACTGCTTTGGGGCTCACACTCCACCCTATTTGAAACACATTTTTGGCAGCACAACTTGCACCAAATTGACGAATAGGAAAAGACTAAAGAGAAAATCGAAAAGCACTTCCACCAACCCTGGCGAGCGGAGGGAAAAGAAGAGGTCAAAAAGCGTGTTTTACATGTGTCACCTGAGTAAATATGATCGATAAATCGCAGTCGAGCAAATTGATCGTTCGGGCGAGTGTTCGATTTTTTCGAATCCATAAAACGTTATCTCGGAATGTCGATCCTACGCCCTTCCTTGTAGTAATGAAAAGAAATTAATTCACGTCTCTACTTTTCTGGCAAGCAATTTGCGTTTGCTTGGAGATTGGAACACGTGAGTGTGTGTGCGGCACGCATAATACTCAGACACGGTGTGTTCGGTAGGAAACACGAACGGCGTTGAACAGCAGGTACACGACGGGCCAAAACAGCCAAAACTGACCTCGTCAATCCTTCGGTCAACTGCTGATCCTAGATCTAACAATCCAGCTGATGTAATAACGACTTCGGATTGAGGTTTCAGGCAATGGAATTCGGTACCCATTTGGGCAGTCCGATTAATTCGACTCGCGGTATATAAACTGTAACAACTGGTTCAAAAGCCATCATTCAGCAGCCGTCCTCCGTAGCTAAGAGTAGCAACACATTCGTTCGAAACACACCACCAACCCTTAGAACCATGTTCCGTTTCGTGCTCGCCTCCGCCGCGCTGCTCGTGGCCGCCGTCGCCGCCGCCCCGCAGTACCAGCACCAACAGCAGCACCAGCAGAACCCGGAGGCGCACGCCCAGATCGTGCGCTACGAGAACGTGCTGCAGGACGACGGCCACTACAACTACCAGTACGAGACGAGCAACGGCATCGCCGCCCACGAGGAGGGCCTTGGCGCTCACAGCGCCAACGGAGCCTTCTCCTACACCGGCCCCGACGGCGTGCAGTACCGCGTCGTGTACGTCGCCGACGAGAACGGCTTCCGCCCGGAGGGTGCCCATCTGCCGACGCCGCCGCCCACGCCCGAGCACGTGTTCAAGACGCTCGAGCAGATCCGCGCCAACCCGCCCAAGGACCAGAAGGACTTCAGCCTGGAGGCCCTTGACGCCACCCTGGCCCGTCTCCGACAGCACTAACTCGGCGGCGACGGACACCGATCCTCGAACCGGCATCAGGAAGCAGCATGAAAACTCTGCTCAACTCACTCCATGTCATCTCACTCTCATCAACACCGTCCAGGACACTTCATTCATCGATCATCATCGTCATCTTGCGCAATAGGATTAAGTAGACAAATGAAATTCGTTGTTAAACTGTTTGTTACCGATTGAAATAAAACGAAAATTGTGAATAATTGCTTTAGTGTTTAAAATTTGTCTTAAATATCCCTTCAAGGAGTATTCAATAGACAGGATTTTCGATCATAAAAATTTGACATCTATATCCCGAGAAATCTGTTTCCGTATGACTGAAAAATAATGCAACAATCTATGTTTGTTCATCAATGATGTTGGCCATTTGATACTAATTAGATATTTTCTTCACCTAGTCTCAATTACTGAATTAATATTTAAATAATTACAGTACACCTCCAAAAATCTGCGGTAACGAGTGGCACGGCTAAAACGGATAGGCTGAGCTCGGAAAATAGTAATGGAAATCATTAAAACGAAACTATTAAAAGCATACTTTGATTTGTTTTGGTACAAGTACCACATTACATAGCTATCGATTGATTTTAATATTTGAAAACCAAATTGATCACTAGCTTTTGGGTTTTTTATTACAAATAATCCATAAAATTGACTAGAGCCAATAAACCGGTGCATTGCCTTGGGTATTCTAAATTGTAAAATATAAACGTAATTAGCAAGAAACCTTGCTCATGGTGCAACAATAAATTGTATTAACACGCCCCGTACGTTAGGTCAAAAGCTACTATAGTTAGCCATTAAAAGCCACCTTCACCCAATGACCGAATTATTCTCTCTTCGTTCGTTTTCCCTACTTTTCTGCCTTGCTTGGTTACAGTGGAGAATGCTGCAAATTTATCGTAAAAGTAAGACTAAAATACTTGCACCAAATACCTCCGCACCAGGTGACATAACTCATTCCGTGACCCAATTCTTTCCTTCCGCAGTCCCGGCGAGTTCATTTCACCGCCACTAACCGGTCGGTAATTGATCGGCTCAATTAAGCGAAACACACACGACACCAGTGTGTCCTCGTGCCACCCGCCGTGCGCGAATTCGGTGAGCAATTTCTTTTCTTTCATCTCTCCAGTTCATTTTTTTGTCTTTGCCAACTTCACACGGGATCTGAAGTGGTGGAGAAATTTTTGTTCATTTGTCCTCTGCACTTGCTCTGTAGGGCAGCATTCTAGCAAGATGCATACCAAGGGCAGGACGAAGCATTGAATTTTCTTTGTCTCCGAATGCACTATTAAATAAATTTGTTGCATTATAATCCCATTACTACAAAGAATATCATGGGGCAAAATGGTTTCATAACTCAACAAATTTTGTGCTAATTTTTCCCGTTTTTTATACTCGATGATTGAAGTGATGAAAATTTGCTATGTGAACGAGATTTAATAGTTCTTGCAATGACTCCATCAATACGGTAAGGTAATAAATAATAATGTATTCATCAAATTTGAGGGGTATTGATTAAATATATTTAACCGTAACCACAAAAAACAACAAATGCGGGTACACTCAGGCAAATAATTTGAAGGATTCAGTTTTGATAGAAAATGACACGACACATTTTATATAATATGCATCAGTGTACATTTTATTTATGGTTATATAAGGTACAGTTAAAATTTTAAAATTTTAAAACCCACATCCTATCCTAAACGTCTATGTGGATCCACCCTGTGCGTTGCATAAGCGAGAGCTTTAAAGCTCTTTGTGCGAGCTTCAAAGCTGCAGAAGCCCAATAAACGGAAAGGGTGCTCTACAAAACAAGACGAGGGGCACCTCAATGGTTTGTGAGAAAAATTAAAAAGAATAAGGACTTAAGGAGTTAAAATGTTTAATTTGCAGATTAAATTTAACTTTAACAACCTTATGAAGGTCAGATTGTTTTACATTGATATTTATTCCTAAGCCCCGTAAGCTCGAAGATGTAGTAAGGCTACTTTGGAAAAGGATGAAGCTATCATTTCAGGTACACATAACGTGGACCACCTTACAGTAACAGGACAGTTAAATATGTTTGAATTATTTTTAAATATTTCTAAAGAATGCCAACTCACTATTTGTCCAATTAAAAATAGCTACTGTCTCATACGTAATGCTACCATTCACCATTCCCTTGATTGGCCGAATGATTCACATTGCATGGGAAAAAGCAACCATCCCAAAAGATGAGCAAACATTCTGAAAGCTTGAAGGCAAATATTGGTACAATCTTCGACGGTTCACGTAGCGTACTGCCCCTCCCTATGTTGCCGATTCTTATCCGGCTTCAGCTCTCATCACCGGTGGGGGGTCGATATGCTTTCTATTAAATTATAACTCCGTATCCGGATCTGCCTTAATATTGACACATTGAATGAAATCAGACGATTATGGTCGAATCGGCATCCGTCCGACGAATGCAGAAGCGTCCTGCTGTGCTGGCGTCAAAATGGATGCATTCTTCAATGTATCGTGACATTGGACCGCTTCGGCGCCTTGATTTACCGCTTGTTTGACGTTTGGTGCACCCCTACCACCTTTTCGCCCCGGTTGGACAGGTGGACGCGGAAGACGAAATGTCACTGGGCGATGATTTATGCGAATCAGATAGTCGCATGGAGCAGGATGCGCCACCAGCTTGTTTGTCAACCGACTGTAAATATGGCAGAGAACGCAAATCGCCCTCACGGCGGAGCTGGCGATTCCGGTGGCGAACCTTGGGCGAACGAACCGGATTGTTGTTTTTTTTGCAAAAAACAAAAGCTCACTGCAGCGCGAAATGCAACACCCCCTTTGGTGTGCCGTCGCTTGGCGGGGTCTCTCGCCGCATGATCTAGTCTAAATTCATAATTGGACACAAAGTTTGCGGGTTGAGTTCGCAACAAAAGCGCACAAGGCCAGCGGGAAGACGAATCGAGGAAGACGTTCGGGAAAGGGGAAACCAACGTGGTGGAGGACGACGACTTAATTGGATCGTAAAGATATACTTTTTATAAACGTAACGATCGCGAATGGGAAGGGGCTAGCGGAACCTCTTGGAATTTGCGTTGGCAAATGGACTTAGGGTTCGGTTTGTTTAAGGTACGGATTTCCGAAAAGTATATCAATCTTCCACCGTTCAAGAAATTGATCGACTTCGATTTTGCTCGTCCCACATGAGACCTACTTGGAAGGTTTTCGGAAGTGCTTCGCTGCTGCTCGATCGATTGCTGATTATCTGTAACAGAGCATTTCGTGGGCAACAGCCAAAAAACGAAGCCGAAAAGATTATCCTACGTCCCTCGAAGCGATCGAATGCCGGATCGTTCGGTACCGGATGCTGAAAAAGTTCAAGGTTTCGACGAGGATGATCTGGCGGATCAATCTCCGTGCAGGTGGAAATGTGTGAAATAATTTCGAAAATAATCTACGCCGAATCCGTTGGACGAACGAGCAGAGTGTGTTCTTTTTATCACCAGCAGAAGACAACACTCTCGTTCCGGCCGTTTGTCGTCGGGTGAAAACCACCGATGCCTAAAATATTCGATGCCTAAAATGTTATCTTTATTACGGCTCGTAATCCGGTGGCTCACTAATAAGATGCAATTAGTGTCGCCTTAGTTTGCCATTAGTATTTCACAGATAATTTGATAAGCGATATGGGTTGCTGAAAACGATGCATTTCGAAAGGACAAAAGGACAACGAAGTGGAGAGTGTGTAATTTGTGTTAGTTTAAACTGATCTTCAAATTGCATAATCCTTCTTCGACTTCTTAAAAAAGAATGAAGATGCTTATTTGAGGAGAAAAAAGGAACATACTGAAACTTGATTACTTATACCATAGATAGGTAAACATTTCGAAAGAGAGAACAGATGATGAAAAAAGCCTGACGCCGCAAGCCAGATACCCTTTAAGATGATAAATCATGTAAAATAAAACCTCGCGAATATGATTTTCATCCTCCAATTATGTTACTTATTTTATTTTCATTATAATTTATACTTTTTTAACGTATAATTTTCTAGTCGCTTTACTTTAAAAGAATTTATTTATTTATTCATTTATTTATTCATTTATTAATTAATTTATTTATTTATTTGTTTATTTATTTATTTATTTATTTATTTATTTATTTATTTATTTATTTATTTATTTATTTATTTATTCATTTATTTATTCATTTATTAATTAATTTATTTATCACTCATTTGTGTCTTGCATCTATCATCATTGCAAATCTTTTTTTTGTCATTGCTTGCTAATTATACTTTTTTGCCGTACAAGTTTTAATGGGATAAACGATTTATACTGAAACAACGAGCGAAAAGGTTTAAGAAAAATATATAAGAACTACTGTTGACAAACACGTGCAACAGCTTCAACTTACAATTATTTTGTAAAATCGTGAGCAAGCCCTATAAACATTTAAAGGATTTTTTGTAAGCTACTCTGAAACTTTGCTTCAGGCGAGAAAAAATAATTGACCGGATGGATTTGGCTCGCTGGATGGATGTTGCCCACCTCTGGCTGGAACTATTATTAAAAAAAGAAAACCACACACGCAGTAACGTGAGTGATAAACATTCTTTTTTATTTACGTATCATACATTTAAAAAAATCCAAAATGTGATAAGCAATTTGTTAAAACACACTACGCCCGAATTGTCTTCTGTTAGAATTTAAAAAAATGATACTAAACATCTTGTTTTACGATCTAGATCGGGCTGTAATATTTTGGACTATAATAATAAATTTATTAGGTCATCAACGCAACCCAAAACCATCGCAAACCATCCCACTGAAAGCGGCCAGCGCTCGAGAGCCGTCGCCCTTGTGCGAAATGTTACTTTATTTATGAACTATTAAGACTTAATGAGTTCAAACGCAGGTCCCCGGGTAGCGTGATCCCTTCGATTCGATGGTCACCGAACGAATCTATCAAAGCGGTGTCCACCTTTTTTCGAATATGAGTCCCCCACAATACAATCGGGCGATAACTCAACCCCGCGGGTTCGGTAAATGGTTGCACGGTGGAAAATGCTTTAAACCAGATGATCACACGACGGTTTGTTTTATTTCACTATTTTTTTCCTTTTTTTTTTGTTACATCCACACCTTCTCCCGACGAAGATGGCCTGGCGTGAAAATGCGATCCGAACGGGGGATCGTTTTTCATGTCCCGCGCTAGCCCCGCATTGCCACCTTCAATAAAATAATGAGCCAATAAAGTCGAAGCTTTAATGACGAGCTGCTAATTTGCGACGCATTTATTCAAATGTAATGCTCGCGGCATTCGGCACGGGGTTTGGTTTTGGGTTTCGGGGTTGTGCTGTGGGATCAGAGAGATTGGAGCGGTTTGGGAAGCTTTTCGCTTTTTTTTGGTCTCACTGCCTTCAGTTGGTCCATCTTTTTCGTAACAAAATGACACATGGCGAGAAGAAACACGCGCAAAGCTGTGGTGATCGATCGCGAGAACGAGAGGGGGAAGGTAAAAAGCGCCCCACAGATAATCAAGAAGCACTCGTTTTGTTTGGTTGTAATCTGGGACCATAAATCAGGAGTGTCGTCAGGTGGTCGGGGTCCCGAAGTGGACGACGGGTCCACGCTCGGGACCACCCCGAGTATGTAAGTGTCCGAAGAAGCTGCGCGTTGCTTGATGGGTTGAACCTCGCACCCAGACAGTTTTGGTCCCCGAGGGGACAAACCACGATCTGTGAAGCTGCGTCCGTGTGATTTACCGCATCCGATGCTCGTTGACAAACAAGCAATTGAAAAACGGTGGAGTCCTCCACGTCCTGGCGAGAAAATATATCGACACTCGATTGATTAGGGTTCTGCGTGCCGAAACCAAAAATAGTTTTGAAATCTAAGAAAGCCGGTTTTAAACAGCTGGGATGCATCCATTTCACACCTTGTTTGGTGCGCTGGAACTCCTACACTCCACAGAAATGACCTTTGAAATCCAGCACCGACTTAAAACAACCGCCGCACACATCGTTCGGGGTGATTCTGAAATTAAATTTCATCGAGAGTGAAAACTTTTACGACCCCATCAGCTGAAGTGGCGGATCGCGTTGGCTTGATGCGTTTGCTTTAATTTGCCAACCCGTATTCCGAGATAGGCCGGTCGCTGGAGATGCTCGTGACCTTACGCGGGGCCGTTGGAAGTTTAAAATTCAAAACCCAACAAAACACACGGGCCCTCGTTTACGACCGAGCGAATGGCGGAAGGTCACCGGAATAAGGAGGTTTCCGATCGTGGAAAAGTTGCCCATTAACAGGCCCGCCCGAAGGGAGGGAGGAGGAGAAGAATGCACTGGGAAGACCGTCCGGGTCTTGAGATCCCCCTTGACGCAGGGGGCGTCAAAGGGGGCGGTCCGGGAAGAAGAAGGAAGTCAGACGCAATGAAAGGCACGAGGAGCTTTACGAGGGGAAGTGCAAAATGAAGCACAAATTGAACGGAAACGAGACGCAAAATCGATCGTTTGCCATTTTTTGTGTGTCATTGAATCATTAGCGCTGTATTGCCGGAAATATTTTATCCTGAATCGGGTAATTAATCCCACAACTGAGTAGAATGTGCAATCAGATGGCATCAGTTAGAATTTAACAATATTGAACTAAAATATTTGATTTTCGAAATGTAATAAAATGAAGGATGTTTGAATAACATAAAAAAATTATAAGCACAATATAAAAAATACATTGAATTGGCTCGAGGTTTGTAGAATATATTTTTCTTATAAGATGTTGTGAAGTATCGCTGATCATGAAAGATAAAAGTGCAAACCAATTCCGATCTGACCTTCTAAGAATCGATGAAAGGCCGCAATATGTCCTGAACTTTTAAAGATCATTCTTGTCTTCAAGTCCATAAAAAACAGTTATTTGAAAATAAAACAGTATGTTAAAGAGCTTTACAATATGTTCGATGCGAAAACACAGCCAACATTTTCATGACGAGAATGCAAAAAAAAAACAATCAGCATCCCGTGATTCATCAGCTTAGAAACAAGCTGGTTTAACCTTTTTGCATTTCGGTGGAACGAAAACGCAAAACAATCACACCCTCTTGTGAGCGATCACATTAACACCCACGAAGAAAACAGGAAGCTCCCGCGACGCAAGCCCACCCTTTCCGGTGAAAGGGGTAGCGGGATCCCAACGTCGGACGATGATAAAATGATGTCAGCTCAATATTTAACGTTTTCTCGGGGCAATAAAATTTTTAAGCGAACATTTCCCATCGCACGCATGGCATCCCTAGGCTCTGTCCATTCACGTACACATACACACACACATACACACACGCACTTACGCTAACGCTCATCCTACCAGATAGAGTGAAACATTATCATCAGCTCGAGCCTTTAATCGACCAATATCCGAACAACGATCTTTATGTCCGTCGTATCTCAGTTTTATGTCACACCTAATTCGATTAGGTTGTCGCCATAAAATAATATGCCGTAGCAAATCGAACGATGCCGACCGATCAGACAACTAGCCAGCCTACTTGGCGGGCGGTGGTTCGATTGGGTTTGGGAACACCTCAGTCGCTGGTGTTTATGTGTCGGAGTCGTCGGATAAATCATCTCTACGAAGCGCATGCTGTAAACGGTGCACTACTAAAGAGGCTTGAGGTTTGAAAGGGACTCTAAATGCTTTTAGCTGGAACGGTTGGGTTTTAGGATCAACCACTTAAACCCAATATATAACTCCTTCTTGCAATCCCATTTTCACAGGCATGTGTGCGTGTGTTTGGGTACATACAGATTTGAGTTGGTGGGGTTACACTCCAAAAGGGAAGTTGTGCAAGGCTCTGTTACGGCGACAGAAAACGGTTAACCTACTCCAGTCGGTGATATATATGAAACTCGGTGGGTCGTTAAAATAAAACCGAACAAAATAAATGCAGTATAAACTGAGCGTGGTGTTGTAAATCATCTTCTGTACATCAGCAAATGGGAAATCACCTTTTTTATTTATTCAAATATCAACCACAAAATATGCGAAGGAGCGAAGCAGAGGTTGGCAAACTGTTGTCAGTTTGGTTCGGGAGGGAATTGAATGAAACTAAACCATAGGGAACCTGAACCCAAGTATAGGAGAAAACCATGTGTTTATTAGAGTTAAGTAAAGAGAAAGTAATGCATTCGTTTTTATTTTCTCTGCAAACTGTTAAATTCAATTTTAAATTCAACCATTTAAATTATTTTTCTTGACTGATTCTGTTGTATGTTTCATACATTGGTGATGTTATTTAATCACATTTCATTTTAATTTAATGAATCAATCAATTAAGAAGGCTAATATTTAATATATTGTTTGATAAACGAAAATTTTCACCGTCAAAAATTTTAACAGTATTGTGTTGCCAAGCTCTGGAATATGGGAATGTGTTGTTACGACTTAACCTGTGTTCGTCTTGACTGGTTGGATCGAGATATCTGATTTTACGGATTTTAATAGCATCAACTTATGGTTGTTTAACCATGAGGTTTATGTTGAGGGATAGCGTCTTTTTCGATTTGAATTAAATGTGAAAAATACCTCAACATGAATGATCCTTTTACACAGGTTTTCATCGAGGATCTGCGCCCCGAAAAGGTAGAAGTAAAATACGTCTCATGATGTCATCGCCAACTGACTGTGGGTGTACGTTACGTGTGTTTGTGTGTGTGTGTGTGTGTGTGCTAGTGGGTTGTTTGTGTCCCCCAGCCCAGGGGGGGTTAATGAAAAATTATATTAGCCAACTTTATAAATCGAACGCGCACTGCCTTCTGACGTTTCTGCTGTCGAGGATTGGGGAAAGAAAAACTGCCCGGTCTCTTCGGTGGAGCTGGTGCTTTGGTTTTCGCCAACGGTGATCGATCGGGATTGCGTTGCGTTGATCAATTTGGGTTAATGAGAAGGATTCGCGCACACCGTGTGGGCCCCGCACACTAAAGGCCACCGACTAACTGTGTTTCTTCATGCGGTAGAGGACCTCCACTCCGTGCTAATTTTCGCCAATCAGTGCCGCCAATTTATTATCGACTCTTCGCTAGCCGTCACCATCTTCAGCCCTATGGAGAAAAGGAAGCATCTCGCAGGCAGAATCCTTTCCACGGTCAACTCCCACTACCCGACGCCCGCCACATCGCAACCGTGGCAAAGTTCAAGGCCAACGATTGCCAAACGGTTTCCCCCTTTCGGTCTCCTAAATGGCACATTTTTCACCGACTTTGGTGTGCGGTTGCGCACTTTGCGTTTTATCGAGTCACCCTAGGTCCCCCTCGCCGCCCCACCATCGCTCAGACATTCCTCAGAGGGTATTATGAGCAGCATATAAATATTTTTATAGCTCCCCGCAGGATCATAAAAGTTTTGAAGTTCAGAGGCGAGAAATTTGAATCATTATAAGTGATTGTAGGTCGACGAATTGGTTAATGATGATCCCCGATGGTCCTAGGTTTGTAGTTCCGTAACCGTAAATCAAACAAAATGGTGCCTTTTTAAGGCATTTCGATTTTAATCCTATCATTGGAACCTTATGAGAGATATTCAAAACCCATTTTTAAAAGGGCTAGAGCTATCATTTTGAAACATTTTCGTGTATTTTATTTTGAGACTTTAACCTTTACTTATTTTAAATATTTTTTCAGCTTTTTAGCTTTTCTTTTGAAAAAGGTTTTGAATTTTGTTTGTTCTATATTTTATGATGTTTTATTTTTCTGTTTGACAGATTGTTTAAACAGTCCAATATAGTAGTAAATTTTAAATATGAGCTTATTTTGATCCTATTTTATCATAACTTTTAGAAGTTTGTTTTTATCACATTTACAAAGGTGTCGAGAAGTTTTACAGCTGATAAAAAAAAAAGCGCCTATTAAAATCCTTTAAAAAGTTGAACCGTCTCTGAAAAGTGAGAATTTATTGTGAGAACCCAACGGTCGCCGTTGCGTACGTTTGCTGTCAACATTGTGTAGATATCTTATTGTTTACAAATACACCCTCCGAGCTGGCCCATTTGAACCCATTCCTAAGCTTCCCGTAGCAAAGATGCAAATACTTAATAGGTTGGGTGTTTTGCTTTTGGTGCTCGTAAACCGTTGGGATCTATCCAGTACCGAGTGACCGATGAAGGCGTGGGTTTAGAATGTTCTTCCTACGAGGAAGTGAAAACGGTTTCTCCAATATAGGATCCAGCGGAACGGAACCGATCGACCGCCCACCGACCTAATTAAGACCTTCTTAAGCTAGACTGGGGGTCGGAATGTTTCTCGAAGTGCACTTTAATTAAATCACCAGGAAGTAATTTTTCAAACTCTCATTGTTCGAGCCGGCCTGGCGTGGTTTATCATATTTCTTGCGTATGTTTTGTTGCCTCGCAAAGGGTCACTGGTGTGTTAAATTCGCCTCCTAATGGTTCGGCCAAAGACCGCCGCCGCCGACGCTCAATGTCGATCGTTGCCGGACGGTAGAGAGATAAAAGAAAATTTACGATGGGAAATCTAATAAAAATTGGCTACCCCACAATCTCCGGGAGCATTGTGTTTGTCAGGCTGTTTGTTTTGCTGGTTTTTCTTTTTGTTTGCCGCACGCGCGCTCGCTCCTTCCCCGGACGACCTTCAGCATAAGCATTGGAGCGGCCCAAATGGAACGAAGTCATCGATCGAAATGGAAAGGTGCTCTGTGATCGCGTTCGGTGCATCTTCCTCGATGCGGGCGCAAACATTTGCACGCCCTCCGCTCCTGCCCCATTGTGTGTGTCCGAAATGGCATCAGAAACCATCCCGCGTAGGACTGCTAATTGTGTCGTTAGTTTATGCTGCTGCGTATCGGCGGGCAAGCGGTTGAACCTTGGATGATAAAAGCAGGCGGTGCCTTTCGTGCACTTTCTGCGCCGGAATCACTCGATCACCTACACGACGACCTGAATTTTGGCGATTGGTTCGCATTAGGTTGCGTCATGCCGTAGGATTCCATTCGGTTTAAGCGCGCTTATATCGCACAGCTGGTGTGGTCGGATTAGCCAGTCGCTTAGGTTTATCCCGCGTTGCTGCGTGAAAGGACCCGATCAACCCTTTTTGGGCGCCAGCTCGATATCTTCGATTACAGATGTGCCTACGAGGTTATGCAGATGTTTCCTACTCCAGGGTTTACGATATGATTGGGGGTTTCAAATTTCGTTTTTTGATTAATTTATTTACTTCATTAAGTTGCTTATTTAAATACAACCCATTTGATATTATTTAATTATAGGTATGTCGTATTAAATGGTTCATTAAATTCAAGTTCGATTCAAGTCTCATTGTTTAAAGATGCAATACATTGCGAAAATTTTAAATTCTCATAGAAGAAAATGTAACCTCTTTTTTTCAATCCACCTAACTGTGAGAAACCGTTAAGTCTGATTGAAAAAGTTTGTACCACTTTTTCAGAATAAAGCATGTCTCAACTCTAAACAATTTGAAATAAAATGTGATGAACCAACCAAACATTTTTTAAATCAATAAATGTTATATGAAATGTATACATCATGCTTGTCTGATTCCATCCAAATATTTTTATCATGGTTTTCCAAAATTAAGTTTTGTTTATCAATATTTATTTGCTTGTTGTTTGCGGGTTACTCAAAACACATTTTTATGATTTAAAAAATATATTTAACGTTAACACCCCTGCTACTTGTTCAATAAATGTACTTGCTCCTGTCACCACTTTGTTCACATACAATTCATGTTATTCCATAAAATTATTGGTTTCTCAAGTTGTTTCATCATGTTTTTAAAATATTTGACAGTTTAAAGTCCATTGAGTAAAGTTCGAAACCAAAGAACCCGAAATTGGCGAATACAAGTTAGATTTAATATTGTTTTTTTAAATCATTTTTATGGTATCGTTTTGAAGCAACACTTTTGGTTGGAAACGAAGGTTCTATGCGTGTAAAAATTTAGTATTTAATTTTAACACAATATAAGAGGGACAGCAAGAAAAACTGTCTCAACATCAAACAACTTGAAATTAGAGTTCAAATCATTCAAATGACCTAGCCAATGCTGATCATGTAAAAAAAGTTTTCATCAATGATCAATATCGCTTTACTCTTTCGAACTGTTCAGATATCAACAAACAAACGGTGTTTGATTTTACGAACGACTGCTGACCGGGAACGATCATCACCATCATCATCATCATCATTATCATCAACAGCAGCAGCAGCATCACCACTGTGTGGATCGTAAACAATTTCAAGGGTGGGAAATTGGCAGCTCTGAAGCAGCGAACGTGCGCGCCGATGCGGATGAACACCTTCTCAAACGGATGCGCCAAACGGAATGAACGCCGCCTCGCGGTGACGATCGCGATCCAACCAAGGGCCATTCATGCGAAGTCGCGGACGACGTTTCTTAGTAGCTCATCCTCTTGCCGGTTTCGTGTTTCCCTCTCGCGGGTCGCTTTATCAGGCGGGTTTCGTCCAGATGAATCCTACCGTTTGTTGAACCCTCGGGGGTTGGGAAGTCGCCGATCGGCGATTGTTTTGTTAGCTTGCCGCACCAAGGGTGAGGCCGAGCTTGGGGTGGTTCTAGTAGCGGATGGTTCAGAGTTTTACATGTATTTTTTTTATTCCAACCACCATCTGCGTCCGTTTTAGTGGATCAACCGGGTATTCGAAATCTAGGGGGGTCGTTTGGTGATGGTTTTGCCTTTTTTTTGTTTTAGTTCATCCGATGGAGCATGGAGCTATCGTCACTGATGTATTTGTGTTTTTTTTTGGTTTGGATTTGTTTCTTCAATGGGGGGTTAGGGGATGATTTGAGATTTGCTGACGGGGATCTTCTAAGCCTGCGATATATAAAGATGTTGAGCGGGTCCGGCAAGTCAGTCTCAGCCAGTGTCGTCTCCAGTGCAGCACTCCAGAACAAGCGCGTGTTTTAAGTCTCGAAAGCGAAAGTTTGCAAACGGAAAGTGAACCATCGAGCAATTTTACTCATTTTATTGAAGCAAAGCGTTGAACAATAGTAGCAAAATGTTGAAATTGGTGAGTTATGTTGAAAATTAGTTATTAAGTTGTGGCTTATTGTGCTAGTGAAAAGTGTAGAAAAACCAACAAACGGACTTTAAATTATAAAAAAAATGAACTCAAGGATTTTAAGTGTGTTTTTCATAAACAATGAAAAATATGTTGCGCTGTATAAAAGTATGATGCACTATTTGCACACCAATGAATTGAGTCTACATAATGTGTTTGACTGTTAAGATACGGATTTTACCAACAAAGAAGGCATAGTTAAATTTATTTCGTATAAACAGAAATTTAAAAAATAGTGAACTTGTTTTGATAAAAGGAATAGTAAATAATACTCGTCTTCATAGCAGTTCCAATATAGATTTCAACCCCATTTGGAGCCCGTAAAAATGTTGAATTTAGATATCTTTACACAAATTGAAGTTTTACGATGGACTTTGTAGCACGTGACAAGCAGAAGTTGAACATTAACACATGGGGCTAAACATAATTCAATGTCGAGGAAGTAGAAGGCGTTGCTTGGTACCAGCCCAAAACTTTAGTTATCTTTCAAGTACATCGCGTGTACTAAATGTGGCAGTAACGAAACAGCATAGTGTGTACATCGTACTTATGCTCACTTTGGAGTAATTGAGTACCGCGTTCGTCCTTCGGTAGTGGCTCTTGACACCTCGAGCTAGTAACGTGACATCCAAAAAGGATCGAGGTCTTGCTTTTAACGACACGCGTAATCTTTACACGCATCTTCATTGCGCATTTACGTGGATTCGCATTAATCGCTTCCCTCTGTTGGCTCCGGTTTTCCCCTGCAGGTGATTACCCTGGCCGTGTGCGTTGTTGCCGTGGCTCTGGCTGCCCCCGCCGCCGACGACGCCTCGGCCAACATCCTGACGTACGACTCGCGCCTCGAACCGGACGGTGCCTACTCGTACAAGTACTCGACGAGCAACGGCATCCAGGCGGAGGAGAGCGGCATCGGCGGCCAGTCGGTGCAGGGTTCGGCCTCGTGGGTCGGCGACGACGGCGTTCCGATCGTGCTGACCTACACCGCCGACGAGAACGGCTTCCACCCGCAGGGCGTCCATCTGCCGACGCCGCCACCAATCCCGGACTACATCCTCCGGGCGCTCCGGTACATCGAGGCCAAGCAGGCGGAAAGGGCCGGAGGCAAGTGAGCGCGGCTCGCAACACTGCTCACTAGCTAGGTGACATTCCACCGGCGCATCCAAAGCTTTCTTCTTTCCCATCTTTGAGCCCACACCCCAACCCACAATCGCAGTTCGTCTCGAGTCCCGAGTCCGAAGAGGACGCCCATCAACGCACCATACTGGCCATCATTTTTAAACCTGATCATACTCCATGAACATATGTGTAAAAATATAAATACTCAAACATAAGTAGAAGTGCTTTTGATACCTACCGAAAGAAACCAGAAGTATGTAAACGAATTTTAAAATAGGGATGAAAACACATATTTTATAAATGGTTGAAGTAAAAACGCATTGAACTAAACAGAGAACAGAAGAACATTTACTGAAATATCTATAAGTGAAACAAAATGCTGAGTTTCAAATAAAAGCTATTGATCATAGCTTGGAATTCGGGAATTTCTAATCGTCTTCCATTAGTTTTACACAGAAATACCATCTTATCAATGTTTTCACATAAACCAAAACCGAATCAATTTTCCAAAAGATTGGTTTTCCTTCGATGTCGTAAAAGATAACACCTCACTCTGGTTGACCGCGTCGAGCTTCCTCATCGGTCAATTTGGTAGCATATTTTATTTCCCTTTCAAAAGACTTCCGCCCGCCACCAATCGAGACGACGGGACCGATCTTGTTACCACGTTTCACGTCGATATTGATTTGAATCGGTTCCATTGAGCAGGAGCCAACGATTGGTGAGAAAAACACAACCAATTCCAAACGTGCCACCGAAGCCAACCGAAGCGGCCAACCCCTTGCGGTATCGAAAAGCGTTCGGTTGAGGAGAGTTTATCGTGAAACTCGATACCCGATGCGGATGGACGGATTGGCAGTTGATCCACCGATCGGTTCGACATATGAACATAATTTACCCGGGGGCGACACGAGCTTTGGGGGCTTCGAAACGCGGCGGGGTATCGCTGCATGTCGGCGGCAGCATTGCTAAACGACACCCCAGTGCAAGTGCCACCGTGGGTTCGTCGTCGGTTTGATGGGGCGTTTGATTGATCGTTGAAGTCTTTTAATGTGCGGCCCAGGTGTGAGCATGAGGTGGAAATTTTGAAAACGAACCAATGACAATGAAATCACCTCAATGCGAGCGAGATCCATGTTTGTCCATAATGGCCATTATTAAATCAAAGAAGCAGTTCTGCAGTAAAGGTAATCTTGTTCAATCACCTTCGGTTGTATATAAATAAACTTAATCTCACATCGAATGGAAGCAAATGAGAAATACAGGTTGACAACTATCAATTAAACGCCTAATCGTAACCTGACAGAATAAATTGATTTTGTTGTTTGATATCTTGTGTGCAACTCTTGTTTTCTTTTTCTCTTTCCACTAACACTTTCCTTACCGTCAGGATAATTAATGGAATGCTCGTGGCAAATCAATGCTGCAGTTTATTATTTTATAATACCTTCCCCTTGTGGGGTACGGTCGGTGCCAAACTTGCAACAAAAGTGGAAACAAAAAACCGCATCTGAAATCCGTAGTGGCGAAATGTCATAATCGAGCCAAACACTCCAATCGCTATCGAGCGTGCCTGGTGGATTTCGATGGTTTTAACGTAAGCGTGCTAATGGATGGCGTTTGCGTTCGATGGGCACCGTAAGAATGACGTTATGCACAAGCCAGGGATGAGGGAATGGTAGAAAATGTTTCAACAATACTAATATCAAAAAGAAATCCCGTGAGAAGCACTTGCTTCGATGGTGGGCTGCCCCTTGATTTCGCTGTTCTCTTGTTCGTCACGAACGTTGCGATAACTCAATTAAAAGAGTAAACGGTGGCGTACGGTGCCTAGTGGTTAATCTTTGAAAAATTAACTTCTTGATAAACTGCGGTAAACAAATGGGCCTGATGGGCCAGCGGGAAGACATATTGGGTGGCTCCATTTATATCGGGGTATCCAAACTAAACGAGCTTGATGATAAAGTTGCTGTTTCAACGAGTGCTACCATTTTCCGTTTTGCTGCAGATCCAACATGACGTGGGATAAAACGCTGGAAGCAACAGTTTGACCTTTGCTAATGGTTGATAGCACCATTTCAATAGAGACGTTCAAAATTGTTCGCCACCGGAAACCGTTAAATGACTTTTGAAAAAAGGCTCGTTTGATCACGGAATTTTGAATACGAGGTGATCACATTTAGATTGACAACGGAAATAGGAAATTAATCGAAAGTAATTAAAATCGGTTCAGGTTTGAATTCTTAGAGCTGGGTGTAGGGAGTAATGAAAGGATGACTTAATTATTTGTTTCTTAGTTTTAAAAGTTCGCTTAGCAAACTTGAGGTTGCACTATAGTAGCTGCATCTACAATCTGTATGGGAATAAATTTACTTGATTGCATGCTTACTTATACATACATATGTTATATCAAGTGAGAGATATTGTTCAATAGTTGGAAAGCAAACAAATCAATTGAATTGAAGAAGAAGAAATGGTAGATACGATGAAACAGAGAATTCTTGGTAAAATAAAACAGGCGTAGAATGTATAGCTAAAACCTTAGTATTTCTCTACAAATAAAAGGTTTGTATCTACTGCGTAAGTAAAGTTACAGAAACCTCGGTCTGATTTTATCTTGCCCTTAAGAAAATGTTAGTGCTTAATACAAAACCCCACTTGAATTTTTATCGGATTTGTTCACGGTTATAGCTTTGTTTTTTCCAAAAATGAAGACTAAAATTGTTGAACGAGGTGTTCCTGTGATTCGTTGAAAACAACTCTAAATTTAAAAAAAATATGTATAAAAATGTTCAAAAAAGCTAAACAATAAAATAATAATAATTAAAAAATAATAAAAAGTTCATAAAATAAATCTATGAGTTTTAAAAACATGAAACCATTATTTTTAGGCATCCGGCTCTCACTTTTGGTTTCCTCCATCTGGCCCTTTTAGGAAATGTTAGCCAACCTTTGGTCTAAAGTTTTTAGGATATAAAATAAACTTTGATTAAATTAAAGATATAGTTTAAACCAGGTTTGAACTGCATGAATATTTAAGCTCCCACTGTGGAGTGTACTCCCGTACACACTTCTCACCACCACTCTCCCATCGTTCGTACCCCTCTTACCCATAAGCGACCAGCTCTTGCAATAACAGCCGAGTGCGTAGCGTACTCATGCATGTTTTCATTTCAGTAATTCCTCACTTTTTGTTGAAAAGTCTGCGCTAACCTGCGTTCGACCCTAACCCTGATGATCCGAACCCACAGAGTAGAATGCTCGATTTCTATCCGGAATATGGACTAAACCCCTTGACCCTTGGCCGCACTTAGAAACTCCTTTCGAACCTTTCGTGGAAAAGCCGTATCAAGGGAGGCTGGGTAGCCTTGCTGTTGAAGGTAGCTTGTCTGGGAATCTCAACGCTTCCACCCTCCTCCCCGTTTTCCTCTTCCTTATCGTGCTGTATCCCTATCAGTGACCGTGGTGATACCAGATGGTGTTATCCTTCGTCCGTTCCGTCGTCGGCTTGGTGGTGGTTTCGGTCGTTCTTCGTTTCATCTCCGCAGGAGCGATGATCCATGATCCTTCAAGCAGGAAGCCTAATGACCTCCCAGATCTTTCAAATGGCGCAAATCTCCTGGACAAGATTTTCTGCGCAGACCGGTTGCGAGCGAGCGCCCTGCCTCACATGACAAGTGTGGAAAAAACGAGGGCATGTGGATAGGACGTGTTGGGTCTCTTCGTCTTGGTCCAAGCAAACGGAATAGTTTGCTGTCCTTTTCACGGTTTCCCTGCCGACAGAAAACCGTACCCGGAAAGGACCTGAGTGACGAAGAAGTCCGTTACTTCATGCTAAAAGGTGAAAGCTTCAGGACTTTAAATAAGTTGACCACAGCCACATAAATACCAACCGTACTCGTCTTAAAAATTATGAACCATGAATTCGCCTTTGCACAAGTCAGTCGTGTGGTTGAATGGTACCGAAAATGGAGGTGCTCTCATGAATTCTAATCGTACAACTAATATTACGAAAATGATCAACGGTATCGCAAACGGTTAAACGGTTTATTCGTTTAAAACAGTCGACCGTTAATCGAGCAGTTAGTTACCGAGCGCCACCTACTTAAAAGCTTGTGTGATAAGCTTGCGCATTTGAATTTCAAAACAAAACGATTTCTTGTCCGGTAGCTACATCTAAATTGTTTTGATTTAGCAAAACTAATTGTTGAATTTCTAATTTGATTGCCCCAGATGCAACTTTCACACCAAAGAATGGATGGATGACTCCGTAAGTAAGTGAGTATTGCATGAGTTTGCTCGTGAACATTGCTGAAACGCTGGATTCACCCTTAAAATGACGGTTTCCTCCAAGAAAGGATCTGTTGATCTTCGGAATTTGTTGATTCATCCCAGCGCATATTTGGGACTATTTTGACGCGCAGAAGCATGTTTTTAAAATGTTCGTTTAAAGTGTTTTGATACCAATACACCTCGCTATTGGCGAATACAAGTAAAATTCAATATTTTTCTACAAATGATTGATATGTTAAAAAAGTCTGTTCCGAAAATTTTAGTTTTATATTAAATGAGTGTTGAAATTGGTGCACAAATATTAAAGTAACATTTATTTATGTGTTTTACACTCTTCCAACGTTTTGAAGCTACACTCACCGTTAAAAACGAAGGTGCTTTAGATGTATAAATACATGGGAGTCGCGGGTGACGTTTCTAAGTAGCTTATCCTCTTCCAGATGAATCCTACCGTTTGTTAAAATCTCGGGGAACGTCAATTGTTTTTTCAGCTTGTCGCACCAAGGGTGAGGCCGAACATGGTTCTAGTCGCGGATGGTTCAGAGTTTTACATGTATTTTTTTTATTCCAACCACCATTTGGATTTGTTTCTTCAATGGGGGGGGGGGGGGGGGTTTGGGGATGATTTGAGATTTTCGAGGATTTTTCTAAGCCTGCGATAAATAAAGATGTTGAGCGGGTCCAGCAAGTCAGTATCAGCCAGTGTCGTCTCCAGTGTAGCACTCCAGATTGTGTGTTGTTCTATTGTGTGTGTTGATCTATAGTAGCAAAATGTTCAAATTGGTGAGATAATGATGGTTATGTTGAAACTTGGTTATCAAGCAAATTATTATTTGGTTAATATCGGGTTCCACCTGCAGGTTATTGTCCTGTTCGTGTGCGCTGTTGCCGTTGCTGTGGCTGCCCCCGCCGCCGACGACGCCTCGACGCCGTACGAGTACTCGCCCATGTGGGGCGGCGAGAACGGCATCAAGCTGGTCTACATCGCCGACGAGAACGGCTTCAACCCGCAGGCCGATCATCTGCCGACGCCGCCACCAATCCCGGACTATGTGTTTAAGTCCGGATAAGTGATTCCGGCTCCCTTTAACAACCGCTGAAAGATAAGGAGGAGCTACTAGAGAAAGGAAAGCTGTTAAAATAGGTGCGGAAAGCGGGAGAAGAACCTTTTTGTTGCTAGCAAGGATCAAGAAACAAAAACTAAAATTTGGGTTTGTTTGCAAGATTTTCAAATTTACCGATCGCTCAGTAACATTGGACAAATAAAAAAATAAGTTGAAGTTCTTTGGAATACCTTCGGAAAGAAACCAAAAGTATATAAAACAAGCTGACCCAACGAGCTTCGCATCTTCCGATATCAATAATACGATAATATTGAAAAATAAAGCATTGGTACTCAAGGGAAACCCCATAGGGAAGGGTACATGAAGATTTCGACATAAAACTAAAACAGATAAATTTTTAAGTCGCGTTATATCAGGCAAATAAGTATAAAAATGTTTAAAAATTTTAACGATACAATTTCAAATATATTTTCTTTTACGAACTTTACTCCAGCAGTACATCTCTTATTTGATGATGTAGAGCTGGCATATGAATTTCAGTCAATAGATTGATACTCAAAAGCAAACACACATTTTAAAACGAACACCAATGCTTCATTGTAGATCATTCATTTTTCGATTGGAAATCTTCTTTTCAAAAGCTATGTGAAATATCTTCAACGATGCCATTTATATGCGTATCCCTTAATTGACGTGATTTGTTATGGCTGGCATATCGAAACGATCTTACTTTGAGTACGGATATATAGGTTCTTGCAGTTTGTTCTTCTAATCCAGTGGTCATCATGTTCCAGTAATTGTAACTGTAATGCTTCTCGAAAAGTTACACACACTCGCAGTGGATTGTGCAAATTTGTCCTAAGGCCAGATGAAAACACACCTGCATGCATGCAGGTCATAGACATGTCTATGTAGAAGACAGGTTTGCTTTTGCATAATCATTTCTCCGAAGATGCATTTAATGAATAATATCGAAGTAACTGCGAATAAAGCTAGGATATAGGAATCAAATCGCTAGTAGACAAAGTTCACCAATCTTGTTATTTGAGGTGTTTTTGCTTTCTATACTCCTGACTTAGAAGTTCTTGGTGCATTATTCAACCATTCGTCAAAGAAGCTGTGAACTGAAATAAAAAAAAAATAACCTTACACAATGTAGGAAAATATAATATGAAGTTAGTGTTTTCAAAAAAAACACATGGGGAGCTTTTTGTGAATTCATTATAAAACATACTAACGAAGCGGGATTGTAGACTACCCATACACGGGAAACATAGGCCGTTTGTTTTGACAACTGGCTAAACAATACCCCGGCGGCCAAATTGTACAGTTCTCTAACATGCACCATACATGTTATATGCTTTAGATAAGAATTTTGTACTGAACAAGTTTGCAACAATATTTTTATTGTTTATCACAACACCAAGCTGCTAGTCAAGTAGGCAAGCTCTATGCAGCTTCTTCGATGCATATACCCGGTGTGATGCACATATCGGGAAACATGGTCATATTTTGTAAAAGAACTTTATGCTAAAGAAGTTAGCAACAATATTTTATGTTGTGCATTACAACACACAGCTTCTTTGATACACACACTTGGTGTGATACAAAAATCTGCACGCGGAAAACATAGGTCTGTCCGACAGCTGACTAAATAATACAATTTGGCCTCCGGGGTACAGTTTATTTGGCCGCCGAGGTATTGTGTGTGTCGAAGAAGCTGCGTGATAAACAAAATAAAATATTGTTGCAATCTTGTTCAGTAGAAAGTTCTTATACAAAACATGTATGGGGCGTAACAATACGGCAACGTATTAACTGTTCATTCATTCTTTTCCGCAGTGCTACTTAGCAATAACTGTTGAGTGACTAACAGAAAAAAGTTAGAAAATGACCAATCGCCGAGAATACGTCACTCACGGCTACTTTAGAAAGAGAAAGATAGGACACTCAGTTATTTAGGGTAGAAAAATTGCGAACTCGCTTAAGTATGTATAAAAAGAGAGTGACTTAGAAGGACACACAACGTAAGAAACCACCAACCAGTGAACATCGTAATCCAGAGAAAGCAGAAAAATAAACACCAGTTCATTTCAGAACTTCCACCCAGGAATTATTTTGTCTTCTTTGCCATTCAGCGCATCCGCTTCACTGCGTTTCGACGGTCACCCAAAAATAACAATAAACGGAGACATTTCAAATCAACGCATACCAGAAGGCTGATCCCGTACAAGGTTAATCACGGCGAAACATCTTGTTAGGAAGCAGATAAAAAATGAGATCAAAAAAACTAAAAGTATGTCCAGGTATAAGCTTGTAATAAAATCACCGTGGTAAAAATACACAACTGTATATATCTTTATGAGTTGTATAATCCTAGAAAATAAAATAAAATAGAACGGATAGGGCATTTGTGGAGCTCTCAGCACCTTGTACGTCTTTTTATCAGGTGCCCTAACAGAACACCTTGTAATTGTTCTAAGCGGTGCACGTTTAACAATTTTGGGCAAGTCCTTGAAATTAACGGTTCGATCCGGGATTCTAAAAGCACAAGCATTGAGCTTTTAGTTATGCGGTTTGCATATCTATCAGGCGTTACGCTTGATACATACATTATACTCAAAGGTTATCTTGCTTGGTGGAAGGGAGTTCAGCATCCTAACGGTTTTCTAAATCTCTAAAGAACCTTAAAAAACGCAATATAAATTCAGGAGTGTGCGTCGAACGAACCTTTCTTGTAGTTTAAATCATGGCTCATATTTCAAACATTTTATCGTTGCTAGAAGTTGGCTTAAGGAGCGAGTAATATTACAAACCAAAGGCAGAACTAGTCGTTTACGCTACCACCGAGCCGTTTCCTGCAATCCGTTCCAAAAACCGACCGGTTTCGAGGTGTTGGGTTTCTCCAACGGGGTGCTCTTGCGTGGACGATAAAGATGCAACACCGTGTCGTAGGAAGAAGAACCGATTGCTACACGGCCAGCGATTGCATCGCAGATGTTCGGACAAAAATATGAAATAATTGCAGAAGAAAAAGAGAGAAAAAGAGGGAGGAACAGAATTCAACCACCACACCGTGACGATGGCGATGGCGACGGGGCTGATCCAGGTCATCGTGACGATGACGCTGGGGGCGCATCATCCCAAAGCCCGCCGTCGTTTTCGGGGCGTCCATTTCATTTGCGTTTCTTTTTCCACCGGGTGCGGCGTCGTTGCTCTTCTTGCTGCGAAGATATTAAATGTCCAGCCGGGGCCGCAATAGCCGGCACGCAGCGACACACGCGAGCCGATTGCGCCAAAGGAACGGACCACGCAACGGATCGAAAACGGTACACGCGAACCGGCCCGGATCGAATGATGAAACGAAGCGGCGAACGATGACGTAGTCGGCGGCGAGAGAAGGCAAATAAAGCGTGCCGGTGGGACAAACAAACGCAGTAAGGAGATGAGCAATGGCATTGGGGCAATCACTTTCGCTTTCTGTTAATCGGTAAAAAATGGTTACCGCTGACGATAAAAATAGGTAGAAGATAAATACATTAGAACACACACGGCAAGGTGGATGACATTGAATGCACTTCGCACCAGAAGTAGGTCACATATCGTTTTGCAAAACCACCCTTGGATGACCCCGAAATCTGCACGGAACCCCCTTCTGAACCGGGGTGGATGTGTTTGCCACCCAGGCGGGAAATTACAAATGACTCAGCAGATGATGTCCTGAACGGGCTGGTCCAAATTATTCATCGTCAAGCGTCTCTCATCGGAGAGACAGAACCTATGACCGCATGCTAATGTGACCGTGTCATACATTGTTGCGGCAGCCCAACGAGCCCGATTGGATTAAGCCGGTATCGTTTGATTTCATCCACATCCAATCGACAGGCCAAGCGTCCTTCGATGGGCGCGAGAAGAAGAAGCGCAAGGCATGGAAGGGATGAAACGTAATTTGTACGGAACCGGTCCGGAGGGAGGAAATCGACGGTGGCGACACACCGGTGGCAGGACAATATGGTGCCAGTGCGCGACGCGATGGTTCGTAATTTGCTGTAATATTTTTTCAAACGACATCCAACGAACGTTCATCAACGGTTTGTGCCAACCGTTGTGGCGGCGTAGGTTCGAGCTGACGATTCGAAGACGGACGACCGCACGGACAAGGCAACCCTTCGGGGTTGGTTTTACCTACCCTCACACGAACGAAACAATTTGACCCACGGTGAACCCTAGACGGTGAGCTTTGGACGACACGTAAATCTCGGGCGCCCACGTGCTCCAGCTCAGCGTTGGGTCAGCGTAATCGAGCGAAGGACGTGCGCTTCGCTGGGCGTCGCTGGACCTAACCCTCGCAATCGGGACAACGGATTGAAGCGCGTTTATAGATTAACAGGTTGATAATAGGAGCGTGTTTGAAAGCGCGCGCTGAGGCAACTTTAAATGGACTCGGAAGGCTGAACAGAAATAGCCATCGTCTGTCAAACGAGAGCGTCGGGGTTTTCGTGTGCTTTTCTTTGCTTCGCTTCCTCCCGCTTCGGTTCGCTCACGGTCGGAAGAGAAATTCTGATGTAACGTTTCTGCCCGTCGGTAGCTTCCGCGTTCCGTGCTGAAAATATGCTTCGGTGAAATCGGCAAGCGAGTTCTTTGGTGGATATTTATAGATGGTAAATGACGAGAACCGAGTGGTTTAACCTTGAGTGTCAATGTTCTGATAGATATTGGAGGTGTTTTCTAATAATTCACATTCAGAAGTTGAATCACATTTTCAATTTTTTGATCTATGAAAGTCACGAAGGCGCTGCATAATGTACAGATAAAGTTCATCATGATCTGAATTTTTATTCCCTGACGAAAGAGGCTTTTAAGGGTTGTTTGAAATGATGTACCTCATATGACATCAAAAGCAATGGCAGCAAATGCATTACGCAAACAAACAGCGAAGTGGAGTGAAATATCAACGAAGAAGGCAATTGTTCTAGTTGTGTAATTCAAGTGTTTCTGATTGGTTATCACTTTTGTAATTTTTTCCTATTTTTAAAGGTATTCTGATTGATTTTAAATTTTTTGAATATTTTTAATACCTCGCTTACATTCCAATTTTGCATTCCAGTTTTTGATTTAATTCAAAATGCATGGTTGTTCAGTTTATATTTTTTCCGGTTCATTTTTTTTCTAGAATATTTTTTTCTATTGCTATCAAGATCTTTGCCCATATAATTTTATATGAATTTCAAAGAATTGAAATTTCAGATTTTTATAGTTTTCCTGTTAAACGCCGACATGAACTGTAATTGGAAAACAATTGGTTAAGTTTTTGGTTTGGTTTCGCAACTTACATACGCACATCGGATCGTCAAGTGTGGTATTTAATTTATTACTACCAATACTTAAAAGGATTTATTTGAAACGCTTGCTTTATGCCAAAAACGAAAAAGAAACTAGGTTGTTGGTAATTTTGCATAGTAATTCACACCGTGGACCATAAACAGTCGCTATACAAGGGTCTTATGGGTCATGTTTTTGGTAACCTCATGCCACGCGGTGACACTTTCTTTCGTCGGCGATCTCCACTTAGAAAAAGGTGTAAATATTTAATTACTCAGCACTATAGCCTCCCCCTTTGCAGCACTTCATTTCCCGCGTCCTGCAGCACCTCCCGAGCTGCACCAGTATATTATACGTTAACAATTTTCTCATTTGCACCTAAGGGGATGCTCCGTGAGGTAGATGCCGGTGCTCAATTAGGCATAAATTAATACATCCATTTTCGGGTAAGCAGCAGAGTCCGGTACGGGTATGGCCGGTTGGGCAAACTGCAATCGCGCACGCACCCCGTAAACCCGCAGCCGACGGTAGCCAAAAGGTCAAACGAAATGATTTATGTTCCCGGGTGGGCGCAGGTTGTGTTTGACGCAACATCATTTCATAACGAGACATTTCATGAAGCACCGGACCTCGCCGGCTCCGGCTTTTCGGGTGCCCGCCAAAACGCGCCGATCGGATTGCGCGGATCAAACACGCATCATTCACCAATTTCCGCGTCGACCCTGAAACTGACAACAAATCATACGCGGAATTAGGTTGCCCGGGCAGCGTTCGGCCCTTTTGGAAGCAAGATTATTTTTTTCCGAGGGGTCGACGTTGTTGGACTGACACGCGAGGGATCATCGGCAAGCTGTGAGGTTTCGTCTTCAGCAACCCAGAGAAAAGAGAAGAAAGAAGAGTTTTCTCCGGTGTTTTTTCGGTCCCGCCGAATCTCGGTAGGTCAGTCGGATGTGGGGAATTATTCATGCGATGGTTCCAGTGTGCGAGAAAAAACAGCTCGAAATGGGCAGAGCGAAGTAAAACGGAGTCAAGTCTGAGCTCTGAGGTTTTTGCGTTTGCTTTTATTTGATATCCTCTTGTCAGACGCACAGTGGGCAGAACAGTGGACATAATGGTCTAGGTAGACAAATTTTCGATTATTATGAACCAACGATTATTATTGTGGTTAGACGAAATATAGGTAATATTATTCTAATGTAAATGAATTGTTTGTAATGTTAGTTTTCTTGTGGTATATGAAGCCATACATTATTAATTACATTATTTTCATTAAGCTATTTGTTATCTAAATTATTTAATTGAATTTTGAAAATTCAGCCATGTACGTAATTTTAATCGAAACAAAAATTGGTAAGTGATTTTGACCGATATCATGCCGAAGGGGTGTCGATGTTTAAAACCTGCCGAGTATCGCACCGTCCTCAGGCATGTCATTGGCCTCCTCCCAGCTGATGGATTTCAGCCCGAGCCCGGGAAATGGAGATGCCGAGGGATGGGACGATTGGCCAATATCGTCTCGCCCCGCGCTGAAGGGTTTCCAATGGCGTGTGGATTTTTTTTTTCGGTAGCAGCCAACCTCCAGCCAGACCGTAAGTTTGTGTGTTTATGTTCATTTGTTTCTCCATTGTCCGACGCCCGGTGACGCCCAGAAAACCGCCTGTCGTCCCGCGTGCTGAAGTCCGTACCAAAGGGTGCACCCTCGTTCGGTTTTGGTTTAGTGCCAAAATTTAATCCACAAACAATTCCAACCCCGAAACCCACTCGGCAAACGGACGGCCATGCACCGGAACGTGAGGCACAATGTTGGTAATGGCGCCCCGGCGTATGACGGCGAGCGTCTTCGGCCCGGGGGACGGTATTTAAATGTCAATTTTTGAAACCCCAAGGCCGGCCCGGCATGGCGTCAGTTGCGCCGGTTCTCCCGACCGGACAATGGCTGCGTGAGGTAAAATGGTCGGAGCGAATTGATTACGGACGCGATGCGCAATGTTACTGATGCTGCTGGTGCCTCCGAGGTTGATGTCCATCCCGACGGGAGCGAAAGGAGACAGTAGAACTCATAGTTGTGTAATTTTTCCACAAGTAAATGATTCTCCGAGTGAATTTTAAATTGCATTTTTTGGTGACCGAAAGAAAAGGAATCAATTCATATGAATTAAATATATACAAAAGTGTATAAAAAATGTGAAAAATATATTCTATCCTATTTTTTCTTAATTTTTATTTAACCAACGAAACTTACGCACCCCTGCTATCGTTATCTCACTATGCTGATGGTCTATCAACTTTAGACGGTAAGTGGTAAATCATTTAATTTGTTGGAGTATTTTGCCTCAAGACTAAACTAGATACTGACCAGTTTAAGGAATTTCATAAAAGTTTATCTACGGAGGAGAATATTGTCAACATTTAGCAAAATTTGAAGTTTCAACTGAATGCAACAACACCAACATTGTTTCAACAATATCAACTTGTCGAATTTGCGTTTGTAAAAAGTATCAAGACCTCTAAAAGTTCCTTCGCATTTAATATCTGTGCTAGTGATTCTGTCGTAAAAAGTTTATCACACCAATCTCTAGGTCACTGCGAAACCTTTTCCGACCGAGCTACAGCAAAACCCTCACGAAAAAGTGCGGGCCACCAAAAAGGAAACACAAAGAGATCCATCTTTCACTTGTCCATCTGCAAAATTTGAAGATCTCCACCCTGGACCGGAATAATAAGAGAAAGAAAGAGAGAGGGAGACCAGCAAAAACGCCTGCATCAATGCACGACCTGTTGCCCGTGCAGGGAAAATGTCAAAACGCTTCAGCGCACTCGAGATCCATCCAAAACGATCGATTTCGTCGATATCTTCGGCAGCGGCGTGACCTTTCCGACGCCAGCGATCCGAGACGGCCCCAAAACAGAAAACAGAACCCCCGAAATATTCATCAATTATCCTGCCCCGCACACCCGACCCCCCTTCTGCCTTTTCTCCTCCCTTGCTCCCACTCAACCATCCTTCACCCGGTCCGGTTTAAGTTGCATGATTGCATTGACCTCTTGACAGAAGCCAATTTTCGTTCGCGGTACGCGTCTTCACGATGCATGTGACACGATGCGTTGATCATGATGATGATGAAGGTTCCCTTTCAGCGACGGCGCGGGGTCACCTGCAGGAGTGTTGATTTTATTTAATTTTCGATGCAACGATTACAGCCATCTATTTATCGCAGATTACTTTCATGAACATGACGTGATCGACAAAAGCGAAGTTTGCAATGCTGCCTACCAACCGAGACGGCGTGGTTGATGTTTGCTGTCCGGATAACTTTATCGCTTTTCAATATCGATTTAAATCATACTTTTCCTACGGCAACCATTTTTACCGTCGAATACGAGCGTTGCTAATTGACAATAATTACGGATGACAGTGAGCTACTTCTTGCTGTGCGAAAAGCTCGAATTGGGTCGACCACTGTGGGTCGTTACTGCCTAGTGCGTCCGACTTAATAGACTCTCTTTCGGGTTGTTTACTTCTCCTTAAGCGAAGCGCCCATTCCACAGCCAAAACAAAACAAAAAGAAAGGTCCAGTTCACGTAGCAAAAGTAGGACGAGTTCAAAAAAGGGTTCGTCGCTTAATTTTAGGATAACCGGCGTCGAAGTCTTTCGTTGACCTTTCCGACGAGATGCGCGCATTTTTGGATGAGTCAAGTTCGAATGTTAAGCGTGCACCGGTCGGTCGTGTCGGTGTGTTCGCTTTTTTGTTTTCCCTTGAAATTTGCAACAGCCGTGAAAAAGGGAAAAGTTTTGCACCTGCGGCAAACGCTCGTTTACATAACACCGAGCTGTAGTTTCTTCCATTAGCCAGCGTTAGCATTAGCATTTTAGCACACCACGCCGACGGTCGGTCGGTCAGTCGGTGTATAAAAAGAAAACCCCAAACCATCGTGACCTTGGGGTGCAAAAAATCACTCCCCGATCGGCAGCAATAACTCAGCGATGTGTTTGATTTTTGATAGTTTGATGGACGCGAGCCACGCAACCTGACGCCGGGGTGACAATCGCAAGAGCCGTACGCGATGAACGCCCATTTGGCCATTTTGGTCGGTACGCGAATATCAAGGTCGGTCGCTCGGAGATGGCGTTAAAGCTGGGTTTGATTTAAATCGCAATTAATTAGCACTATTGTGTCCGGGAGAGGTGTAGGTCAATGTGAAAAAAATCGTACGAAACATAGAAAAACATCTTGGAAGATGGCCTATCGTTAGCTATGGCGAAATGATCGATAGGAACAATTTGATGGAAACGGACAAAAACATGATTAACTAATGTTGGATTAAGTTTTGATGGTTCCTCAATGGTATAAACATGGTAAGTTGACATGTCGAAAATAGAGCATACATGCAGAATAAAATAATAACACACGCTACATTTTCAATTTACGAATACATTACTTTACAAAAGTGTGGCAAGATGCGCCGTTGGAGTAAAGTGCATCATTTTGTCTAAATTTATATTATTTAAAGTATTTGTGTTATTTAAAAAACTATTAATTAATACAATATGTTCAAATGCATGCTGCATGATGTGTGGATTTCACGACACCGAATTATTAGTTTTTTACAGAGAATACAGAGCAAACTACGCTAGGAGTCAAGTAAAATTTTTCAACAATAGTTTAAGATATAATAAATATGAAAATTAATATACCAATCAAGCAAACACTCATGAAGTTCCGCTATATACTATTTTACGAATTGGATTTATAATTCCTTACATTTTGTTTTTTGACAAACATAAAAACATTTTCATTTAGAGGAAATATGTACCGACTGATTTGGGGCAGAATTTACTGCTGTAAACAGTAAGTAAACCATTCAAGATTTTCAAATTAATTCTTCATTTCACTATTTCAGGTAAATTTATTGAAGCTTTTTAATGATAAATTATCAATCTTTCACATTGAAATGTATGATGTAAAATTAATTCCAACAAAACCAATTATTAACTTGAATTGGAAATCCATGAAATAAGTTTTTTTGATACTGCCAATCTTGTGTGGACTTGGTATATCAGAAAAAAATATCCAGTGTCGACAAACATTTTTAATTCAAATACGAGTGGTAAGAATTTTTTTTGATAATTTTTTTTTTTTGTAGAACAGTGGGTAGAGAATCGATCTGTGAAAATCTAGATTATTTTCCAGAAAGGATAGCTAGAAATAAAAGATTTCCGCAAAGGAGAGGATTTTGCCTCACGTGTAATCACCTTAAAATTTAAGGTGTACTAGACCCTCTTTTCATAAAAACTATTCCTTGGCGTCAGTTTTGATTCGTTTGTGGTAAAGAATGCATCCATAGTTATGAGTTCTAGGGACACACATTAACACCCAGGAATATCGCACTGACTTTCAGTTTCCTAGTTGTTTCTGTTGTTCGTTTCAATTCCAGCTCTTATGCAATTCCCGGCACTTCTTTTACACCTACTGCTTCTGCTGTTGCTGATGCTGCTTCAAATATTTGCCCATCGCATTGACAGCCACATCGGCCGCGGTTACATACCGGCGTGTAGAAAATGGACCCACCTTCCTCTCCACCTCTCACCATTCAAATCAAACGTCTCACCGCGAGATGAACCTCAAACCCGGTGACGAAACGAAGGCCCCCGAAGGTGGTTGCAGTGGGTGTGCGTGTGTGTGTGTGTGCGTGAAGAAATATTAAAATTTATTCGAAAATTATGATAAACACCCGCTCGTTTCGTTCGGTGGCAGCGCTTCACACGGAGGACACACGTTGGGTGATTTTAAAGGTAAATTTTCGTTTGCTGATGATGAATCCACCGAATTTGCGGGTTTTGGTGTTTTCTTCTTTGCTTTATCATTGTGCTGTGTGTTTCACGCACGCTATCGCCCCTGTCTTGTAAAGCTACAAAATAGCCGTTACAGCCGGACGGGCCATTTTTACATGACGCCTGCCGTGAGTGTGAGATGATGATGATGGCTCCGTTTGCTTTTGCTCGCTCGTTGACCGACGGCATTTAGCCGGTGACCTTCGGCGTTACATCGCGCCGCGTGTTTGATGGTTTTTTTTTTATTTTTATACACTTTTTCGGTGCTCGTTTTTAATTTTTAGTCGCTTCATCAGACAGCCTCGGCTCATCTTCTCATCTCGATCGCTCGCGGGATGAGAAAAAAAGGCTTTACAATAAAACTCCCTTCCAACAACCTGAGCCAACGCCCGTCGAAGATGATGAATTTCGGAATAATTTGCGAAAGTGTAAATTACCATACACTATCAGCGCCAGCACCAGGAAGCTAGAATAAATACAAACCTACGTGGCCAGACATTTGGCTTGTGGGAAACAATATTACTACCATGCCGGTTCCATGTTCCCACCGCGAAGCGGCTCGGTTCCTAGCGCATCGATGAGATTTTTATCACCCGTTACCCTTGAAGCGTTTGCCTAGATCCTGGCCCCCGGGTTTCGGCTTTGGATCGGCATTCCTAAACCGAAGCGCGGCGGCAACACCCGGCGGGCGGCCGTCGCAGGGAAAAACCTATCATATTGCTCACCAACCCATGTGGCCCAGTGCCGAGGACATGTGGTTTAGCATGGTTAAAACCGGCAGCAACCACAACGAAAACAGGCTCTCGAGAGGAAGAAGAATACAGTGAACGGCAAAACAGCGACGAGGAAAATATTTTTTTTATTTATGAAATGATTAACCAGCTTGACGGATGGAAATAAGATGCTAAGTTTAGCCTCGCCGTGATTTTGAGAGTCGCGGTTTTTTTCCTCTTTCGTTTGTTGATTGTTTTTTTCTAAACATTGTTATTTTTAACCATGCGTTATTTTTAAACTTTGCTAGTGTCATCGGCTTGGTTTTCGCTTTCGTTCGGAAGACGGACTGGCTCATCTTGTCCAGCGGGCTACACGTTTTGGGTGCGTCCGAATCGGTTCGATAATGGTTCGCATTAATTATTCATAGCTTCATCAAAGCGATATGTTTTATTCTGGTTTGTTCAAAAACGGCGGTACGTTTCGATCATTTGAATCATCGACGATAGATGGTTGCCTATTTCTCTCAATTTTTTTTCCCCACTGTCTTTTCGATCCCATCAGAACCGGAAATCAGATGGATGGTTTTTAATCACGCAGTTTATAATAAATGGAATGAAAAACCTAACTGCCCAATTGCCTCATCACTCACAATTGAAACTGCCGTCAAATTGTACCGCACCGATCGAAGCCACCGTTGCGCTCTGTGTGTGCGGTCGGCCACCATATTACCGGCCTGACATTGATCTTGATCTTCCGAACGGCCGGGCTCATCGATGGAAGCCAATCGCGGAATGGATTGTGAAAGTAAAAGGGCACCATCGACGTCGACCGGTCGGCGGTGGAAGCAGCTTCCAACGCGCGCGGGAGGAAGAAGCAGAGGGGGGAGGTAAAACTGTGACCAATTGCCGAAAACATCCTCATTAACCCTCAAACCATGCGCTCAAACAGCACCATCATTAACACCAAAGGCACCGGACGCTTTGGCATATGAAAATAATCCTCCTATTTGAACACCTGTCGTTGTCTGCCCGCGTTAGGTGTTTGTATGCCGGTGGGCAATTTTCGCACCACCAAACAAGAGCATCTGGTGACGCTGGGAGGAGATGCCGGAGAGGGGGGGGGGGGGGGGAGAGGTTTGGACTGCGACGGCTACCACTTAGCGCCATCCCCGCCATCGTTCGGAATGTTCGAAACGGTTCGAAAAACGGTTCCACAATTAAAGATGCGTTAAGAGAGCGGAAGAAAAAAAAAACAAGCTGATCAAGAGAGTTAGAGGCCTGTAGCGAAAGGCTGCTAAAATTACCACCGAAAGTTGCAGTGGGGACATCGCATAGATCGTAACTGCAGCGCATCTTTTGATTGACGATCGATCGAACCGCGATCGCATCTATTGGTCCGTCAAGGGTCTCTCAAGTGTAGCGGGTTCTCCTGAGGAACTGTGGATAGGGAGGACGGGGGGTCCGCGCAGGGATGCGTCATGGACGGTGTCCGAGGTCCAGCTGCATCCATCTGGGGCGAGTGAAGGCGTACTGCGCGATTTGAGCAGGAAAGAACGCCGATGAAAAAGCGAGACACCTACACCGCGTGAGTGAGCGGATCAAAATATATGCATCCAGCTTGAACCTCAACCACCGGCCGACAAGTCTCGCCGAGGAATGCGTACGGCCCAGCAAGACGAGATGCGCAAGACGCAAATGCTCCTCCGCGAGTGTGACGCTGAAGGTGGGAGTTCGAACGCGAACGATGGATGAGTAGAGATGCTTCCCAAGAGCTCTAGTTGTTCGCTCGCCGGAGTAGGGGAAAGGGAATGGCAGGGGTCACCCAGGGTAAGTGAGAGGGCACACGCACACTCGTCCGCGAGCCGAGACTGGAAAGGTTGCGGCTGAAGATGGTACCGCCGCGGTGATGATCGGTTTACGGATCCGGACCGAACAGCTTGGCAACAGCATTCTTCGGGTGAACAGATATCCCCTTCCACTGGCGGGGTGGGGTGAAGTGTGGTGTGGGGTTTTAGGCCACCACCGCAACAGCCACGGCCGGGGGTTGGAGGGGATGAGAAGGGGTCGATCTCTCGGGGAGCTCGGTGACGACGCCAGGAATCAGTTCGCGCCACAACGGATCGTGCCGTCCGGGCCACTATATAAGCGAGCCGACGAGCGATAATTGATATCAGTTCTCGCAGCTCAGCCTTTATCGCAACACTCAGCTTCTTCTCTAGCAGGCTTACGCAACGCTACCTAAAGTCGCCAAAATGTACAAGCTGGTGAGTGGTGGTTCCTTTCTCCGCAATGGGACCCGAGTGGAGTTTTGCCAAGGATTAGGAAAGTTGCCTTGTACAGAGCAACGTGTAGTGTCAGCAGCGAGTTCTAAACTCCTCCCAAGGTGTCTACAGAGCAGTGAATCAGGCCAAAACAAAATTGCCATCAGTGCTTCCATATCCCAGTGAAATTTAAACGTGCCCTGTGTGTAACTCGGTTGTGATGGGATTATTGTAGGAAGTCTCGGAATGAGTTCCGTTTGTGTGTTTGGTGGCAATACCTACTCCACTAATGGCACGTGCTCTAAAATCTGCCAAAAGTTGGAATGTTCTGTTGCTGGTTGTGTGTCTCATCCACGAAAACTGTTTCTTGTCTTATTTCTGCCACCAGCCGTAGATGGAAACAATGGAAGATTTTCTTTTTGAGGCAAATCCCATAATTTTGGGTAGTTTTGGTCACAAGGTTCCTCGGATAGTTATGACCAACTGCAAAGGAAGATTTATGGCGCATTCACCATGTTCAGCAGACGAAACAAAAGGAGTAGAAACTGGGTGTTGAACATACCATGGGAACGAGAGGTCCAATTTAAATCTGTTTGTTGCGTAGTTTTCCCAAATCATCCAATTTCGCATGGTATAGCGCCGTGTTATGCCTTTCATTTCTCATCAGAGACATCTGTTTGGTATCTTCTTTTTGAGGGATTCACGTCAATCATGGTCCATGTTTTTGTTTGTACTAAGAAAATCGCGTTCTCCATCTCTTACCACAACAGTTCGTCATCGCCGCCCTGGTTGCCGTCGCAGCCGCACAGAAACGTGAGGACGTCGAGGCTCAGGTGCTCGCCCAGGAGTCCGTCGTCAACCCGGACGGCTCGTACAACTACCGCTACGAGACGAGCAACGGCATCCAGGCGCAGGAGTCCGGCGTCGGTGGCCAGTCGGCCCAGGGCAGCTACTCGTACACCGGCGATGACGGTGCCCAGTACCAGGTGACGTACGTTGCCGACGAGAACGGATTCCAGCCGCAGGGTGCTCATCTGCCCGTCGACGGTCCGGCTCCCGAGCACGTCCTGAAGACGCTCGAGCAGATCCGCGCCAACCCGCCGCGTGACGACCCGAACTTCAGCCTGGACGCCCTCAACGCTGCCATCGCCCGACTGAGCGGCAAGAAATAAATCCTCCCCCCATCCAGAATCCCCTTCCTATCCCTCCTCCGCCTCCCGCGGGGAGAAGAGTGAGATGTAACGTTCGCCACCAAGTCACCATGTGTTCCAAGCCGCACGTTCCGGTCCGCGGGCGTTTGTGCGGGAGAGGAGCTAAGTCATTGTCAAGTAAGCTACAGCCGCTTGCTTGAGGCGGAAGGAAGGACGTCGAGTACTCGCGATACACAATACCTGACACATACTCCCAATGCCGCTTCCGAGTCGGTTCGCGGCCAACAGCCAACATGTATCACAATCTCTTATTCCATGGTTCCTTTCGGGGAATCCTTTCTTCCAATCTATTCTCTACCAACACGCACACGAAACACTCTTTTTCTGACACACACACGAAGACACTACCGCCTTCTTTCGCCCTATTACTCCCACACCGTTTCATACCTTTCCCGATCGAAACTCTATGTAAATAGCCAGTTTGATAGTTTGTAAATAAAACAACCTACAAAAAATTTAATCACTTTCAGTTTTGCTTCGTTCAGTTGGTTCATCCATTGAAGCGCCGTGCTCAAGGCGTCATCGAAAGATCTGTTGATTACCTCCGAAAAACCATCTCGCTAATTGAGGGCTCCAAAGTCACAACCATGGTCGCTTACTGGTGGCTAGCATCAAAACGATGATCCTCTTGAAATGTGCGAGTGAAACCGTGTCGATTTTGGGAGACTGAAGATTGCACTACGAGCTACCTTACCTAGAAGCGGCAGCATCTCGTCAAGGCTTCTCAACCCTTGCTGGAGTGTGTAATAGCTCATGCTACGTGTGCTCGAACGGTGATTTTTACGACCATCCAACCTTGTGCCCCAGGTCCGTTGCTTGATTCGATTAAACGCCGTCAAATGCTAAACGACCGATTAAGAACCACTCCTAGGTAGGCACCACGGGTGTTAGCACGTTTTCGCGGGGGAGAGGGAAGGGGTTATTTTTGACATCTTCCATCACCAGCGAAAGGTCACCGATGGGTCTAAAATAGCGCCGAAGCAGCGATCTGTTGTCTGTTGTGGATTTGATGGTTGGCGGATGCTGCCAAGACGCCACCTAATTCGTCCGGTGGTATTTTTAGACTTCAATCTCGGCTTGATGGAGCCATTTAGTCTCCCCTTCCAGCTGGATACGATCATGTATCGAGTCGAGACATCTTACAATGAATATACGCGTGTTTCATCTGATCGCATATTTGATAGCCCGCTCTGCTGTGCACTTTGTTTATTTTTATTCCCATCTTCTTTAATCCTGAACAACAGATGAGTCCCGTATCTGTGCCAATCAAGGTCAAGGTTTTGCATGCATCTTTTACCGTACTGACGCAACCAATGGCTTGTAAAATGAGAAGAGGGGAATAAATAAAATCATCCCAACGAGTGATGTTTGACTTTCAAGATAACTTTCACTTTCATTTGAACTGAAGAAGCGCCGACCGTTTCTCCGGTCGAGCAGGAGTGGTTTGTTTTAAAGCGGCGTTTGTTGTACCATCGATAGACAATATCAAATGTAAAGCGTTTAAAGTATTTTACTTTACTATTTTAATTCAGTTTCAGCAGACACAGTTATGCAATCCATTTCTTTCTCTGTGATCCAATGACGAAGTAATTTGGCGGTTCGTCATCTGATATTGGCGATTTTCTCACTTCAGCTTTGAGCCCCTATTTGAACTTTTGGTTGGAGTAGGGGCCAGATGGTACATATTAAATCACATTCACTACCCATTGGAAGGTGGCCAACTTCCTCGGTGTGTTGTCTGGAACTGTATCCGAGCGTTTCAATGCAATCCACGAACGTTGATGTGAGTCGTGATATTTATTTTTAGTATTCCGGGGGTCAATACCATACACGACATATGCAGCTCTCCAAATCCTTATCTTATCTACTTGTAGGAGTGTTAGATCCTTCGGCGCAGCGTAAAATAACCTACCAACCTGGACTACAAATCGGTTGAAATACCAATATGAACGCATATAGTACACACCATCGGGTACTCAGTATCACTGAGTCCTCCTCGTAGGCGATTGGGCAACCAGAATCAGCCGATGATTGACGGTTAAAAGGCCAGATCCATGTGACATTCCTTCACAAACATTGGCCATCCGATGGATGATAAAGCCTGAATGATTATGGGCAATACATATCCTCCGATACAGAAGGCGTCAATAGAAGGTGAGTTCTGCTGACCCCAAAGGGTAAACTTTTTATCATCGGAGAAAGATAACGTCTAGGCACTAATAACCCTAACCACATCTCATCTTTTCTTTACTTTTTTATCTTCCTTCGTTATTAGACGATAGCCTGGACCAAATTCAATGTCGTATCTTAGAGAGCAGGGAATATATGGGTAGGGTCAAATAAAACTTTGTGACGTGCCGTACTGTGGTACCTAACACAATCTACTGTGCTGTGAATTTGAGGTAGCACACTCAGTCTGGAATAACATTTTAGATTTTACTCGAAAGTGATAGGAACCACTGAATGATGCTCGACTTCTCGCTTGGCGATTTCGAGCAGTTGTCCTAAACACGTCCTCGGCATCCTCAGCAAAAATGCAGAGTATTTGTTCCGCGCGGAGGATGTTTTTAGGACAACTGCTCGACATGCCTAGGTCATCGTTTATCAGCATAAGCCACATAACCGTCCCCCTCCGTTCACCTACATTTTCCCTTCTTTTTCAACCCACTTCATATCACCCCCAAGTGATCACGGTGGTACTTTGTACCGTAAAATATGCGCAATAAATAGCACGTACAATATTCCAGCGGGTATCGAATACGAAAAATCTTATTCAAAAACATTGCCGGAGGTGGTTTAGTCATAATGCCCACGGAGTCTGCCGGTTGCCCACAGTTCAACTGTACACTGTAGCGGGCGGATACTACTGAACAAATTGGGTGATACGGCGTGAAATAAATTGTAACCGAAACTTACCGGTCTCCATCGGGTGGAGACTGTTATGATGGCGACCAATGATCTCAGAAGAAGAAACGTGTGGGAAAAGATCATCGCGCGATTCCAATACAACCTCAACAGAACGGTGTATGAATTATCGTATAAAAGTTTGATAAATTTGTCTTGGTCTCTCGTGCTAGTGTTGTTCTGTTTAAAGTCATAATATTTCAACTAAAATGGTTGCTGTTGATTGGTTTAAGAACAACCAAAATTGGTTTCCAATAAATATAAACTAACAAAGTACTCAACTCAAATTAATGAAACAACTTGCATTAACAATTGAACCATGACGGGATTTTAGAGTCAGATTTAACGTTGCATTCACTGAACAGTACAGTTCACAACACTAGGCTCATAGCACAAGACAATTCACTGAATTGTCGGGGATTCAATAGAAGGGAAAATCAGTTAACAGTTTGATCGGTCAATCTAAGAAAGTAAGAAGTGAAAGTTATGCTCTAACTAGCCCGTGTATATCATTGAAAATGAAATAATAATAAGATCGCCCGGCATAGAACCATAGATACATTTTTTCAGATATAAGAATAATGTTGACTCTATAGAGTAAGAGTCGATTGATACGCCTGAATTATCTTTCATTGGGAACGAAGAACGCATTCAAAGTAGAATCTTTTTCCACTAAATGCTGCGGAAATTTTGTTTCTAATTATCAGAGTATGGAGAATTATATAGCTTACATTGCCTTCCGGATGTAAGCAACTTTGTCAGGAAACATCATAAACCGTACTCCAATTTTTTTAATACTTGGTTATAGTAAGTCATGCCCAAAGATAATCGGAGGAGTTGAACCGGTAAAACATCAGGTATTATTAGGTAGGATTATTAGAGGTGAGGTGGCGAAAAAAGATCACAGGGGAAGAAATTAATTAAATGTTTGATGGAGATGGGAATGCATAACTATCAGTCCCTTTTTTATGAAACAGTTTTATTTTCATTAATTCTAGTTACTATTGTTTTGTTTCACTGTTCAACACAACATTGCACAAATCGTCTTACTTGATACATTTGGAGTAGATTAGAACACGAAGCGAATGCGTCCTCCTTCTGCTCCGCTTACCGGCGAAAGTTGGCCGAGGTGCTGGTCGAGTGCATCCAGATCGACCGGCCCCTCTTCGAGTTCTCGTCCTTCGCGCAGGAACGTTTCATAACCGTCGCCTCCCTCGGCCAGGAAGCTCGCCACCACCACCCGGTACTCGCGGAAGGGATTGATCGGCTCGTACACCTCTCCGGTGCACTGCTGGCAAAGGACCTCGAGCGAAACCAGACGCCGACCGGGCGGGTTGGTGATGCGGTACGTGGCTCGCAGCCCGGACACTTGCAGCAGGTTGAACGCTTCCACCGTGCCGTTGACCACACGCGCCCCTCTCACACTCTGCTCCAACACCGACATGAGGTAGTCACCGCGGAGCAGCATCGAGAAGAGCTGATTCTCGAACGGAAGCACCTCGAACAGCTGCTTGAAGGTAACGGTTCCGGCCTGGAGGTCGGCCCGAATTCCACCACGGTTTTGCAGCGCGATGCCATTGTACACGGGGAAGAAGGCACGCACCATCGAGTCGGTGATGAGCGACCCCAAGGCACACTCGCCCGTCACGCAGTCGTTCCGCGACAGGTTCGTCTCGAGCACGGCCACCGTTCGGTTACCGAGCGTCTCCACGTCATCCCGGAACGGTTCGAGGGCCGTAAGGACGGCCGGATCCTCGGCGAAGTCGGTGGAAAGGAAGACCGGGTTGCCCTCGAAGCGCTGCACTTCACCCTCCTCGTCGAAGAAGAGCGTCAGGTTGCCAACGAGTCGACCGTAGGAGCCCGCCTGCACCACCAAAACTCGTCGTCCGTCGGGCTGGAACACCGACGTCGGATAGTCTCCTTCGACCTCGAGTGGGAACTGCTCGGCATCGCCGCTGAACAGCACCGTGTTGGACTGCGCCCCAATGACCAGATCCACGTGCGGGCCACCCTCTCGCGCCAGCGTCTGCTCGGCGTTGAAGCCGCTGTAGGACAGCACGATGATGATCTCGACGCCCTCCTCATCGAGTCGGGCCGCCTCTTCACGCACCGCCTCCACAGGGTCGGTGAAGACCAGGTTGCCCGCGTCACCGATCGAGTTCACATCCTGCCGGATCACCCCCAGGATACCGATGGAGCGGCCTTCCCGCTCCAGCACCAGACTTCTCTGGAAGTTGGTGAACGACGGCTCGGCGGAGTTGTCCACGTTGGTCAGCACGACCGGAGTGTCCGAGGCGGCCATGAACGGATTCAGTCCCTCGAGACCGTGGAAGAAATCGAATCGACCGAGGGCCTAAGGGAAGATATTGCCCGATTAGTCTAATGATCCCGCCGCGGAGACAGCAGTCCAGCACTCACCATCGCATCAGCGGGAAACACGTTGTACATGGCGGCAATGACCTCCCAGCGGTGGACCGTGTACCAGAGCGTACCCTTGAAGCTGCCACCCGAGTTCACGTACAGCGACGCACCGGCGCTCTCCTGCAACTGGCGGACGGCGGCCACCTGCCGGGCGTACCCTCCCTGGCAGCCCTCGCCCTGCAGGCAAACGAATCCCTCCAGGTTCACCGGGTTGAAGCGGGCGTACAGGTCGTTAAAGTGAAATATCGACAGCGGGAACAGCTCCGGGTCTTCCTCCTGGGCTGCAACCGACCCAACCGCCACCACCGCCACCAACAGCATCAACATCTTGCCTCGCACCATCATTTCTCCACTGCGCCGTACTAAACCGGTTGCTTTCAACTGCGACATCGGCTACCCCGAGTGGTCCCGTTTAAATAGTTTCCGCCCCCCCGTGAGGAGGTGGGTCAATGTTAACCCGGAGGTGCGATTTCGCAACCTCATGGAACTGATAAGACCCACCAGCTACCACGTGAGATTAGCCGATTATCCCTCACGGTACGCATTGGACGAATAGGGTCAATCGGTGAGGCAATAATACGATGGCCGATCGAATCGATAAGAGAGAGAGAGAGAGTTACTATATTTTATTACGGATCGGAAGTGACCAAAATTCTAGCGGGGGTCGAGCCTATCGTGCCGGTCGTCTTATCACACCTTGATAATCTCCGCCATAACATTGTAGAGCACGAACATGTCGTCACTAGACGAAACGTGCCCTACATGTGATTGCAGCATGCATACCGAACTGGAATGGCCTTTAGTTATTAAACCCCAACTTTTATGATAACGATTATCACTAAACAAACATCTCATGCATTCATGACTTATTTTTTCTGGAAGAAGAATTTGGAGGTCGGAGGAGAAGAAACTCGGCAGGTTTTACTGCGGGGTCCACCTTAACATTGCACCCAACAAATGATCAGTACTGGTTTATTGATTCTCCCAGCGTGAAACGAGCTATTTACTATTGGCCAAAGTACTCGGGAAAATTATTTCTTGTCGTAAAAGGATGTAAATTAACGTGCCCGATCGTGTACACCAAGAAGAAGGAAACTTTTATTACTCTTCGTTCTGTAAACTCGAACGTTTCGCTAGGACCCGCTGAAAGGAAGATTGAATTTAACAGAAGGATCATTTAAAATGTTTCCACCGTCGTCAATTTGTCTTTCCGGGGGTGTCTTGTTAGCTCATTAAGATGCTTTTTCATCGCGACAGCGAAGTTCCTGGGCGATGACCACCAACGAAGATGACCCCCGCCGAAGTTGTCGTCCCAAAATGGTGTCTCCTTGGGCAACGCCGTTAGCAAGCAACCTGTGTGCCGATCCGCGCTTTTCGGTATATTTAGTGTCGAACAAAATGAGAATGTGCGTCGATATTGAAGAATTATCCTTCAATACCTCCACGGGTCTTTCCACGGGAAAAGAAAACCGGCCAAGCGTAACCAGTTCCGTGAGATTCGATTGACTCTAGTCAATGCAGTGGTTTCGGAGTCGGTAACCATTGGGTGGTGGAGAAGAGCGAAAAGGTACAACGTGCTCACCCCGTTCCGAAAGCGACTCACCTTTGACCCCACCGTCACTTGGAACACCTTATGTTGCCCGACGCTGGTGAACCGACCGAGAGCGGGTTAGCCATAGCCACTCGAAGCTGCGATGGGCGCGATCTTAATGCTTAATAAGAGTAATCCGCGTTTCATGAGTCCTGTACTTCGTTTAACGATTATGAGAGGCAGTTAACTCCAATGCTGTCTATCCTCAGGTGAGACGAGCTATAGTTCGAAGCACTTTGGGCAGAAGTGTTGAAACTGAAACTGTACTAAATTGAACTTTAAATGTAAGACAAAAATGGGAGGGAATGGGACATTCAAATCAGTATTTGAGTCTATTTTGGTGGACCATACAGAGCATAAACAGTGTGCTTCTCTTTTAAATGATGTGTTTAAGTAGGAAAAGTAGTAAAATGATTATTAGCTAGGAATTGTCCTATAAGTACAGTTTCTTAACTTCAAAGATTGCAAGTGCAATATATTTTTGAGGTGTAAATTTTTGTTAGAACATTGAATTGAAGAATAAAAAGCACGTTTTAGGAAGTTAATGGAAACATAGATATACAACTTATTAAAAATGGTTGAACCGGAAATCGGATTTTTTGGTTATGTAGACAATTCACGATGACCGGGTCCAATTCGTGATATTTGTTCAAAGTTGTTTGTTGGCACAATAGTTATTGTGAGCTGTTGTTTGTGATATTTATTGAGTTGTTGTTGCTTATAGCATTTATTTCTGACATGATTAATATAAAAACTCTTCCCAAAGGCAAAAGGCTATTTCATTTAATTTTACTTAACTACTCTAATAACTTTCAAAACTTTCAAAGGGGGTCCGCGACAGCCGAGCGGTAGCGACGGTTAGAAAATCGGCCCATGAGCGCCGGGGCTCACCACCTCGACGGCGTGGGTTCGAATCCCAACCGAGACCGAACCCTCCCCTGTACGAGAGGACTGACTATCCACGTACAACAGTGAAACAAGTCTCGTAAGCCCTTAACGGGGCAGGCATGACCAAGTGGTCGTTACGCCAAGAAGAAGAAGAAGAAGAAGAACTTTCAAAACGTTAACATGACGAAAATAATACACATAAATCAAACTTGCAAGCATACTGTCCAAATCAGTTGTAGAAATATTAATTTAAATTGAACTATAACAATAAATTTAATTTTTTCAACTTATACCCCATTTAAAACTGAACTAGACAACAATGATCGAACATATTTCTTCTAGAAAAGTACTTTGAGGAAACACATTGAACATGATCAGCAGATGACGAACACACAAAGCGCCTACGATCGCGAAATCCAAAGGAAAGATAAAAATGTTGCTAAGCAAAGCTTAATGTTGAACGACCCGAGGCCATCGAGTTGGTGGCGATGCTTCACGCGGCGACCCGAGGAGCTTCCCTTGCGTAACGCTTAAAGATGATGATAGCAAGGGGGTCCTCGTCCGCTCCGGGGTTCCATCGTCCCTTCGTTTCATGTTTAAGTTATCTCTTCTAGCAGAAGAGTGCTACTGTTTGGTTAGGGTCTCAAATCGATAGCGTAGTGCGTTTTCAAGCACAAACAACCAGATGGCTAGCCAATTTGCATTCCAAATGGTCAGCATACAGCACTTGCAAGAAAGTAAGCCGGGTTATTTGCAAACTAGCCGGAGGCGATACGTTTGGTAAAGCTGCGGATAGACGGATGCAATATTTCACAGCAATGAAATAAAATTTGACATTATTGATTCGTTGAATTTAATTTACTTCCGCAGGAAAGTTACTTATTACCTGGAAAGTTTTGAACATTTCAATTGATCTAAATTTCGTTTCGTCAAATTTCGTCTCACTATTATGAAGCAATTTACCTTTTTGGTACGTATTGACCTTATGTTATGGGCCGTATTACTTCTTTGGTATGGTGCATTCAACCACAGCAAAGATACATTTGTATCCTGAACTAGATACAGATCGATCTAAAATTAAACGTTTTAGGAATTGAAAAATTCATGATATCCTACCACGTTACTAGTTTGAACCTTAATGAACTAAATGAGTTAGAATGATCAAATCTACACTCACTACCAAAGTTTTTTGAAAACTCAATAGTTTTCGTTAAAGATTGCATATTAACCCAGGAACCCTTACCCCTAGCATGTTGATTGGAGTTGTGTAATGCAGGTTCAGATTCATGAATTTGCGTTCAGAGATTCAAGAATCTTTTTTTATCGCATGATCCTAATGAAAGAATCATAGGGAATCCCTGTGAATGCATCGTAGGTTAAAGACTCATATTAATGAATCTCGCCAAAAGATTCATACGGCACAACACTAATGTTGATACATCGTCATACATTTACATTTACATTTATACAAGAATGGGTTCGTGTTTCACTCTGGGGAGAAAACATTTTTTAACTTATAAATAAAGATGGTAAAATACTACTATTATTGGTAACAATAATGGAGATATTACTCCTATAAATCAGCCAACGTAATCTTAGACAAATTCATGCTGGCCTTGAAAGTCACAGCCACTAGGGTGTGCCAAACAGACACGTTCTCTTGACCATCGACCAATGAACCTATGTCTTCGGATAGCAATACACGGCAAAACAAAAAGCGGGAGATTCCCACCAACGCCCAAAAGGTCACGGCAGGTCCCCAAAGCGAGTGGAGCGCTGATGACAAATTTCCGCCAACCATCTTCCTGGTGTCATGTTTCCCGCCGATGCCGCTGAAATCGATAAATCACACAAGGCCGAAGCGTGAGACCGCCGGTTTACCTTTTCAACACGGATCCTCTCCGGGCACGAAGAAGTATCGGGGCACTGGTCGGTAGAACGGTGAAGTACCTGGGGCTTCTTGTGCGCCTTTGGACCCCCGGAGCTACCCCTTTGGCGAACCGAGAACTGGCGACGAGGGGCAGATCTAATGAACTAAATGCAATGGAAAACGTATCAAAGCAGCACTTCGGATGTTTTCAAAAGGCTAGAACTCATTCTCGTGTCCCGGTAGATCGTGCACGGATTCTGGCAAGAAAAACAGATCCCCGCTAATACGCTGTCCAATGGATTCGTCGCCAGAGCGTCGTCGACACGACGGATTCCGGTTAGGCGATGGAACGGTCACGGTCTGACATTTGTCGTGAAAGAAATAATCCATCTAGCACCTCGAAATACTCTCCCTTCCCAACCTCCACCATCCACTGATCGATTTTGTAGTGGAAAATTACGAGAAACCCTTTGCCAAGGACGTTCATTGCCTACTCAGATCGAAGTTTTCCCTGCGCCAAACGTTCACCAATTGGTCTTAAGAGCCGAAAGTTCTCATTTTTGCGCGAATAATCGCTGAAGAAAATATCATTCTATTTGCTTGGGGTCAACCGAGGCCTGGGTCTTACCGAGACGCATTCGATTGAACTTTTCCGCTTGGCATCTTCAATTATGGCCAACGACAACGAGCAGTGCCCCCTCCCCCATTCACTTCCCAGATGGTTTACAGTAATGCAATGTGTGTTACTCGTTTCGTTACGGCAATGCAGCAGCGTTAAATATCACCGAGAGGTTGTGGGTGAAGGTAGACTTCCTGCCCGCACGTTCCTCACCAGTCTGCTACCGGCCGGCTTGAGCGGCTTGTGCGGCGTAGGTGCAGCTGCACCGATTGACACCGTGAGTGATGAGTGAGGCAGACTTTTCGAATCTCTTGCACATCTTTTTTATTGCTATTATTTGCCCGACGGCTTGCAGATCCCCCGCCGATAATCAGGTGACAAACGACAAACCGAACGTACGCAGTTCCAATCACGCAGCGGAGTAATCGAGCGGAGCTTATGACAACATAATCTGCGACAAACACCGGGAGAATCCCGGCCATTGGTGGCATGTGGAGTGGTCGACCCCCAAAGAGCAGCGGGAGAAAACAAACGCAACAACAAACCGGCACAGCTAAACAGCCGCACGCGGAGCAAAGATCACCCGGAGTACTCGATCGTGATGACTCGCTGGAAATTGGAGATGCCACTAGTACTGCTAGCCTTCTTGCTGCAACTGTGACGCCTAACGCCGCACTTTGGAGGACACACACTTGGGGCACTTGGGGGGCTTTTTTTGCTGTTGCCTTGTGGGTAAATTACGCCGGGTGACATTTCGGTACAATTGAGGTCGACCCCTCGCTGCGGTAGAGCAGCACGCAACCCCGGGTCCCCGGGTGGTGTTCGGAAGCTCTGGAACCAGCTGGCCTAGGTTCGAGGGTAGCGATGAGCGAATTGCGAGCCGCAAGCTCACCGCAGTTTGGGGAAGCGTCGCATTTCCGGAGTGCCTTAAAAAACCTCCCGCGAGGTCGCAACAGGTGGCAGAGGTATAGGTCTTTTTTTGGGGATCGCATGAGGAGAGGCGTACCACGCTACTTGTGAGAAGATGTCAAGGCAAAGCTCAGTTTCGTACATGGCGTGAACCGCGCGCCGTGGTATCGATTGCGATCCCAATTCGTGACCGCATGTGTTCCAGTGGAGGAACTTCCTTGTTCGAAAATTACAAACCAATAGCACCTTACAGTTTGCGGAACATCAAACGTCCATTACGGAACGCTCGTGTTGGGGCCACCGCGGACTGTTTGGATAATCCCTTCAGGCACACACTTCTCACAGGTCCAGCAGGGTGACCTTGCCATTTTCAAACATCAAACCCTATTCGGTGTTGGTAGAATTTGCTCGTCCGATCGATCGTCCGATCGATACCGCTCCAGCACCAAGCCAAGTTGTCCCCCCGGAGCCTTCGCGGCACGGGTTTGTTCATGTAAAATTCATAAACCGGACACCGGACCTCCGTTCGAGCCGGAGCCGGCAGACAATGTTGCTGCATACCGCACGGTCGGATTTGGCTACGGGTGGCGTGTTCCGCCAGTGCACTGGCAGCCCTCCCTCGATGCTGACGATGAAGAATTTGACGACCCTTGAGTGGCTTGTGTGAGCGTTGGGTGAACAAATGAAGATACAAAGTGTTACCTCCGCCACGCTGGGATCTTATCTACCCCTTGCCTGACAATCGCCAGTGGGGGAAGAGGGTGGCCGACGGTGTAACACACCACCGATGCGACATCTCTTGGGCCGCTGTTTATGGGCCCGAACGGTTTGAAGTGGATTTTTATCGTGCCGTAATGTCGTTGTTTTCGATCCCTTCGGCGTTTGTATTCGATTTTCCCTCGCCCGTTTAGCCCCATACCGTTTTATCGCCGTCCGTTCTTTATGAGTGCCATTTCTAGGTTGCATACATCACCGCATGGGGTCGCGAGGAGCCAATGGAGGATGTACATCTGATGACCGAGGCAGCATGCGAGTCAATCGCACCCCGTTTGAAAGGGTGCACTTAGCCGGACGCTTTATGTGCTTAAACGAGGATAATGAGCATAAATTCGATGGCATCGGCTATCGGGACCAGGTATTGCACGCTATTGGCAGCGACGCAGCGGGCAGTATTCAATCGCAACAGATTAGCGATCGCTTCATTCCCAACAGGTATAAGTCATGACAGAAATGTCGAATTTATGTTGGATGTTACCTGCCCAGTTTAAGTTTAAGGCATGGTTATGTTCAATTTCCGTTTCCATAAATGCAAATGTACATCTGGTGGATATAATTGAATTGTTGAAACTTAAAAAAATATTTACTAGGTTCGCAACATTCATGGATTCAATTTTAACGTTGTTTTTAGAAATTTATTAAATTTCATTCTCCATTTTTCACCGTATGATCAATATGTATTTGTTTTAAGTTTAAGTTTAATATTATGAGGTTTGGAAAATTCATTTATTCAATTTTGTTTTTCAAAAATCATTAAATTTATTTTTCGTTTTCACATCTGTCGGTTTTTTTTCAAAAAGCTTAACTCGATCCAGTATGTTTCAAAAATCTTTTAATCCACAGAATATCTTTACACGCAGACCAGATAAGGGTAAAGAAATTTTGGGAATCACTTAAAAATATTTGGCTATATTTTTAATTAAAATACAAAAAATAAAACTAATACAAAAAGACGAAGCTCATATTTTACTTTTGACAGGTAGAAATGCAAATTTATGTTTAGGTTGTATTAGGTATAGAAAAAAAAACTTTAACAAACAAAAAAAAAATCATAACAAAAATGATAAGATTAAAAGTAATATTAATTGAAAATTTGAAACGTTTTAAAAAATCATTAAAAAATCATCAAATACATTATAATATCACAAAAGAATCGGGTTAAATTTAGTTTTAACGAATTGCACTGTTATCGTTTACAAGAAAATACTATGAGATTTTATGTTAGACACGACATTTACGCTGGTTCTTTTTTATTCGATTTGCTTTTCTCATCCGTTTCTTGATCTTTTCCCCCAATGCAGTCGTCCACCCTTCGTTCGCCAGAGAAGGTAAGCTTCTTTTTTGCACCACGACGAGTCCTCCGCGTATCTCCGCGTAGATTGCAGATGGAACGGCACCGGCGCATAACGGCGCGGATTTATGGGTACGTGTGGAAAAGAAGAAGCGCTCGGGCAAACTGCTCCGGAGCCGATACATTGCGGTGAATCATTTTTCAACGGCGACGAGGGCGGCGGGTGGTGTTCTCCTCGAGGTCTTAGGCTTGCGATGGCTGGCGAGCGGGGCAACGGGCAACGAAAGGATTGGCGTGCGCGTATGGCACATTTTGCCGGCGGGTGCTAAATGTCAACTTCATTAAATACCACGCGCCTCCATTCACCGGAACGGCGCGAAGGAATGCACGTAACGCTTGATTTGATTGTTTCATTCAGCTCAACCGATGCCAAAGTCGGCGATGATGAGCGCAAACCGGAGTGAACCGGAGAAGGAAATGGGGGAAGGTTTGATCGGGGAAGAGTGATCTGTTGGCACGGAATTGGATCTGATAGAGCTGATGGATGGAGAGCCCCTATGCACCCGATGCACTTTGGGAAGGCGCATCCGTGCGCTCTTCATAATTTTTCTCCGTATGGTAATTGAGTTCCACGGTCAGTGGCGAGGGTGTTGTTAATAAAATACATATGATGGAATTTTCAGATTACATCGAATGGATCATAAAAGTCTGAGTGAACGCATTGAAAGATCTCATTATAAACACCCTTGTTTTCTTATACGAATTAACACCTTCACATTATGTTCTTCTATCAGTGACTTTGGAATCATTGTGACTTATGCAATATATGTTTGATTTGATTAATTCTTATTTTTCATAAATAACTAATGCTCCCCCGTAATGTTTGTTAGATTTATCGCCACCCTACCGAAGGTCCACTCGGTTAGAAATGTGCCACCGAGTGGACGATGCGCTGACGCTTAAGGTAAAGGTACGCTCCGGCGGGTGACTGGTGGGGAAAGGTCAAGGTTGCCTGCATCCGGTGCGAAAGCGTTGTCCTAGCACCGGGTCCTCACAACGTCCGAGGGCTACCGCGAATGCCACGAATTAGTGAAGGGCCAGGATGGGACCACCAACACGAACGTAATTAGCAAACGAGCGGTGGCTTAAGGTGTGCTCAAGTTCACGCCATCACCACCGATCGGACGGTCCGGCAGCGCCACAACGCCCGGTGACTTCCTTGGAATGTCCGTTCCGGTCCCATGCGGTCGTTGTCGGTCGGAAGGGGAATAAATTAGCCATGTGCAGGACGAGCGGGCCGGTTGGGGTGGATCATCATCTACTAATTCAAATCACCCTGCTCATGCTCACTTCCAACACGGTGGTAAGGAGGCGCTCGTCATGATGGATACGCATCGGTTCGGAGTATGCTACTGGTCGTGACTGAAAACTGACAAATCCTTCGAGAACTGAGCCGACCGTTGAGTCCGTCAGCAATTGAGAAATCGGAAAATAATCCCATCGATCTTAATGAATAGAGTAAATTACGAACTAGACGTCAGGTAACCGTCTTTGTCGCAAATTTAGCAAGCAAGACACATTATTAGACTGTTCTTCTGTTGATTTTCTCTTACGAAATTTAGCAATAACAGGAGGAAACAATTATTTTTATCACTTGTTGAATCGTGAATCGTAATACATAACATTTAAACATAATTTTTACTAGTTTCTATCGAAATTTCCCTTAATTGGGAAAAAAAATTAAATATGGATAAAGCGAACAGTTATCTTATCAATGAAATAGTGAAAGAGAAACTTTTACCACTAAAAATATTTTTCACACTTTGATGCGAACTTTTTTTACTCATACAACATATTACATAACGGACGATTTCTTTGCTACAGGGTAAATTAGAAAAAAAAAGTTCTCATATTTGGATTAGAACATAAAGAATATAAAGGAATATTCATTTAATTTCATAAATGAATAAGAACTGGTTTTTTATAAAAAGGGTAAACCTAAAGGTAATTCGTTATCCTTTAACTTAAAAAACAAGTAGTTATCCTCATTAGCGATACGAAAAAAATATTGTTTGTTTTAGACTTGTATACATCACCTGCACCTATAAAAATTAAAACAAATCGGGTTCAGTTTTATAATTTGTTAATGAAGTTCAAAAACACTCTATCGGGGTTTATCGTTTAACACAAAGGTTTGAAAATGCCCTTATCAGGTATAACAGTTTTTCAGAAGTTTAACGGTACACTCAACTTGTTAAACTTGTAAACTAATTTTTCAAGCTGATTGAAATCCTTTACACTTTTTCCGGTGCGACATTAAATGGTGGTGGCCAACTCATCGCTCGTTTGATTCGCGTATTATTGTATTTGGTAATTCTCGGGGTTTTTTTTCTGATACCTTACAAAATATCCTTACCAAAAAAATTTCTGAATATTTAACGTAAATATGAGAAACAATTTGTTGAAATTTACCCCTTGTAGTATAAAATGAGGATCATATTGCCTCTTTAGAACCACAGATACATTCCGCATTATAAATAAATTCTTCCACGCTTGTGTCAGCCCACTGACATTCAATTCAGCAAACAGATCAACACCATGGTGCCAAGCGCAGGACGTGTGGTGCATTTCAGTTCAGAGTTTGACAACCCGCTCATGCTCATGTAATGAACCCGTAATCCCGTGTGAGAACATTTATCATGCACCACGCGTTACGATGGCCACTGCACGCCCTGCTCAAATTCGCTCAATAAATAAGATGAATTATGATTGATCTTCCTTCGTCCAGCGTTTTTTTTTTTCTCTCACAAAACCACCGCGCGCGCGGAGTGCAATCGTGGAGAAAAGAATTCAGCGAACGAACAACAAAGTGCCGCGTCCGCCGGCAACGGGGAAATCGGGTGAATTATGCAAAAATGAAAGTAACATTCCGATGCGATCTTTTCTGGACGGGCGGTGGCAAAACGGGTCGAAGAAGGTTCATGTGAATTCCACGCTTCACGGAATGAAAGGAATAGAAACGAGATGAAAGAAAAGCATAAACCGAAGCAAAGCTGGGAAGGGGAAAAACGAAAACACATCCCATAGAGACGGGGGAAATGCCAAAATAGAAAAAACTAGTAGGGAAACTATCACCATGCTTGAGAAATTATGCAATATGTTTGGGTAAAATCATTTTCAGAATGCAAAAGTGATGTGTCAGAAAATATGTTCGAGGAAACACTCTTCTCATCGTCTTCTCTCGATCATTTCCCATGCTCTGTCACAATTCGCTTGCCAAAAGCAGAAGACAACGAAACAAATCATTCGGGAATTAATCGATCACAAAGAATCAATTCGCTACGTGTTCGACGAACATTCAATTACCCTCCAGTCCGGCCAGTGCATGGCTAGACCGTTTTGGGGAGGGGATTAGTCGGCGAATTTTTCCCATCGACCCTCGGCCAACACATTTCACTTTGTATGGCGCAGCCACAATTCGACAATCGGTGGAGGATTAAAAAGAGTCGATCGAAGCAACGGGCGCAATTGAAACACAACATTTCGCTACTGAAGATGGTTGCGATGGATTTTCCCGCTGTCGTAGTTTTCTTCTTTGATTGCATTCTGATTGCCCATCCCCCGGCGGGTCGATCACGATCGTCGTGTCCCCATCGATCGGAGGCTGCGCGCCGATTATGGACGCCGCTCGGAATGTCACTCAGCGATCTTGACAAAAGTGCCCGCTGTTGTTCTTCGTGCAACTTTTCTGTTTACCCCCCTCCTTCCCTCTCTCTCGCTCTCTTTCGCTAGTTTTTCGTGTCGAGATCAACTTTGAGGTCCAGCGTGGCGTATAATGTTGGCAAAAGTTCGCATGCACCGTTTCGAGGCCGTGCCACCCCGTGGCTGCTGGCGTCACCGTTGTTGTTGTAGTCGCGGTCGTCGTCGTCGTTTGCGATGGTTTATTTTCTGGCCATCGAGTAGGAGTGCCCTAGGTCTAGGTGCCAAGCACACTTGTCTCGAATCGGTTGCACTCGATCGAGCTATAATTCGGTCGTGCTCATCCGATCGGAGGGGAAAACCCATGCGTTCCCCTCATTGCCACCGAAAAACCCGCGCCCAAGATGGCCTTTGGGATGGGGACACCGTGAAGACGCCCCGTCCCAAAGTGCTGCTGGCTGTCCTTGGTCGATGGTTATGGCTCATTCGGCTAGGACGTCTTCACCTCCCGCGTGACAAAGACGTCGATGCGGATCCTCCCGAGCATCGGCGCGGCATATGACCACACACACACACACACACTCACCTTGAATTAATTGTAGGGTCCACCGAAAAAGATCGGACCTCTTCGGTTCGGGAAGGAGGTTTCGGATGAGGCTAAGCTCCCCACCGGGCACCTGGCTTCCCTTTGGCGGGTGGGACGACCTTTCCCACCCGCCGTGAGCGGACCACCCCAAGCATGATCGATTAATCGTACCTTCGCCGATGACAACCGAGCTGAATTACAACGGACCCGGGCACGCCATCGAAAATACGGATACGGACGAGGCTCGAGAATGTTCAATCGGTGAACGGGTTTGGACACATGTGCACTTACGTTATGCGAAGCGTTAGCGTGCCGTCGACTCGGCCAAGATCCGGTATAGTCGCCGCGTGTCAAATTTTGTACATGTCCCCGTGACTTTGTGTGTGTGCGTGTGTCCGTGTAATTTAGTACCATGGCGACTAAATTGCCGTGCCGTGAAGATGGGACGAGATGGAAAATGGATACGGTCGACCTTGCCGGGCAACCTGCTGGGTTGGGGTCCCCTTAATCGATGGCAGGATTACCTTCAGTAGGGTTCTGTTTCGATTTATTATTTCTTCACCCCTCGCGGGGGCTTTTGTTTCATTTGCTAAGTTGTTTAATTACGGAAAACTCCAACAAAAACCAGCACGCCACGCTGGGAGAGGTTAAATCTGTTGACTTTTATTGATTTGTTTGTTTGTTCTGCTAGTTATGATTCTAATACAATAGGTAACGTATCCCAACAAGATTCGTATTATCTTTAATCCATGGCTTCGTGTGTTGTAGATTAGAATTTAGAGGTAGGTCAATTTTCACAACATTAATTGGTGCTGAATTCAAACTTTTTAAATTCATTTTACAATCTCTTATGGCTATTTTGAAAAAAAAACTGCAATATAGTGTACATCGAAACATATTTGTATGATACATCTATTTTCTGATTTGTTTTTCTAAAAACATTTTTTCCAATCCGTCAATCATAACCAATTTAGTAAACTGGCTAATAGTTTTGGAACTATTCGGTAATTATTAACTACGCATTACATCTTTATATTTCTATAATTTTATTATGATTTAGATACAGTTTTGTTTAAAAGGTATATTCATTTTCGAGTACTTTTATGGTATACTTCATCAATCTTCTCAACATCAAATCTACAATAGAAGTAATGGATGTTATATATGTTTGGAATAGTTATTTTCAAACAGTGAAGCAACAGCGTGAATCGTATTGGTGATATGAAATTGCATAAAAATATTCAAAAGTCCTAAGACAATAGAAATATATGAGGACATCTCATCTCTATTGTTTTAATTTAATCATATTAAATTTCACTCCTTTCTGCATTGCTCAACACTCCCAACGAAGTTATTTGAAAAATGCTGTTAAACCCTGACACAACGTGTTAAACTGCCACCAATAAGTGCACTTAATTTGACTGTCGATTAAACGCCTCCTCAGCTGGCGCACTGCAGACAATTTTTCTTGTTGCGCATCCCTCACCTCCTCCACCCAGCCGGCACTCTCCCCACATGGAAGGCCGCTCAAACAGTAGAAATAAAATAGCTGCGAATGACTTAACGAGCGCCAACGGTGGCGCGCGAGATGCAAGAGACATTTAGCCTGGCTTAAGCAAACAGTACGGCGGGGTACCACGAAATGCGATCGAGAATGTAAAAACCAAACCGTCAGTTTTCCTTTGCTGCAATGTGAATGTTTGTGCCGAGTGAGGCAGAAAACGAAAAACATATGTCTAAGTGTGTTTCCAGTTGCAGTTGCGCTTGCGGTTATTTTTCTTCACCCAGCTCGTTGAATGTAACGCTCTTCTATCGGGGTGTTTTTATGTTTGCAAAGGTTTTATTAATGATTTGCAAGACTTTTGAACTTTCAAGTCCAAAGGCCGAGGGCACTGGCAGGCGGTGGTAGTTCATCCTAGGCAGAGGGGTGTGGGAAAGTGTTGTGTGTGTGTGTGTATGAATGTTCCATGCATTAGTGCAACAAATCCCTTCCTCATCTTCGTCTGTGGGTTGTTGGTGCATGGATTTAGATCCGCATTCGAGTCAATGCCGTCAAACCCAGACGCAACTGACGATGGATTTTATTTTATTCGCCAGCCTTGCGCGTGGGAGAAGTGCGACTGTACCGTATGGCTTCTTGCGCCGTCATAAAAATACCGTCAGAGCATAATTGTTAAGGTCGTCTGCCGAACGAGCTTCCCTTTCCCAACGTAAGCCATATTACAAACGCCCACCAACGCCCGGCAGCTCTCGATCCCTCGAGAACAGTCAAACCGAGTCTGATTGTCTGGAGTCTAAAGGGTTAAAGAAGGTGGGTGATCATTTTACGAACGCTTCTGCCACCAATTTCTGGCGATCAGACGCTCTTACGTTCGAGTTTCCGACCATTTTCTACAGACAATCAATCGTTCATCATTTTCCATCTTGTCTCAAGTTTGGAAGTTTCCATTTGCAAATTTTGTATGCATCCCCCTCGGGAAAAAAGAGGACGACGATTGCCAGCGGGGACCATTTTGGGCGCTTACCAGTTTATGGTGATTGCGGGAGTTGGCATCGTAAATGTAACTATCGCCAAAATTGAGGACAACGCCGAAAAGCTTTACCCAAGAGTTCGCAAATAATTGAGCCACCTCCAGTTTTACGATTATTGCTTCGGGGTGTATTTTTCCTCCCCCGAGGGTTGCTTTTGTTTTGCAAGTAATTTGAACACACTTTCCATTATATTTTTTTGTTACTTACAAAAGATAAAAAAATAGGAAGGCAGCCGAATTGCCCGATTCGCAGTGAACCACTTTCGACAAGAGTACAACGAAGTGGATTGAGTAATGGTGAAAAGAAAAATTGCAGTCTATCAGCAAGTTGAGCAAATTTAAAAAGTTGATTTCAGGATAAATTTCTTATCAAAATAAAACCGTAATGCGTAGTTTACACGAGGCGAAAAAGAATGAAAAACCACACGTAAATAGAAATTTAGCTATCACTTTTTTTCGTTTCGTATAGACGTTTTTATTCGTGAACCGATGCAAATGAAAGCGCATTCAATGTTATGTGTTGACCGAGAGGTTATGTGTTCACCGAAATATTATCAACACACATTTTACATCATCACAAACAACTATTTTTCATGCTCTCGCACTCTATATAAGGAAGGCAAATTTTTGCAAATTTATTTTTCAATCGCCGACCGAAAATCACATTTATGCACATTTTGACAGTTTAATGACTAACTTTACTGTTTGGAATAATTGCTTTCTGTGTCATGTGAACTAAACAGAAGGATACGTATATACATACGTTTATACGTGAACATTCTTCCGTTTGTCACTGTGTGACGCACTAAGAAGCCGCAGAAGGAGATTCTCAGGCTGATAAATTTCCTAGAAGGGACAGCAGGAGGAATGTTCCCCTCCTTTACACCCGCTGTCTACTCGCTAAAGCAGTTCCTTCCCTTGAGACGCCACAGCAAAGCACCAACGTCATACCACAAGTATGTGTTCAACTCCATTCCCATCGCATTCTAAACGCCCTCGCCTTCAAAATTGGAGGATGCTGTCCGTGGCTGCACACATTCCAGTACATTCCACCCACCACTGTCCAAAAAGCTGCGTGACAATGGCCACCGAAAAGACGCCCAAACCCTCGCACCCGCACGATGGGATGGGAAAAAGAAGTGGTTCACGTTGCTTTGTCTTTTGCCGCTGGAATTTTGCCACAAACATAAACCGAAACCACTTTTTCGGGGCTCCTACGCATTTCTGACGTGTTTGGAGAAGGGATGGAAAATTTTGTTAGCGTGCGGCGGTAGACAATCGAGCAGAAATAACACGGTTATAGCTACCTTGCGCTTTGATCTTTTCGGCTGGGTATTTTGCATTGTTTCTAAATTTAGATAGGCATGACAGGCTGTTTTAGTGTTCTTGAAATTTCATTCCATGTTTAAAACCTTTTTGATAACCGTTACAAATAATTTCCGATAATGGTTTAAAATTCTTGAAAACATGAAAGTTATATTCAACCCGTACTCTTTAGAGCTGTCGCCGCTTGTTTGTAAAGACACGTTGTCATCCCATTCTTCCCCGGCGGAGATTGAGTTGGGAGGAATTAAAAATGCATCTTATGCAAATGTTGATCTTTACGACGTGCGAATGCTCGCCGGTGTTCACGTGTGCCGCGCACCAGGCGCTTATGCCGGCTGATGTCTGCTGGCGTTCCATTGCCATCACTTTACCGCAGCGACACGCCGGCGATAGGGCCGGTATTTGAATTTTGTCGCGAATACAATTTTACTACTTTTATTAATAGCAAATTTCAAAGCCGGTCCCGGTCCGGCCGGCTCGGACATAAAACCCGTCCGCGCTGATGATGATAAATTTAATACGCGGCGCGATTATAACACACCACATCGCTGGCGATTGAACGGAGCGTTCGCAGAGTTACTGGTTCTCTGTTCATTTATTATTTCCAAATGGCCATTTTCTAGCCGGTTGCAGATCACTCTCACTTCAAACCCAGCGCGCAACCCGATCGGCCCAATCGCTAACCTGGACGGCCCGGTGTGCATCCTGAACGGTCGACTCCGGTGTCGACCGGCGAACGCATGTTTCGAAACATGTCGGTGCGTTGAATCGTCGACAGTTTGAAAACCGATTTGAAAAAGCGATGTGCGCCAAACGATGGTCCAGAGGTTCGTCGCTTGCGCGCGCGCGTCTATTCCGAAGTCTTTTGTCCGATGCTGGAATGTCTGCAATGCTTGGCCGGTGTTGTGACACCCCAGTTTTGCCCAACACTCCGGTCTCGATTGGGTGTGGTTTCGAGGGCCTCCCGACGGGACGCAAAGCAAAGGGCACCGCGTGTCATCTCCTTTCTAACAATCTATTTAGGATGGTATCATTTTTCTTCGTGGCACGTAATCCGAGCGGGTCGGAGTGCAGGCAGTTCGAAAATATGAAACCAAACTGACCGGCCAGACATCCTCTCGCAGTTGTTGCATTATCATCTAACCATTCGACGACCTATTGACACTCACCTACATAGATCGCACCGAAAACTGCACACACTCGTCCCGATCTCGTGAACAGTGACCATCTAAAGTGGCCGGCCGGGCTACGCACTCACACCAATCGCCCCCAGGGCAAGGATGCCGACGTGACTTGATTGGGACTAATGGCCACTCAATGTCTTCGCGGCGATAAAAATTGAAGGTGTTATGATATTTGGTGATTGGTTTCCGATCTGGACACCCAAGATGGGACCGCCCGGGGGTAGGGAACATTCCATGCGGCAGTTTTTACGCAATTTTCTAATGGGGGCCAATTTTCGGTGGGAATCCGAATGGATGACTCCCGTAGAATGCGCAAGCATAAAAACTAGCTCTCAAGGTTACGATCACGGTTCGATCGAGCGTGCCTAGGAGGGTCTATTAGAAAACTGTTTTATAATTTTCCAAAATGGTTAAAGACAATAGCTTTGCTACTGGTTTCTAAAAACCAAAACAAATATTCAAGTGAAGAATCCAAATATGACAGGAAAAACTAATAAATTAGGGTCGGCGAGATCAAATGTTGGGAAATAGCTCAGAGTAGTTCAATGTGAAACATTTTTCTGCTACACATTATTGGATTCTTACACATTTATATGCCTTATACATTTTTTTATCGACTTTATGATGGTATAACGTTTGCATTAAAAAAACACAAATTTCATCGGTGATAAGAATAAAGGTAACCAAACTAATTGAATGAAGTAAATTATATTGTTAAGTTTCATATTGAGAGACATAAGAAGGGTTAGCAGTGTGGGGTATTTCAATTATATTTTTCCCGTTCAACTCCTCCGATTCTCTTTTCGCATGATTTACTGTGGCCAGGTAAGTCCAAACCACTGAAACGTACGCTTTATGATGTTTTTTGATAAAGTTGCTTAATTCCGGAAGTACTGCAAACTATACATAGCAATTTTTTTTTTTTGTAAAATATAAACTATTTATTTTATAAATAGATAAGGTGTACAAACAAAACTTTCTTATACTCTATAATCACAAATACAGTGCACACTTAAGGACATTTACATCGATCGCAGCATCATTGTTTCCAATGATGTGGATGATGTAGTTTGCAAACAAACGAAGGACAACCTTCCGCTGCGCAATGCTTATATTCCCAAGCACTGGGAATCGGAGACACTCGAAGGACGACTGACACCCTGGAGCTTCATTCCTGATGCACTGCTGCAGCAGGTCCCAGGCGGCAATAACGCGAGTGCAGGAGGTGAACATGTGTTCCAGGGTGTCACACTCAACACAGAACATGCAGGAAGCCGAAGGCGTGCGTCCCATACGCATAAGCAGCTCTCCGTGCGGGATCTTGCCATTCGCAAGCAAATATAAGGTGGATCTTTGCTCCGCTGTTAGTTTGCTTCGGTGGATGTTGTTCCACACCTTTTTCCAGGTTGCCTTCGGATGGGACTGAATCTTGGCTGGGGGTAGTCTGTTCACTTGCAACCTACGGAGGGCCTTGGTGGATAGCTGTGTTTTTACCGTACATGGAGTGTACGCCAGTTGCTGGACAACACTGCGAAGGCACGGATACGTAGACGGTATCAATGTAATATCTGGGGGGTTTCCCGCACACAAGATGTGTTGGGCTCCAAATGAGAGACTCTGATGTTCTGCAACATAGCGGTTTGTGAGTAGGGCTGCTGTCATCACGGCTGGGATGTGTAGGTTTAAGCCACCACGGTCTCGTGGCAGGGCCAGCTGCTGGAGCGAGACACGTATACCCCCAGATCCGTTCCAGAGGAGAGACCCAATCAAACTTGTCACCTTGGCTATGTCCATTGCGCGAGGGCCACAGACTGACGCAACAAACCATAGCTTAGGGAGCAAGAATGAGTTGAGCAGCGTTACCTTTTGCAGCAGGTTTAGATCTCTCACCCTGTGCAGCCATACCAACTGACGAAAGTGATTGATAACAGTATCCCAATTGTGGCCCGCTGTTTCCCGGATACTGTTAGAGAACAGAATTCCAAGTAAACGGAGCCGTTCTACGGTGTGCAGCCATGGCAGGTTGATTCTGTTCTCGGTTGTCACCATTCCGATGTCCAGAGCCGTGGTTTTAAGGACGTTTAACCTCGCTCCAGAAGTGACTCCAAAGGCCTCAATTGCTGCTCTCACCCCCTCGATTGTGGAAGGGGAAGTACTCACCACGGAGACGTCGTCAGCATACGCGTTGATCAGGTCGTCCTGATCGCAGCATATATCTTCGAGTCTCTTGATGAGGGGGTGAAGGTAGAGGATGAACAGGTGCATTGACAAGGGATCTCCTTGTCGCACGGAACGTTGGATGGGAAAGGCAGGTGATAGGGATCCATTTACAATGACACGGGACGAAGATTGCTCACCAATTTTCCTCAAAAGCCGCACTAGTGCGGGATTAAACCCTAATGAATCCATCGTTCCAAACAGGAAGCCCCTGTCAACACGGTCAAACGCCTGCGAGAGATCGAAAGAGACGAGTTTTGCACTCTTCTTCTTCCGTTTGAGTTCGAATATTCTCTCCTTAACAGAGAGCACAGCTTGGAAGATATTGCAGGGTTTATTGCTACACTTCTGCGACGGTGAAATGATTTGCCACCTAGCAATAATCTTCTCGAGCCGCTGCTTCAGAATTCTGGAAAGCAGCTTGTAGTCAGTGTTAAGCAGAGAGATCGGACGGTACGAAGATAGTGTGCACCCATCTCCCCTTTTCCTCGCAAGCACTATGACCCCATCGACAAAGGCCGCCGGGAAACGACCGTTGAGAGCATCGTTGAGAATCAATATGATTTCTCTCCAAATTATCCCAAACGTTCGCTGATAAAATTCAATCGGAATTCCATCCGGCCCAGGAGACTTTCGAGGTTTCGATTTTTCAATTGCATGAAGGACATCACCGTAGGTGATCTCATCCATGCAATCGTTGTTGATTTCGCAATCTTCGGGGATTACACGATGACAGGCAAAAGTATCGTCAACGTTTGTTGTCTCGTCGGTGTATAACTCCCTGTAGTACGTATGTATATAGTCTGCCAGTTGTTTTGGAGAGTCCAAAACAACGTTGTTGTCACACGTAAGTCTGGTGATCACGGTGCGCTCCCGCCTTCGTTTCTCAAGCTGAAAGGTGGAGAGGTTTTCCCCACACACCCTTGTTTCGTTAATCCTTGTAAAGTCCTCGGAGAAACGCCTCTGAAGGAGTAGCATTTCTCCTTTTATACGGTTGATATTGACCAACTCGATCGGATTGGAAAGATACCGACCGTATGAGGACTCTAACTTCGCATAGAGAATGTTATGCTGCAAGCGGAACATGGAGTATTTTTCATTCGTTTTCCATCGGAAGAACGATTTTATTTTTGGTTTGGCGAAATGAATCCACCATTCCATCCAGGAGCCAAAGCTCCTTCGCTGTTTTGTCCAATAGTTCCACTTACATCTAAACTCCTCCATGTTTTCGGCTGTCAAGATATGTGGCCGAAGTTGCCAGTATCCATTTTGCCGCATGCGAGGTATGTTTGGAAGGCAGATGCGCACCGTGAGCGCCTTATGGTCCGAGAAAGACAATACGTGCATGTCTGTTGCACGCAGTTGATCCTTCATGTCCTTAGAGACGTAGCAGCGATCGATGCGAGAGCCCGAACCACGTGTGATGTGAGAGAACTCTACAAAGTTTCCTTTGAGAGCCTCCCAGCTGTCACACAACTGCATACTGTCAACAAAGTTTTGCAAAGTGAGACTCGTATTCCCCATACCCGTGGCGTCCTTGGACTTCAGCACGCAGTTGAAATCCCCTGCAAGGATGACCGGTCCCGGTACATTCCGCAGGTAGTACGCCAACGAGCGGTTGAAAAAGAGTTCCCGCTCAGCTCTGTTTTGACTTCCCGAAGGAGCGTAAATGTTGCATAGCGTGGAAGAATTCTCAAGCCGGACGCAGATTAGTCGTGAGTCCAAGCTACGCTCGACGTGAGAAAATTTTAGGTTCACCCGCAAGGCGATCGCTGTACCTCTCCTTGTGTGGTCAATGTTTGTTACAACATTGTACCCAGGGAGCACTAAGTCTTTGACAGAAACTTCTTGTAGGAAGATTATGTCTATGTCAAGAGTGCGTATGAAAGTTCGTAGTGCATCTAGTTTGGTGGAATTGGATATCGCATTGATGTTTATCGATGCGATCGTCACTGATGTCATCAACTCATCCATTTCCACCAAACTACTGTGCGTCCACTTCCATTACCCCAGTCGGTTTCGCTGCCGTGGCATTGGTCTTTTTGGGAGGACGACCTGGCTTACGCTTGATCGGTTCCTCCCCAGACTTGCACGACACGTCGCTGTCCGTCTGTTCGTCCGTCTTTCTCTTACCTGCCACTGTTTGCCAGGAAAGGGATGAAGGTGTAGCGGAAGGTGAAGGGACACGAGGGGCTTTGAACGTCGATGAGGCATCGGCGTCCACCTGAAGTCCGGCGTTGTCCATCTTGGTGCTGGTCGATGCTGCCGGTACGGTCAACGCACTTGCCCGGATGAAGGATGCTACTGCCGGGACGGTCCGTGTACTAGCCGCAACGCTAGTGGCCTGCATCGGGATGATCGTTGCTGGTGCGCCTATTGTCAGGCTCGAAGCACCGGCCGGTGCGCTCGCCGCGACGGTCGATGTGCTCGCCGCGACGGTCGATGTGCTCGTCGGGACTGTCGGTGCGCGGACGGCCGGAGCGCTCTCCGGGACGGTCGATGCGGGCGCCGGGATGATCGGTGTGCTCGATGGGATGAGCATTGTGCTTGCCGGAACGGTCGGTGTGCTCACCGGGTCGGTCGGTGCACGGACGGTTTGTGTGCTCGCCCGGGGGACTGTTGCTGGAGCAGGGTTTTCGGTGCCATTCTGCACCGCTGAGGCATACGACAACCTCTCGTTGACGCTCGTCTTCTGAGCCACCAGTTTCCTGCCTTGGGTGCAGGTCATCCCATGGTGTGCAGCAAGACGGCATGTTCGACACGTTTGCTGCTGTCCCCGGTATGTTATCAGCGTCTCTTCCCCTCCAATCGAGACGTATGACGGCACCGGCTTAGACAAGACCGCTGTGACGTAGCGGTATCCGTCAGGGATTCCGGCACACGGGTATGGCTTCGCCCATACTCCGGCTCGGATTGACCGGACTTCTCCGTAACGAGCAAAGAAATCCGTAATGCATCTGTCCGTGATGTCCTCGGACAGGTCGTGGATTTTGATGACCACGGAATTGTCGACCATTACGATCGGGATCGGGAATTTCTTCCCGTCGCATTCGAGAGAATGCTTGCCGTCGTTCTCCTCGACGGTTCTTAGAGCAAGGCTCTGGTCCTTCACTCGGATGTGAAGGAAGTGGGATGCCGGCTTCGTCCGGATTGAAACGATTGAAGAGCTGCTTAGACCCAGCTTGGTCATGGCGAGGGTTGTGGCCTCCATCAAGGACGGCCTTTTGGGGAGCTTCGAGAAATCCACCCGCAGGGTGCTTCTCGAAGCAGCCATGATGTGGCTTGCTTTTGCACTTTTTTTTTAACGCTCTGTTTTGGTAAAAGTGCGTCCGATCGCAACGAGTCTCGGAGAGGAACTATCAATAACCGCGACTTTGTGCAAATTCTTCTCGCTGGTTTTCAGCTACGATATGGCGTAATATGGCAGTTAAGGGACCCCAAAACATTTAAAATATATTGTAACATGCTTCAAAAGCAACATAAAGTACCAAGGTTTTTTGCCACTTTTCGCCGTCTGGCTGGATAAAGCTGGATGTTTTAGCATACAATTCAACGCAGATGGTTCAATGTTTTAGTGACGTCTCAGTTTAAAGATTCGGGTTCCGTTTAAATGATACAATTGTCAAACTTGTTCTAAATTTAATAGAAATGCTACTCTTTATTTTGGTTTTGACACAAATTTGCTAGCGTTTTCCATTTTTGCAGGAAAAGTCGTTGAAATTTGTTTTTTTTCGTTTTGTTAATGCAAATGCAAATGGGTCATTTAAGCCTAATTATTTAATAGACTTATCATTTAAGTGAGAGTGGACTCAATTTGACAAAAAACCACTTTATTAATTAAAACAAACAGCCTATGCATTTTGTTTAGGGAGCGTCGATCCATTCTATTTTAAATTGGAAGCATTTTAATAACTAGACTTGACAAAAACTGTTACAAAATCAGTGCCACTCAAATGTAAACCATTTGTTTACTTTGAATCATCGAAGAACAATAAGAACCGGTTTTCAAGTACAAATTCCCAAACCCAATGAGAGTGAAATGTGTTTAAATAAGAGGCACTTAAAAGTTAACACCAAACTTCATCGAGACAAAAATGTCAGTAACGAATTAACACTTCAACCCGACGAAACAAACCACGCTCGATCAAAGCATGTTGGAATTAACTACCGAAGGGTAAATATTTGTAAATTCACGCTCCCTGTTAACGTGCGTAATCGTAAATGGTGTTCTTGGCATTCAAACGTCGCTAACAATCTTGCACTTGACAATGTGTTCGAAAGAGACAAATTATCTGTTTATTTTACTTTAATCATACACAGAACACGTTGGTCGGCGGACGTTATATCACTTTGTCAGAAGCAATCACACTCATTACGGAGGTTAATGCGACGAGTAAATTACCTTCCGTGGAGAATTACCCTCCTGTTGGAGGCAGACATGAACGTGTTTCAGTTTGGCGGTCTCGTCTCCAGATGGATCCTAGAAATTATTGATGGATTTCTATACTACCAAACGAACAGCAACCCTTCGCTCACGACGATGCAGCGCGGATAACGGAGTCAAAACGCCATTAGAAAATGCCACACACGCGGGCGCCGATCGTACGTGCCCATGGGGCATCATCGCCTCTACTCCATACTCATCCCTTCGTCACCTCATTAACACGACCAGCACCATACCGTCCCCTGAATCGCAGCCCCCGCGGAATCGATCGCGGAAGAGAACATGTTTGCTATCGTGTGCCATTTACTAATTGAACTCCAATCGAGACTGCGAGTGGCGAAAAAGGCAGGTTATTAGCAATTATTTTTGTGCAAATACAAGTCCTGACCTTTCGCGTGGTAAAGAAGATAAAACCATACGATGGCCGGTTGTGGATTGCGTGAAAAATTTGGGTAAATATCATCAAAGACATTTGCTTGTGAATCTGTTCTGATCTCATCCTTTCAAAGGTTGTTCAATTTATTTTCTGAAAAGCAGTTGCAATCGTTAAAGATCAGTAAAACCAAAATTCATCGAAGATCGACCTCAACCTTAACAACACCTAAAAGCAAGCATTCCGTAAAAATTGAAGGTTATTATGCCGAGGGTAGTAGCTTCATCGTCAAAAAAGGATTTTGAATCGTTACATGAATGTATCAGATTAAAAATGGAAGATCACAATAAATTTCAGGAGTTTTGCATGAAATTTAAAACCGTCTACTTCGTTAATTTGGATGGGTTTTCCATCAATCTTTCCGTATTTGTTTACCATTTCCGTGTTAAGATTTTCATCCACCCATATTTTAGCATCAACAGAAGAAAGTGAAACGATCATCAGAAATGATAGTTTTGTTGAAAGGTTTCCTCCTCGCGAAATGGAGGGCACCACCGACTGTGAAATATTGTTGCCAAGTTTGACATTCCACGACTCGGGGCGATCCGGAAACCGTCCGTCCGTGGTCCACGATCTGCGCTTCTATTTTATTACTCCCATTTCGCTTTCCTTCTCGGTGTGCTTTTTTTCCTGTTGCCAACATTTTATTCATCGCCCTGCACGATGCCGGAAAGATTGAATAATATTGTATCACCGAAAACGGGGAAAGGTTAAGCGCCGCCCGATCGAAGCGGGCCAAGATTGATGGAAGAATGGGATTATGTTCACTGCGTTCGATTTGCCATTCGGTTCGGGAGGAAAATGATCGTTTCCCCAAAATTTTGCGAATGATTTGTCGTGCTCGCACGTGCGCAAACTTCGACTTCGCAAGCGAAAGTTCCCGATCGAAGTTCCAGACAGAGCGAGATAGCACCCGCTTAAGAAAGGCGTTTTCGGTTCGCGTAATGGAAGGGCCTGTGGACGAGTAAATCTACTCGCAAAGTACTAGATCGGAGGAGTTTTGCGAGCCTTAGGGCAAGCGAATGGCGCAAACGGAAGGGAACTTTCTGCTGGGGTGTGTCTGTATACGCATTACGTAAGAGGTCAGATGTGAGTTTGATTTATGATTACCCTGTGCCGCGTTGCGTTGCGTTGCGGTCCAGTTAACCAGCAGCTTCCGTTCCATATCGAGCGTTCGAATTAAAGGGCAGTCGTGTTTCTTAATTTTTGTGCTTGCTTTTGTCCATGGGGAAAATTACTACCACACGCTACCGAATTTCGCATTCATTTCTTCCCCTTCCCCAATCGAGCTAAAGGTGTCATAAATATCGATTCGAATGGTTTGTTGTGTGCGATTTATTTTTCACGTCTACCTGTTCAATGCAAGAGGTCAGCAGAACCGGGTGGGGGGAGAATTTATCTTCTCTAATAGCCCCTGCAGCACAAGAAGCTGAAGGTGGAGAGATTTTCTCATCCCACCCCACACACCAACCGATCGATGATTAAGTGCATCCGAAAAAAAACGCGTCCGATTACATCGCTAAAACATCGCCACACCGGTCGGACGATTAATCGTCCTGACAAGCTTGACCTCGACCGGAGTTTTCGGAGCCCGAGGCCCGAAGACGACGAAGAGAGGCACGACACACAAACCAAAAAATCAAGACATACCGATGAACCCCATTTTCACCCGGTTCACCTCTGACTTTTGTGATCGTTTCGCCAAAAATTTGCACTATCCAGCACATTTGCACGCACACAGGCGTGGGGTGTAAGCAAGGAACACTCGCAAAAATAAACGAACGTCGAACAGCAGAACTGTGTCCTCCCTAAGGCTAGCGATGGAAGATGCAAGGTAACAACAGATAAAAATAACAAAACAACACTCGAACCCATCGAGGCCCAATTTTCGAGGACGAAACCGGCCCCAGGACATCGTTAAAAAAGATGTGCCGTAATTTTTACTCTCACACCCCACCAAAGTCATCACCATCGTAGTCCAGACCGTGTGGTTTTTGCGGCCGCCCCGTTTGGTTTCGCGGTTTCGAACCCCTTTAACGGCCGATTGCGTTATGGGTAACTAGAGACACCTTAAAACCGACCGACCGTCTGACCGGGTGACCCAGAGGCACACGAGGGCAAATGCGAAGAAAAAGAAACCGCGAACCTGCCGCAAACCGGCGGAGGAATATCATCTTCGAAGTGGAATTTGTCAACGTTTGCAAATTTCTCCTCCATCGATTTTTGTTTCCCTCTTGAGTGTTTTCTTTCATTTCACTTTCCTCTGCTCCTTCATATGCCTTTCGCTAAAACAAAATCAAAAACAAAGTTATGCCCCGACGTACGACGATTGGCCACCGAAACGGAACGCTCGTTCATTCAAAAGACTTCAACGAGCGCAATATGTATGGTAAGCGACGAACCCCATCTGGTTGGTGTTACGCCTTGGAAGCGCGGCGTCTGCCAGCGTCGTTTCATTCACCATTAAGCAAGGGAGCATGCAATGGACTGGGATTGCTCTATTCTTCTTCTTCCTCCTTTGGGTCCCCGCCCGGCGTTCGGCGCCCAATCGGTTGGAATGTTTCATGCAACAACGAAATCCAATGCACTGTTTTTGAGGCTCATTACCCTGGACGTTCGGTTTTTGCTTCCTACGCTACTTAAACGATTAATCTAAACCGATGGGTTGGATTGTGGTTATGGGTTTTTTTTTCTCATTTTTTTAACACGGATCGACTCTAAACGCGTCATAACGGCGGTCAAACTCGAAAGGGAGAAGGTCCAGAGCTTCTTGTTTCGTTTGTTTCACTCCCCTTGGTGGAGTGTTGCTGTTGCGGTGCTGTCTCGAGTATTGCGCAGCGTTCCGTCATGATCACCATGATCTTCGCCACCAGCTACCGCCAATACCGGCTCTACCAACCCCACCCCATCCCCTCGCTCGTGGGGCTTGCCCTGCCAAAAAGGTCGAGATGTTAACGCCTTGCACTAAAGTGTGCTGTGGCGCGCCGATTCGGAGGCGCACAGTTTTGCCTACATTTACTCATGTTACACACGCCTCCCCATGCACCATCATCACCTCCATGCGTCCTAACGCTTCTAACGTTCCTTGTTTTGGGGCCGCGTACTCTCGTCCCAAACGGCTGCGCTGGCGAGTGCTTGTTCTTTTTATTATATTTTCGTACACCTTTATGTACAACATACACCATTTGGACCAACCACTACTAGGGTAGGATCGTAGTTGATCCTCAGCCTAGTCGTCCCAGGCGGCAGCAGCAACAACACCACCCTTTGCGAAGGAGGGAGAGTTAAACAATTTCCCTCCCGCACAAACCATCTACTACTAGTGGTTATTTTTATTTCGTACACCTCTATTGCCGTTTTTCCACACATTTATATATACTTATCTCTTTTTCTTTAGTGCCACCGCCGCGCTCCCGACTTGATCGTCCACTCTCGGGCGTCGTTTCGGTGGCGGTTTCGATTTGCGATCGCGCACGAATGCCACCGCGGTGCCGCATCCCTTCTTAAAACGTCCGTCTCGGCGTGTCATGATGAGGATGACGACTTGTGCCCGCTTCTGGTTGCCCCCGCTTCCCTCCCTCCCCCAGCGCCCCTTGCGATCACGATCCACAGCCGTTGCCTCTGTAGGACCATCCGTTCATCCCTTTCGCACCGCATCACTGTTCTCTTCCCTCACACTCTCGGTCACTCTCGGGTACTCCCTTCTAGAAGCTCGCCTTACACATACCGGCGTGTACTGCAGCAGCAGCATCTTCTCATCCGATCGCATCTCATCGTAAACCTACGGCGCCTCCTTCCCGAAACCCCAACCGGCGAACCATTCCCACCGCTGCTCTCCCCCCCTTCGCTCGTTCTACACTCGTCGCATCGTTTTTCCGCGCACGTTCACAGATTCGGTGCCCTCTCCCACCCACCCTTCCAGCGAGCCGGCTTCCCTTCGTGCGGTACGTTCCGTACGTTTGTTTTGTTTGGTTCTTTTTTCTGCACGTTTCGCTCTCCCCTTCAACTCGCTTGCAATCTTCCCGTACTACCAAGGGCGAGGGGGAGGGAGGGGGAGCGTCTCGTCCTCCCTCTCGGGCAGGTTGGTTCTTTTGTCGTGACTTTCTTCAACGGGCCAATATAAAAACGCGGTAAATTTCCAACGAACGATCAGTCTCAACCGTTCTCTGCCCACACACGGTGGTCGAATCATAAGCCCATTTGCGCATCGGATCTGCAACAGTGAACTTTTCTTTTGTTTTAGTTACCGCTACCACATTTTCCTAGCAACATGTTCCGAGTGGTGAGTTTTCCAGCGAAGGGAAACCGTAGACCTGTGGCCGATCGGGTCAGGCAGTGGGAAGGGAAGGGACGAGGATTGCGCAAGGATTTGATCGAAAAAAGGACATTTGGGAGCGATATGTGGCACAATTGGTTATTCTGGGAAGTGGTTTGAAGTGTTGTTTGATTGCTTAATTTAAAGCTCGTGTAAGAAAGTGAAGCTGTATTGTTGAAGTTGAAGTGCTGAACCGTTCCTTTGAGTTTATAGTAATTTGCAGATTATGTTTATTAATCAAGGCGGCTATGACGTAAAATTTGTGGAAATTTAACACTTGACTATCGTTTATTCAAACATTCCAGTTCATGGTTTCAGCCTTAGCAACTTAGCCTATCATGAACGGTGTGGAAATGTTATAAAAATTAAATTTTAATTTAATTTGTTTAAACAAACTATGTGTGAAACATAAAACATGTCACACATCTTATACTTTACACCAATAGTTTGTGTCAGTATTCAAACTCACAATGTATGTTGCTTGAAATAGTTTTTAATCCGTACCTTTGATGTATAAGTTATATAAAAAGGGCAATTTTTTACCAACAATGAGAAAATGAAGCACGCGAAAAAGTATTTTTTTAAATATTAATTTGTAGCACAAACTACCCTTGCCGATCGAAAAATCTTTCCAAATTTGTTTAAATTACTCATAAAGCAAGCACGTATGATTAGCATATAATTCAAGGTTTATATTTTAATCCTGATGCTTAACACCTATTTCCTAGAGCTCCAGTATTTATGCAATGTTACATTTTGTTCTATGGAATGGAATGGAGTACGCTTATTATTACCATTTCTGGTTTTGCTCACTTGTATCCTACATTGTCTTTTTTTTTTTTTTTTTGGAAAATGTCACATAACATTTTCAATACGTCATGGCAAGTACATCAGTTTCATCTTATTTATTTACACTTTTTATTTTGATTTTTGATGATTATCTTTTTCAAGCTCGTTGAAAACCAATTGCACAAGAAAAAGTCACCTTCCCTTTTTCATTGAGTAACTTTTATTAGTATTTATACAATGCACTTTAACAAGCATGATGTGGTGTACCATCCAGTTTGGTGAAGGGTTCCATACAAAAATGTGGATGGATTAATTTTTGCAAGCTTCCTTTTCTCCCAAAAGCTTGCGCATGCTTGTCACCGGGTGCACCATCGTTTCAGCAAATAACCCACCCTAAAAGGCGTTCCCAGCGCAAACCAAGGGCAATTTTGTCGCCGCGGAAGCAAAACGATTAGCTCTTGCTTACATAAACGCATACAAAACGCGCATTAGCGCGCAGGGCTGGTCCGAAATGACAACACACCGGCGAAACATAATCGCGCTCGTGGGAGACTAAACGGTGCAAGCAGTTCAAAGCGCCACCTTCGCAAGTAGCAACACGTCAAGGGTTGATTATGTGACGGAAATTAAGAAGGAAAAGAGAAAAATAAAGGGTAATCTGAGGGCCTTAAGACCAAAGTTCCCATGCGAGCGGAGCGTGATGGGAGCATGATTTGTTGAAGGGGAAGCAGCTGTGCAGTTGTTCATGTGCACTTTGGCTAATGTTTTTTCGTTTTGTCGACTTTTTATTTCGGTGCATGCCACCAGAAAACTGTGCCACTGACCTTCCCACGAGATGGCGTGTTGGCGCTTTAATGGTATCTTTTGAATTCCCAAACTGCTTTCAAGTGCCACCAGTTAGGATGGGGTAATTTTTCTTTAATTGTTTTGCTGCGCCAATGTCAAACGTAAACAAAAGTTCTCTTGTACCAATGGTTTTTTCTCATTTTTTGGCAATGATTTTGAAGTCAGTAGATTTATTTTTGTGTCTGACTGATCGTCTGGAAACGGTTTCTTAGTGGCGAATATACCACCAATTAACATCTATTGACAAACAAAAGCAAGCAAGCAAACGAAACGCAAGGCAATGAACCTACCATTTCGTTTCTTTAAATAACTCTGTTAACGAGCGCCTTACTGGCAATCAATCTTTAAGGAGAGACAGACGAAAGGAAAAACAAGCACCAATCTTCAACGGTGTTGATACTGATCGCTCATCGTCGTCGATCAGTTGAATTAACATCGTTCAGCAGCCGGCGATCGATGACTTTCGTGTGTTACGCTGCGGATGATAAGCGGTCGTCAATGAAACGTCGACATTAATGATGACTCTTCTCCCTCCAGTGCCAAGTAATTGACTTCGCATTACACGCCGAACGGCCGGCCGTCTGGTTGTATCGTTTGCATGCACGTTTGATGCCTTATTTATGCATGTAAATGCGCTTCCGAGGCCGGCGAGATTTATCTGCTTCTGTCTATTTTCGAAACACTGACCTCACCGGCTGGATAGTGTGCGGTGATGAATCGCATCCAATCGGTGCCATCGGCAGTGGGTTTGCAAGCACCCATTGCGACATCTCTCGATGTTATACAAAAAAAAGGATGTCACGTGCATCGTGAAGTCCTGGTTGGAGCGAGGAATGCGTGTCGTATCGGAGGCAAGGAACGTGGAAGGATCGTCAGCTCAAGGATAGGGTGTGCCGTTTGATGATGGCTTGTGATGGCAATTCTCTCAATGCCACGAGGGTGTGTTAGAAGATGGCTCGAACACCTTGCGCAAACAGCTTGTTGCGCCATCCCCAGTTGAGGTGTTTCGGTTCAGCTTCTTGATGGATGATCCCGCATGATCTTGTCACTAATATCTTGTTTTTCCACCTCAACCCTTCTCCCGCGTCCACCAGTTTGTCATTGCTGCCCTGGCCGCGGTCGCCGTCGCCCAGAACCCGGACGCGGACGCACAGGTCGTGAACTCCGACAGCGTCGTCAACCCGGACGGTTCGTACGCCTGGAACTACGAGACGAGCAACGGCATCCGGGCGCAGGAGGAAGGCGTCGGGGGCCAGTCGGCGTCGGGTTCGGCCTCGTGGACCGACCGTGACGGTACGCCCATCCAGCTGACGTACGTCGCCAACGAGGGTGGCTTCCAGCCGCAGGGTGCCCATCTGCCGCGCGAAGGACCCGTCCCGGACCATGTGCTCAAGACGCTCGAGTTCATCCGTGCCAACCCGCCGAAGGACGACCCGAACTTCAACATCCAAGCTCTGGAGGCCGAGATTGCCCGGCTGCAGGCCCTGCAGTAAGCGGTGCAGCGTTTTCTTCCATGGCGTTGCCAGTTCTTCATCAGTCATTTTGAAAAGGCGAGTGTCGTAGAGAGGGATGGAGAGACGATAGGACGAGATTTGTTGAGGCATTTTGCTGTGACCTGTGCACATACTCATACAGCAGAAGTGAAATGAACACGACAGCAGCAAACACCCTTTTACCACCCTTTAGTGGAAGGGGGCAGAGGAAACTAACAGCTAGGGTAGAAGGAGCATGAAAACCAGCCAGGAAGAGAAGAAAACACGATACAAATAGCAGATCGATTAGGAGGAAAACAGGAAGAACAGAATCATCAGGAGAAGGAGAAGGATTAACTAATTCCCCTTCTTTTCGTCAACACGCTACTTACTGCAAAGCTGTAATACTTTTGTACATAATTTTGATTAGTTCATTTACAAACATCTCAACGAAACGTAAACGTACTTTTCTGTTTCTTTTCTCTGTCTTATCTGCCAATGGAATGCTGTTTTCATGTTGTTGAATGTTCCGCCATCCAATTCGTTCGCTTCCGAATTACGTGAGCGTGCCAAGAAACCAAAATTTAGCGTGCCCCTAAGAATATGCAACAACTCAAAGGGATGTAGTAGCGTGTGATCTGTCTGCAGCGAAAAACGTCAAGAGGCCATAAAACGATCGTACCGAATTAAAGCTATTTCCCAACACGAAGAGTTTTATTCAAAAGGGATTTAAATGTTTTGAAAGAAAAAAAAACAGAAATTGCTAACTTACTTAGTTAACATCTGAGCGATCTTGGCCTGATGAAGCTTCTGGTTCAATTCCCTTTACTACTAATTTACTGAAAATGATAACACGCTTTTAATTTATGAAAAAATAATTAACTATCCATACGGAATAGTTAGTAATTATCTGATCGTCTTTGAAATCAACATTGCATTCATTTGAACATTTACGTGCAGCGCTAACAAAAAAGCAAAATGTGTCAGAAACCACATTGAAAAGATCAAATGAATCGGGGAAATCTGCTTTCTGGATCTGCCCGGTCAAGGCAAACATAATACTCTGGAAAGGGTTTTTGTCCATGAATATGGGTACCAGAACTTTTCTTGAAGCGAAACCTCAAACACAAGCTTTTAATACTTGTTCTCTCTCTTGTATTAAACCCCAACGAGAAATTTTTGTGTTATTCAGGTGTAAAAGAATTCTCTTCAGAAATGCCCGCTCTTCTTTTCAGAATTCTTTTACCCCTTCTTTTGCAGAACATTCCCTATGCAATCTAGGTGTAAAAGAAGTGTTTTGTATTTATGGGATAAAACAATAAACTTCATTATTCTAACACGATAAAATACAAGATAACTAAATAACAAATTAAAACTGGTAGACCGTCACGACGACGCGTCCGCTCCGCTCGAGATACCGATCAGAAGAGATCTTCTTTTCACCTCCTCACACCACAGGACACTTCTCTACTGACAGCATCCTGTCAGTGGGAGTGTCAGTCGATCCATCGCTCTCTTCTGGCCGCTGGGTCGACGCGGTGCGGCTGCAAACACTTTTCCTTCGGGGCTACCCCGAACTGGGGGAAACACTTTCAAAGTTTCACACACTCCACAAGGGAACACTATTGCTTTTGTTGAGCTATCACACAACACTAAATGAGCTTCTCAAGGACAGCAAGCGTGCATAGATAAACGTTTAGTGATTTAATTATGCGAGTCCTGGGCAAGCGGGTGTTGCCACTCAAAATGTCCCGTCAACTCAATGGCGAGAAACTGTGTTCGGCGAACATCAAGTTGTTCAAGTTTGATGATTCTGATTTTCCTCTTGTTTTTGTCAGAATCTCGGAAGGCATTCGTATCTGCACCAGACTGGAATGAACCAAAGTTCTCTTTAATTGGAAAACTTTAATCTGAGCACAGAAGTCTAGAACAGAGGGGTTTAGGTCTGACTGATTTTATCGGACGTACGATTCTGGAGAGTTACTGTTATTTTTTTAAATCGGTATAAGCAAAACTGCTCGATTTTTGAATCTGACATCTGGCCTGCTCGAATCGCATTCGTAGTATAATGTCTGGCAACACTGGCCGAGCCAAGTTCCAAAAACCAGTGGTTCTTGAAAACAGTTGTTTCATTGACGGAACAATTGGCGTCATTCGTTTCGAAGCAGGTAAGCAGTTCAAGAAATAACATTAAAGTTAAACGGAATAGTTTTGCTTGCGTATGCCATTTTCGACTGATCGATTCTGGTTTGTGGGTTGTGCATCTGCTCACAATCATCCAGCAGCAACCCAGAAGTGGCCGAGACCCTTCCGCTTGTAAGGCCTTGTTCCGTTACTGGTGGCAGAGGCTTTCATTTTGAACAAGCATGGAGTTTTTTATAAAATGCTGGGATGAAATGAAATGTCTGAAAAAAAAGTCGGAATTGTATCACTTCAGACGTTTCTCTTTAGCATTTGTCTAATGTGTTGCTTCCTCCGCCGAATAGTAAAGAGTGTGCGTGAAGTCGGAACTTTTCACTGCAGACAGTACGGGCTCCACAGTCTGCTAGATGAATAATGTTGATTGATTATTTTCATAATTGTTTCAACTTTTATTTTAATCTTCCATTTCAGCTCCACCGTAAATAGTAAATTATAATACTATAACGAAAACTACAAAATGTATATAGAGTGTCCGGTCTGCTCAATGCTCTTGAGCGAAGGGATGAGTCTCCAGGAACATCTACGAACCCACACGAAGGCCCAGATAGTCAAAACGCTGGCGGCTCAAATCAGATAGTCTAACGATCCGTACTATCGCGCCTTCTATTTGCAATCGGCATAAAGGCTAACGGAATGGAACTTGCGAAACGGTTATAAAATCAAATATACATCGTTACTAAGTATTTGGCGCAAAAATAAACAATTACAATAATCTATTACTGATTTTGGTTCCTTAAAGACGTGTTATGCCACGGACGGTTCGAAACCTGTAGCAGCACCCAATTTGATGGTTCTTTTGAGAGTTCTTTTGACTCTGATGGTTCTTTTGTGGTCACATGAGTACGAATTTCCTCGGTCGGTTGTCCATGATGGGAAAGGTTTGGTTGCTCCAGTCTTAAAGCGCTTAATTTAGTTCAGTATCGTACGACGATGAAACTGAGATGAAAGAAACTGTAGGCGAACAATCCAAGCAGCGATATGTAACAGTTGATATATGTCCAAACTGACACCTCCCAATGTCCAGATCGATCATTTTATCTTCAGTTTATGACTTCTCGAAGTGTTCAGTGAAGCGCTAGGGAAGGAAATGCATACTCTGAAGGAGTTCGTTTGGAACAATAATATGCATATAAAGAATTATATTATTATAAGATAGTGATAGGACCTGACCCGATGGATAAGCTTTGAGCCACTCACTGATAACTCACCGTTATCAGCTGATATTTGTTCCTGCTATCCATCGGGGTCAATGTGCAGCGTCCGTCGATTGACTTCGGCTGGGGATCGCAAGAACATCGGGCACGGACGAGCCGCGCGTGGCGTCCGTTTATGTGCAGTACAAGTACGGTTAAGTTTTAGGCCAAGGACTGGCGTTTTAATCTGTATGTTCGTTTAAGAGAAATATAGCGTTACTAAGAAGAACGATACGTGTCCTAATTAAAAATAACAGTAGCTGCACGAAAGAACATAAAATATAGTATCATAGTAAATGGGCCTTATTATATTATAGATCTGGGCTGGTTTCAGGTATAGAAAACGTTTGACAATATACGCTAACAGAAAGCTGCAAACGTTGAGATCTGCTTAAACAAAATAAATAACTAGCATGAGTTTAGTCTCCTTCAGCGTACTCTATAATGAAATTGACCTTTGTGTAATATCTCTTAGGACTTGTAGGAAAAGAAGCATGGTCCATAGGGACAATAAGCTCAAGCTTTGGCACAATGAACCAACCATCTCTCTGGAATACGACTCTGACACGAAGTGTCTCTCGTTCCCAGTACGCCAATCCACTGGACTGTCAACTCCTCCCGTAACGGCCAACTGCTCTGGCTTTGTCCTTTAAGGTTTTAAGTGTTGCTGCCCAGAAATGGCAGGCCCAGCCACACTGGATCGTAATTGTTAGCAGCCACACCGCGTCGACACAGCGGCTAGCAGAGAGTGATGGATCGACTGACACTCCCACTGACAGGTGGGTGCCTGCGGTGTGAAGAGATGAAAAGAAGATCTCTTCTGATCGGCATCTCGAGCGGAGCGGACGCGTCGTCGTGACGGTCCGCCAGTTTTAATCTGTAACTTAGTATCATGTATTTTAACGTTTTAGAATAATAAAGTCATTGTTTTATCCCCAAAACACAAAAGTGGCGACGAGGTAGAGATACGATTGTACGCGGCAAATGAAAAAAGGCGCACGGCACGTTGTTAAGTAAAGAGGTCAACGGTCGCGCATTACAAAAGTGCAATGGAGGCGCATCGTGAGCAGCAGCCTTCGCGCGAGGATAATGGCTCACATCGGCAAACTGATCCTGAATCAAGCTGGATTCAGGAAATCTTCAAACAGCAGCGGGAAGCTATGCAGCAGCAGCAGCAAGCATTCCTGAACCAGCAGGAGAAATTGGTGACGGAACTTTTTGCGGTTTTAAAAGCTAAAGAACCGACGGACACGGCGAGAACGATCGAGTCTTTAGCGAACAACATTAAAGAATTCCAGTTCGACCGGGAAGATCGCGTAACCTTTACCGGATGGAACAGCAGGTACGAGGATTTATTCGAAAAGGACACTGAGGGGTTGGACGACGCCGCTCGTGTCAGCTTGTTACTGAGAAAGTTGGGACTGGCCGAGCATGAAAAATACGCAAACCATGTGCTACCGGCAAAACCAAACGAATTCTATTTTAAAACCACGATGGAAAAGTTGAAAAAGTTATTTGGTTCCCCAACGTCGAAGATTGAAAAATGTTTCCGTTGTTTGAATCTGCAAAAGCTACCAGATGAAGATTTTGTAATGTATTCGTGCCGAGTTAACAGAGCCGTTATCGAGTCTACAATGAACGGGATGTCGGAAGAAGAGCTGAAGTGTCTAATGTTCGTGTGTGGGTTAAAAGAGGAGTCCCATACAGAGACACGCATCCGGCTACTAAGCTGCCTGGAAGAAAGGAGAGTGCTTACCCTGGTCCAGATGACCGATGAATGCAAGCGTTTGGTCAGCTTCAAGCGTGACACCGCTATGATAGCTAAATCGGAGAAAAGTATTGCGGTCGTGCGAGACGTGAATTATAAATCAAAATTTTTCAGACCGCAAGAGAAAAAATATTCGCTAATCTAAGCACCTGCTCTATTTTCAGCTAATTAGATCTTTCCTATGCCTTTCTACAGGTAGAAGTGGCAGAGCAGAGTCGCGAGGTACTCACGGTTAATACACACCGCGGTTTATATAGGTATAACCGTTTGCCCCCAGGAGTAAAGGCAGGCCCAGGAGCTTTTCAACAGCTCATCGATACAATGCTAGCGGGGCTAGAAGGAGTAGCTGCGTACATGGACGATATTGTGATCGGAGGAAACACTATGGATGCTCATGATCGGAATTTACGAGCGGTATTGCAGAGGCTTCAAGAATACGGATTTACGATAAGGCCAAGGAAGTGCAGCTTTTATCAGTCCCAAATAAGATACTTGGGTCATATTCTAGATGAAAAAGGATTGCGTCCGGACCCTGATAAAATAATGGCTATTACAAAACTTCAACCACCGACGGATGTATCAGGAGTGCGTTCCTTTTTAGGAGCTATTAACTTCTACGGCAAATTCGTTCGTAACATGCGGATGTTACGTCAGCCACTTGATGATCTTCTAAAGGAGGGTACTGCGTTCCAGTGGACTCAAAAATGTCAACATGCGTTTGAGCAGTTCAAGAAAATATTATCTTCAGATCTGCTATTGACCCACTACAACCCGAAGCTTGAGATTACATGTATTGTGTCAGCAGATGCATCATCATTTGGAGTAGGAGCTACTATTGCCCATAAGTTCCCAGATGGCACCCTTAAGGTAGTTCAACATGCTTCACGGGCATTGACAGCTGCAGAACAGAGATACAGTCAACCTGATCGTGAAGGACTTGCCATTATTTATGCTGTAACCAAATTTCATCGAATGATATTCGGCAGACATTACAAACGGACCACCAACCACTTCTTCGGATATTTGGCAGTAAAAAAGGAATTCCAGTTTACACTGCGAATAGACTGCAAAGATTTGCATTGACATTACTTCTCTATGATTTTGACATAGAATATGTCCCTACAGAGAAGTTTGGAAATGCAGATGTATTATCCCGACTAATAAATAGACATGAGAAGCCAGAAGAAGATTTCATCATCGCGAGCATGGAGTTGGAAAACGATATGGAAGCCCTAGTGAAGAATGCAGCGACGTTCTTACCGCTGTCATTCAATGATGTCGTTCGTGAGACTAGAAAGGATCCTATACTTCGGTTAGTGCATGATTACGTCCAGAATGGGTGGCCAGCCAAAGTGGAAGGACAGGAGCTAGGAAGGTTCTTTGTAAGACGTGAGTCCCTTTCAACGGCAGAAAATTGCATCATTTTTGGAGAACGTTTAGTAACACCGGCATCGCAACGTCACAAGGTGTTACAAATGATGCATATTGGGCACCCTGGAATTGAGAGGATGAAAGGAATAGCCAGAAGCTATGTTTATTGGCCACAAATCGATGCTGACATAGAGAGAATGGTTAAAACATGTAAATCATGTCTCTCTGTCGCAAAATCACCAGCGCATAGTACTCCTACAATGGCCAACGACTAGTGTGCCATGGCAGCGAATACACATAGATTATGCTGGTCCGGTTGAAGGAGTATACTTTTTACTGGCCATAGATTCCTACTCGAAATGGCCTGAAATTGTACCAACTATACGTATTTCTGCTGCTGCAACTGTGGAGATTTTAGTTACTGCTGCAACTGAGAGCGTTTTGTCGACACATTCAAGAGAGCGCTTAAGAAAATTAAGGAGGGGAAGAGGACGTTACAAGAAGCTCTAGACGTGTTTTTGCTTACATATAGGAGTACGCCCCATAAGCTTTTGGAAGAACATAAATCGCCGGCAGAGTTGATGTTCGGGCGTAGAATACGTACGTGCCTCGAGCAACTCAGAATACCTTCAAAGCTTAAGCCTGTTTGTGATCAAACCCATCCAAGAAGACGTTATAACATTGGTGACCTTGTATATGCCAAGGAGTACAAGCAGAACAACGTGTAGGAAAGATGATGTACACAATTTTGAAATCAACTGGTGGAAAGCAGGTTTCACACATTAACCAGTTGAGACCGCGATTAGCCGATAGCAGCAAACTTCTTGAACAAAACCGAGATAGTCAGCAACCTTCGATGGCTTTGGATATATTGCTAGAGGCCTAGGACCTCAATGAATCCAAAACAGCGCTACCATGCACCCGTGATATTGAGCAACCTGTGATAGTTCCTGGTAGGGAATCGTCATCATCATCACCGGCAACGTCGTCGTCCCCACACAACACATATGCATGTAAATCGAATATCAACTTGAAATAATCGTACTTCTATGCAATATGATTGAATCGTAAATGACGCAAAAATAATACCTATACGTACAAAAGTGGAGGCGCTAACCGTACATTGTTCAAAATGTTAAACATATACGACTTACGATATACATCAGCCGTACATTGCTCGTTCATCTATACGTATGCATAAAGAAAATTGTATTACATTCTTAATCGGCATTATATGCAACAAAGAATATACATTGCTCGTACATTGTCTATGCATAATGCGATTCCGATTCGAAATATTCAAATATGAGATTCAATTTATTCAACTTAATACGACTTCGTGTTGTGTGGGTCATCATCATCATCACCGTCGTCACCGTCATTATCGTCGTCTCCTTGTGTGTAAACGTCTTCGTTTTCGTCCTCAGTGTTATCCCACACAACACGAAGTCGTATTAAGTTGAATAAATTGAATCTCATATTAGTATATTTCGAATCGGAATCGCATTATGCATAGACAATGTACGAGCAATGTATATTCTTTGTTGCATATGATGCCGATTAAGAATGTAATACGATTTTCTTTATGCATACGTATAGATATACGAGCAATGTACGGCTGATGTATATCGTAAGTCGTATAAGATGCCGACTTAGAAAATATACGACTAAACATATACATTTTGAACAATATACGGTTAGCGCCTCCACTTTTGTCTGTATAGGCATTATTTTAGCATCATTTACGATTCAATCATATTGCATAGAAGTACGATTATTTCAAGTTGATATTCGATTTACATGCATATGTGTTGTGTGGGATCCCATTCTCGCCCACCAGAAGAATGTCCTGAAACACCGAGGTCCGCTAACTCCCCGGGATTTGCAACGGCAGATAGTAGATCACCATCTCCGGTACGGACGCTACGCCGATCTTCGCGAGTCCGGAGGCCGCCGCTGTGGATGGACCAGTATCGGCAGAATTAAAGAGGGGGGATGCTAGCAGCCGCACCGCGTCGACCCAGCGGCTAGCAGAGAGCGATGGATCAACTGACACTCCCACTGACAGGAGGCAGTCAGTGGAGAAGTGTCCTGCGGTGTGAAGAGATGAAAAGAAGATCTCTTCTGATTGCCGATCAGAATTGCCGAGCGGAGCGGACGCGTCGTCGTGACGGTCCGCCAGTTTTAATCTTGTTTTTCCTGTATTTTAACGTGTTAGAATAATAAAATCATTGTTTTATCCCCAAAACACAAAAGTAATAAATTCAAGGCCATTGATTATGCTCCAGAAATAACACGATCTGAGTCTAGCAGCAGTCAAAGTTCCTCCCACACAGACTCTTGCGCACTCCTCCACGTGACACTCGTTAACGCAGGATTCATCTTGACCCCCCGATAACGAATCATTGCCAGCAGAACGACGCTGATCGGTGCATCGTTATTGCATTCCCGGTGATCTTGCTCCAAATGCTCCTCGGAAACTCGTGGTTGAGGGTAGCAAAAAAGACTTCTTCGGAGGAACTTTCTAGCACCGGGGGTAAGATGCAAAGATGAAGGACTGGAAGGTTGTTGTAGATGTCCCGTCGAGTAGAGTTGAGTGTTCAGCAGTCGGTCGAAACATGCAACTATGCGATGGGGTTGTCTGCTAGAGTGGATAAGAACTATTTGTGGAAGATACTTTTTTTTTGTATTTATGGGATAAAACAATAAACTTTATTATCCTAACACATACAGTCTGCTGCAAGTAAAATCGGACGCTCGAAAAATGAGACGGTCTGCTGTCTTTCCGCAAGCCTACAGCATTCCCGGAACCGAATATTGATCTTTAACGTATACATTTCTATTCATTAACTCTTTCACTATGTAAGTAAATTGAAAACGAAATCAAAATCGATTGTTTTACTGAGATACGGCTCAAAATATGCGCGAAGACCCGAAAAGCGGACACGCAAGTAAAATCGGACAGCTAGGTTTCTTTGCCGTTTGGTGCACTTCAAGTGGTCGCATGTCGTTGTACCTGCACATTTATTAGTTGGCCACTATTGTTCTTTGTACTTGATTATCAAATCCCAAATTATCATACAAAAAACCCATAAAAAATAACGATAAGCTGACGAGAATGCAAACAAAGATTTTTACTATTTTACTGTGGATTATTTGTAATGTTTTAGTTAAAATTTAGCTAAAAATGATTTTTTATCATAAGTTTCTAACACAATTCACTTTATGAAATGCAAATAATCAAAACAGGTGTTTGAAATTCAGCATTTTCTCAAGTTTTCACTTGTAGCTAAAAAAACTTGTAGCCGTTTTGGCGTGCTTCCAACTTATTTTTTGTAATTTTCTTTACATCAACTCTTTAGTTTACGTCTTTCAATTATCACAAGAAGTTTTAAATTGGTTTGTAGTCGTACAACCACCACCATAAGTTCCTACAAGTGCTTTGTTACCCACAAGTGTATTGTTATTGGATGGCGGTAGTGAGCAGTTTGGGCAGTTGAAAAATACCCATAATCTAGTATCCAGCAATGTGTGTTTTGGATAATAATCTTGATAGAATACAAAATATTACTTCAAATGTTAGTTATTAGGTGCTAGGTTTTGACTTAATTTTGAAAATATTGATGTGATACACCTTGTTCATGATGCCGTGTATGACATGCAGCTTCCCAGGAACTTCGACGGAGTTACGATACCATATGATTGATCAATCATGTCCAAACTTCAATATTTTTTTAACTGATATGAAAGCTAATGGTTAATACCTTTGACTATGTTAATATATATGATGAATTTTTACATTTAATCATTGTTTTCTTACTTTAAGATCCTTCTTCCCACGTTTCCAAGTGGGTTACTGGGTTATGCTTCATTGATCTCGTTAAACTCAGGGCTTCAGTAATGAAATCAACAAACTTTCATTTCACAAGATTATCCAATCCTATTCTGGTTTCCTCGTAAGTAGTTTCCCTTCATGTTTGGACCATCTTACTGATCATAATCTGGGCATCTGATACTAACAAGTTTAAGTTTGTTGCTTCTGTGTAAAATTTGAGTATTTTTGTTTCTTTATTTTGCTCTCTACCTTGCAACTACAAAGAACAATAGTGGCCAACTCATAAATGTGGTACTAGAATGACCTAAAGTCACTTGCAGTGCGCCAAACGGCAAAGAAACCTAGCTGTCCGATTTTACTTGCGTGTCCGCTTTTCGGGTCTTCGCGCACATTTTGTGCCGAATCTCAGTAAAACAATCGATTTTGATTTCGTTTTCATTTTTCTTACGTAGTGAAAGAGTTAATGAAAAGAATTGTATACGTTGAAGGTCAATATTCGGTTCCGGGAATGCTGTAGGCTTGCGGAAAGACGGCAGACCGGCTCATTTTTCGAGCGTCCGATTTTACTTGCAGCAGACTGTAAATACAAATACAAGATAACTAAATTAAAGCTAGCGCACCGTCACGACGACGCGTCCGCTCCGCTCGAGATACCGATCAGAAGAGATCTTCTTTTCACCTCCTCACACCACAGGACACTTCTCTACTGACAGCATCCTGTCAGTGGGAGTGTCAGTCGATCCATCGCTCTCTGCTAGCCGCTGGGTCGACGCGGTGCGGCTGCAAACACTTTTCCTTCGGGGCTACCCCGAACTGGGGGAAACACTTTTAACGTTTCACACACTCCACAAGGGAACACTATTGCTTTTGTTGAGCTATCACACAACACTAAATGAGCTTCTCAAGGATTTCTCACTAAATGAGCTTCTCAAGGAGTTTGATGATTCTGATTTTCCTCTTGTTTTTGTCAGAATCTCGGAAGGCATTCGTATCTGCACCAGACTGGAATGAACCAAAGTTCTCTTTAATTGGAAAACTTTAATCTGAGCACAGAAGTCTAGAACAGAGGGGTTTAGGTCTGACTGATTTTATCGGACGTACGATTCTGGAGAGTTACTGTTATTTTTTTAAATCGGTATAAGCAAAACTGCTCGATTTTTGAATCTGACATCTGGCCTGCTCGAATCGCATTCGTAGTATAATGTCTGGCAACACTGGCCGAGCCAAGTTCCAAAAACCAGTGGTTCTTGAAAACAGTTGTTTCATTGACGGAACAATTGGCGTCATTCGTTTCGAAGCAGGTAAGCAGTTCAAGAAATAACATTAAAGTTAAACGGAATAGTTTTGCTTGCGTATGCCATTTTCGACTGATCGATTCTGGTTTGTGGGTTGTGCATCTGCTCACAATCATCCAGCAGCAACCCAGAAGTGGCCGAGACCCTTCCGCTTGTAAGGCCTTGTTCCGTTACTGGTGGCAGAGGCTTTCATTTTGAACAAGCATGGAGTTTTTTATAAAATGCTGGGATGAAATGAAATGTCTGAAAAAAAAGTCGGAATTGTATCACTTCAGACGTTTCTCTTTAGCATTTGTCTAATGTGTTGCTTCCTCCGCCGAATAGTAAAGAGTGTGCGTGAAGTCGGAACTTTTCACTGCAGACAGTACGGGCTCCACAGTCTGCTAGATGAATAATGTTGATTGATTATTTTCATAATTGTTTCAACTTTTATTTTAATCTTCCATTTCAGCTCCACCGTAAATAGTAAATTATAATACTATAACGAAAACTACAAAATGTATATAGAGTGTCCGGTCTGCTCAATGCTCTTGAGCGAAGGGATGAGTCTCCAGGAACATCTACGAACCCACACGAAGGCCCAGATAGTCAAAACGCTGGCGGCTCAAATCAGATAGTCTAACGATCCGTACTATCGCGCCTTCTATTTGCAATCGGCATAAAGGCTAACGGAATGGAACTTGCGAAACGGTTATAAAATCAAATATACATCGTTACTAAGTATTTGGCGCAAAAATAAACAATTACAATAATCTATTACTGATTTTGGTTCCTTAAAGACGTGTTATGCCACGGACGGTTCGAAACCTGTAGCAGCACCCAATTTGATGGTTCTTTTGACAGTTCTTTTGACTCTTTGATGGTTCTTTTGTGGTCACATGAGTACGAATTTCCTCGGTCGGTTGTCCATGATGGGAAAGGTTTGGTTGCTCCAGTCTTAAAGCGCTTAATTTAGTTCAGTATCGTACGACGATGAAACTGAGATGAAAGAAACTGTAGGCGAACAATCCAAGCAGCGATATGTAACAGTTGATATATGTCCAAACTGACACCTCCCAATGTCCAGATCGATCATTTTATCTTCAGTTTATGACTTCTCGAAGTGTTCAGTGAAGCGCTAGGGAAGGAAATGCATACTCTGAAGGAGTTCGTTTGGAACAATAATATGCATATAAAGAATTATATTATTATAAGATAGTGATAGGACCTGACCCGATGGATAAGCTTTGAGCCACTCACTGATAACTCACCGTTATCAGCTGATGTGGGTTCCTGCTATCCATCGGGGTCAATGTGCAGCGTCCGTCGATTAATTTGGGCTGGGGATCGCAAGAACATCGGGCACGGACGAGCCGCGCGTGGCGTCCGTTTATGTGTAGTACAAGTTTAGCCCAAGGACCGAAGAGAAATATAGTGTTACTAAGAAGAACGTTCTTCTTCTTGGCGTAACGACCTCTTGGTCATAGCCTGCCCGTTGAGGGCTTACGAGACTTGTTTCCCTGTTGTTCGTGGATAGTCAGTCCTCTCGTACAGGGGAGGGTCCGGTCTCGGTTGGGATTCGAACCCACGCCGTCGAGGTGGTGAGCCCCGGCGCTCATGGGCTGATTTTGTAACCGGCGCTACCGCTCTGCTGTCGCGGACCCCCCCGTGGAAGAAGAACGTTACGTGTCTTAATTGAAAGTAACAGTAGCTGCACGAAAGAACATAAAATATAGTATCATAGTAAATGGGCCTTATTATATTATAGACCTGGACTGTGTTTGAGGTATAGAGAACGTTTGACAATCAACGCTAACAGAAAGCTGCAAACGTTGAGATCTGCTTAAACTAAATACATAACTAGCATGAGTTTAGTCTCCTTCAGCGTACTCTATAATGAAATTGACCTTTGTGTAATATCTCTTAGAACTTGTAGGAAAAGAAGCATGGTCCATAGGGACAATAAGCTCAAGCTTTGGCACAATGAACCAACCATCTCTCTGGAATACGACTCTGACACGACGTTCAATAAAGTGTCTCTCGTTCCCAGTACGCCAATCCACTGGACTGTCAACTCCTCCCGTAACGGCCAACTGCTCTGGCTTTGTCCTTTAAGGTTTCAAGTGTTGCTGCCCAGAAACGGCAGGCCCAGCCACACTGGATCGTAATAAATTCAAGGACATTGATTATACTCCAGAAATAACACGATCCGAGTCTAGCAGCAGCCAAAGTTCCTCCCACACAGACCACGACCCGTTGTGAGGCCGTCCTCTTGCGCACTCCTCCACGTGACACTCGTTAATGAAGGATTCATCTTGACCCCCCGATAACGAATCACTGCCAGCGGAACGACGCCGATCGGTGCAGAGTTGCAGTTTCGGCGCCTGTCGCTAAGGGTCATTGTCTCATCCTGTTTTCTTTCCTGCCCTTTTCCTACCATGTTCCATGATGTTGTTTAAAAACTTGTTCTATAAACTTCACTCCGATTCCGATACCCAAACCCGCGAAAGCGTTATTATTGACTCGCGCTCCCGAACAAGTTGCTTCGATTTCATTAAAATGAAAACAAATTTTGGCTATCGAAGCCACATGACGTTTCGTACGGCGATTGTGCCGAATACGCATTGGTAGGTTATGAGGTGTAAATGTCAAAAAAGCCTACCAAAAAATGCACTTGAAAGGCGTCTTTTTGGTAGACATATTCACCTTTGGTAGGAAAGTGCAGCACGGTTTATCCCATAATACGTCTCCTTGGAACTTTATTAAAAACCATAATTTTTAAATGACACAAATGCTATAACATTTTGATAAATAGGATGTAAAACTCAAGTAAATTAAAGCTGTAAGCAAATTATATTACCCAGGAACAGTCCATCATAGTTAAAAAAAGTGTTTTACTAATTTCAACGGACCATTTAAATTGCAACCCTCCCGGTTGACAGAAATTGACATTGTTGCTGGTACTATGTCCGCGTGACCACATTAGGCGTACCATACCAAAAACTTGGTACGGTCGAGTGACAGCGTACCAGAGCCGATGGTGCGCTAGAAAGAGAGAAAAAACGGTTTTTACCACCTGGGCCGCACCAGTTTTTTGGTATGGTACGCCTAACCGCGTGACTACATTAGGCGTACCATACCAAAAAACTGGTGCGGCCCAGGTGGTAAAAACCGTTTTTTCTCTCTTTCTAGCGCACCATCGGCTCTGGTACGCTGTCACTCGACCGTACCAAGTTTTTGGTATGGTACGCCTAATGTGGTCACGCGGTAATGTAGTCACGCGGTGTAGTTCCAGCAAGAGTCCCAGCAATCTGCCATGGAAAAACTTGCTGGTACTACATGACAGCTGCAAAAAATTTGAATATTTGTCAACCGGGCATTGTTCAGTTTCTATTTGACAGATGGAAAACCACGATTTGACGATTTCTCTAAAAATTGTAGAATTGTTTGTAAATCTTAAAGCTGGCTGTAGACGTCACATATTAATCTGTGCAGATCTTTGACGTCTACAGATTTCCTTTGTTCTCTCGTACCCATCGTCTGTCAAACATCCCTCCAGATATCCCGAATATCTCTGTTGAACCAACCTGGTTTGACAAGAAGTGTTGAACCAAGCTGGTTTGAACAACTACTGAATTGATGACACTGGCAGCACTGCATGTGTCAAATGACCGGAACTGTTGAATAAAGAATTTCATTCCTGTGTGTATAGTGGAATCGGTCGCACGTGTTCCTTGTTTCCCGATCCGAAATTAGACCATATACCTCTAATTCTAACAGGTTATGGGCCCAGGCCACGCGGTGTGTATTAAGTGTTGTTAATCTTTCGGGCGAAGTTTTTTTTTAAAAGTGAAATTAGTCGCAGTCAGAAAAACAAAAAATACAATGGATCTCTCTAAAGTGAGTGTTGTTCGATTGAATAATCGGAACTACCGAGCGTGGGCGTTCAAGGTAAAAATGGTGATGATGCGGGAGGGAACGTGGAAATACGTTGACCCGGGTGTCGCGCCGGCACCGGTAACTTCCGATTGGACGGAAGGGGATTCGAAGGCGCGAGCTACCATCGCTTTGTTGGTTGAGGACAACCAACATAACCTCATACTGGATAAAACAAGCGCCAAATCCACGTGGGATGCCCTGAAGGCTCACCACCATAAAGCTACGTTAACTGGAAAAGTGGCACTTCTAAAGGAAATATGCAGCGCAAATTTCTGTGAAGGAGAGAGTATGGAGAATTTCCTCTACAGCATGGAGGAATTGTATTCTCGTCTCGAGAATGCTGGAGAAAAATTGTCACCATACATGCAAGTAGCTATGATCTTGCGGAGCCTACCAAAGGCTTTCGATACCCTCACCACCGCTTTGGAAAACCGCTCCGACGAAGATCTAACAATGGAGCTGGTGCGGTCCAAGCTACTGGATGAAAGCGAAAAATTGTATAGCGGTGATGCGGCGGAGGAGCGGGCGCTGAAAACGGGCAGCCGAACGAACAAGGAGTCTATTGTGTGCTTCTTTTGTGGAAAACCCGGTCACAAGAAGCAGGCGTGCAAGCAGTTCCTGAAGCAGAAAAGCAGCGAAAAGAAAAAGGTGATAGAACGAGCAAAAACAGTGCGCGAAAACGACCAAGCGTCGTTCCTTTTTTCGGTGCGTTCCAGTGTTCCCGGAACTACGCGTGCGTGGCTTATTGACTCTGGTGCAACATCACACTTAGCCAACGATGAAAAGTTGTTCAGCCGTTTAGACAGAAGTGTGCGTCCTGAGATTTTTACAGCGGACGGCAAATCTATCCGTACGGGTGGAATAGGGGATTGCGTGGTTATTTCGTGCGACAATGACTTTGGAAAGAACGTGTCGATAACACTAACGGACGTTATTTTTGCCCCGGGTATAGAGTGCAACCTTATATCAGTGCCCAAACTTTGCAGTAAAGGTGTTCATACAGTGTTCGACAAAAGCAATTGCAAGCTTGTTTACGGTGCGAAAGTCGTGGCTACAGCTGATAAAGTGGGTGGCCTATACCGACTGAATATGGCTGATGAACGGGCCTTATTGGTGAATGACAGCCGACACACCAAGGAAGCAGAAAAGACATCGACTAAAGTGCTGGATATAATCCATAGTGATGTGTGCGGCCCAATGGAGGAGACGACGCCAGGGGGATGTCGTTACTTTATGACCTTAATAGACGATCACAGTCGTTATAGTTTCGTCTATTTCCTGAAAAAAAAAAATCTGAGGTCGAGGATAAGATTCGCGAATTTGTGAAATTGGTTCAAAATCAGTTCGGACGTAAACCGCGGATCATTCGCTCCGATCAGGGTGGAGAATACTCCAGCAAGACACTTAGGAGACTCTACGCGGATGAAGGAATAAAGGTGGAGTACACTGCGGCGCATTCACCACAGCAGAACGGGGTTTCGGAGCGGAAAAACCGGTCTCTGAGTGAGATGGCCCGGTGTATGCTTCAGGACGCGGGCATGCACAAGCGATTTTGGGCGGAGGCAGTCAACACCGCTTGTTACATGCAAAATCGTTTGCCATCTGTTGCAGTAGACCGTACGCCGTTCGAGATCTGGTTCGGAAGAAAACCAAATTTGACCCACTTGCGACTATTTGGATGCGTCGGTTACGTGTTCATTCCGTCGGTAAAGCGTAAGAAGTTAGACGTCAAGGCGAAACGAATGACGTTCGTCGGCTATTCCGCGGAACATAAAGCGTATCGGATGCTAAACACACGGACGGGAGAAATCCAAATCAGTCGGGATGTTCGTTTTCTCGAATTCAGCGACGGATCTAAGGAGCATCATCACGATGAACCCAAACTGGAGGATAGTCCGACTGGAAGGGAAGAAATCGAGTGGTCTTTCGATGAAACAGTGAAACAGGAAGCTGAACCCGATTTGACTCACGAAACAACCTCTGAGTCCGAATTCTACGGCAAGGATTGTCCAGGTGATGGTTGGCCACGAGGGTTTTGGAACGACAACGACAACAATTGGCTTCGTGGACTGTGGGATGATGATGACTGTAAAGTTCAAGCTGGAGCTGCGGTGCCAGAGATCGAACCTCCGGAGTCTACTGATACCGTTCGTCGTTCACAGAGGAAAACAGCAGGCGTTCCGCCGGTAAGATACGACGAGGAAGTGAATTTGGTGATGGAAAGTTTGCCTGAACCAAGGACGTATAAGGAAGCTGTATCCGGTCCACAGAGCACCAAGTGGAAGTCGGCAATGGCAGAGGAAATGCAGTCCCATCGCGAAAATAATACGTGGGAGCTAGTGGAACTGCCGCCACAACGGAAGGCAATCGGGTCGAAATGGATCTACAAATGCAAGGCGGACGAAGACGGCAATCTCGTTCGTTATAAAGCACGTTTGGTGGCGCAGGGCTTTTGCCAAAAATTCGGGACCGATTATGATCTAGTTTTTGCTCCAGTCGTAAAACAGATAACTTTTCGGACGATGCTGGTTTTAGCGAGCAAAAGGAAGATGTTGGCGAAACACGTTGACATAAAGACAGCGTATCTTCATGGTCATCTCGAGGAGGAGATTTTTATGCGACAACCACCAGGGTACGAGAGTGGTAAACCGAATGAAGTCTGCCGGCTGCGTCGCAGTATTTACGGGCTCAAGCAGGCAGCTCGTGTTTGGAATAAGAAAATCGACGACGTACTGAAAACTAAGGGTTTCATTCAATCAACGGCGGACCCGTGCCTATACATTTGCAAAAAAGCGGATAAGTCCATTTTTGTACTCATTTACGTAGACGATGTAATTGTCATTTGTTACACGGAGGAGGAATTTTCTGAGGTGGTCCACGTCCTGGAACAGAACTTTACAATAAGTGTCATGGGTAATCTAAGATTCTTTCTTGGAATACGTGTTAGGCTAAACAAAGGACAATTTTGTATTGATCAGCAAGCCTACTTGGAAAGAGTTCTGGAAAGATTCGGCATGAAAGATGCAAAGCCGTCAAAATATCCGATGGATCCCGGCTTCTTAAAACGAAAGGAGGAGATTGGCAAGAAGTTGGATTCGGCGAAAGCGTACCAAAGTCTTATTGGGGCTCTGTTGTACGCTGCTGTGACCAGTAGACCCGATATTTCAATAGCTACAGCCATTCTGGGAAGGAGAGTACAAGATCCATCAGAAGCGGATTGGAATGAGGCTAAGCGAATACTACGTTACCTAAGGGGTACACTGGACAGCGTACTTTACCTCGGAAGAAGCGAACAGAAGCTGGAATGTTTTGTGGACGCCGACTGGGCAGGAGACGAGAGCGACCGCAAATCCAACTCAGGGTTCTTTTTTAAGTTCGGCGGCGGGCTCATCGGATGGGGCTGCCATAAGCAGAAGTGTGTGGCACTATCTAGCACCGAGGCCGAGTATGTATCCCTTGCCGAGTGTCTGCAGGAGGTAAAATGGGTCCTCAAGCTAATGGCAGATATTGGCGAACAACAGGTTGGTCCGGTCGTGGTCAATGAGGACAACCAAAGTTGCATTGCGATGGTTAGCGGAGACAGAGCTGAACGCAAGGCAAAACACATCGATACAAAATTCAATTTTGTGAAAGAAATGGTTCGGGACGGCATCGTGCTACTGCAGTATTGCCCGACCGAGCACATGCAAGCTGATCTACTCACGAAACCGTTGCAAGCGGTGAAGCTTCGACAACATCGGGAGGCAATCGGCATCAAAACGTTCAGCGTTGAGGAGGAGTGTTGAACCAACCTGGTTTGACAAGAAGTGTTGAACCAAGCTGGTTTGAACAACTACTGAATTGATGACACTGGCAGCACTGCATGTGTCAAATGACCGGAACTGTTGAATAAAGAATTTCATTCCTGTGTGTATAGTGGAATCGGTCGCACGTGTTCCTTGTTTCCCGATCCGAAATTAGACCATATACCTCTAATTCTAACAATCTCGAGGGATGTTGGAAATAGCTAAGGAAAGGCTGTAGACGTCAAAGATCTGTGCAGATTAATATGTAACGTCTACGGCTTGCTTAAGACCATTTTGTGGAAATGTCAAAACCCGAACTAGAAACCAGAAGAATAATTCCAAACTTCCTAGGAAGATGTTATTTTTTATTTTTCTTGAAAAAAATATTTTTGCTCGTAACACAACCTTGAAATATACAAACTTTGAAAAATTTGAGATAGTTAGCTGTCACTTCGCATTTGTTTTGGATTTTAAAACGAAACGATTTGCCAACGAACACAACTTACTCGACCAAGTGCTTATGTCCTGTGAATTTGTTTTAAACAAAAGTGTAAAAACTATGAAAACCAAATACCAAGAGCTAATGACCAACATGAACACTTTGAAGGATAAAATGGGGACAGTTTTACATTGTAAGTACTTACATTACCTGGTATTACACTACGATTGCCCGACTCAACAAACTCCCCGTCTTCGTTTCCAGATGAATCAAGAGAAGTAACTAATGAACAGAACTCGATCATTTGGGACACGGTATGTCGCAGCTTGGAGGCAATCCTCGACCGAATCAGGGTCAACGAATTGAAGGCTCAACAGCTTCAAGAAACATCACCTACAACGGAAAAAGATTTACTAAATGTACTGAAAATGATGACATTGATGGATGCTATTTTTATCGATACTTCCAAAGTACTAGACGATTCGAAATCAGGAGATACCAATCAGAACAGTCCCTCGTTTGCTGATCAGATGGTTAGCATAAAGCACAACATCGATTTAGTTTCACTCGAATTGACCAAAATTAAAACAGTAAACGAGACGCTGGCAAATATTGTATCGAACTACAATCTAGAATTGGCGGTGGCGACCAGTGATCATGAGAACGACGGAGATAGTCCAAATATAGATCAAAACAATGTTTGAACCGGTCAATAACTTATTTTATGTACTGAATTAATGCCTGCGCCAATTCTTCTTGAAACTGAAACCGGTTGTTTTGTATCTATGAGACCTTACACTTGTTAACAGGATGCTCAAAATAAGGAAATAAAGCAAATAAAAGGTTTTGATAGGTCATTCTTGTGTTCCAGTTAGGAAACAATTGATTCTATGAAATACCGTTGTAGTTACTGAAGGGATTGTTTACATGCAAAATGGATGTGTTCGTGTTTGCGCAAATTGTATGTCACAGTGAACAACAGTGTAGTAAACATCGATGTAATACCTACCTTTACCTCGATTTGATATCACCTCTATAGCCAGTTATCTCAAATTGTTTTGTCATTGCGTAGGGATAGACGAAATTTTCTTATCAGTTGAAACTAAAAGTTCGCAGCAGCAGTAGAACAACCACCGTGTTTTGCTCGAAATCATGCCTACTCGGACCGGCCTCCTGACCGCAGTACATCTTGCGAACATAGCGAAAACATTGTCGGAAACTCGACAGTTTGCGCTCAACACACTGTACCTACAGTTCCACCCCAAAGTGGCCACCGCTGTGAAATGTCCCCGTGCTCTCAGTCGGTTCGTAGCAGGCGTGTATCAATCATCCGTCAATTGGATTGGTACCGAGGTGGACCTCCGGATTGTGACCGGATCACTCCGGTCGAACGGGAGCAGCTTTGAAGCGTTTACACAACGACAACGGCCTACCAATGTTGATTATCTTTTCTACGATTACGCACTGAGCCCGACCGGTGAGGAAAGTCGGTTTGCAGAGCGCTACCATGGGGCCAGTGTGGTGGAATTGGACACGGCTCATCTTCCGAGTGTAGTAAAACTATCAGACCTTGATCCGGAAACACAAACTTACCGCAATGTTGTGTTGGGTGGAACGTTTGATCGAATTCATGCCGGCCACAAGGTGCTGCTTACGCAGGCGGCCCTTCTCGCTACCGAAAGACTGGTCGTCGGAGTCACTGATGGGGCAATGATCAAAAGTAAAAAACTATATGAATTAATCCTCCCGGCAAAGGAGCGCATCCAGCACGTGAAGGAATTCCTGGAGGACATAGATTCATCGTTGAAATATGAAGTGGTCCCCATACTGGATCCTTTCGGGCCAACGGCAACCGATGCCAACATGGATGTAAGAAACAATTCATACCCTCTTACAAGTACCAAGTTTAATATAACCTCTTTCCCAATTTTAGTTGATCGTTGTTAGCACCGAAACTGCCCGCGGTGGCGCAAAGGTTAACGAACTCCGGCAGAAGAATGGGTTGAATCAACTGACAGTGCACACGATCGAACTGCTGGACGATGAGAGCACCACCGAGGACAAGGAAGACAAAATAAGCTCCAGCAATTTACGTATGGATCTGCTCGGAAGCCGGCTGAAGCCGCGAAAACCAGCGCCGGAGCATCTGCCAGCGAAACCGTACGTGATCGGGCTGACGGGCGGTATTGGTTCGGGGAAGAGTAAAATGATCGAGCGTTTTCAAAAGCTTGGAGCCGGAATTATCGACTGCGACAAGATTGCCCACCAACTTTACGAACCTGGTGAGGAATGTTATGCCGAGGTGGTCGACACGTTCGGCAAAAGCATTCTCAATCCGGACGGAACGATAAACCGACGGGAGCTGGGTGGTATTGTGTTTGCCGATCGGGAGAAGCTGAACCAACTGAATGGCATCATGTGGACAGCAATTGGAAAACGGGCCCGTGAGAATATACGAGAGATGTACGAACGAGACGGTAAGGAGGTGGTTGTGATGGAGGCTGCGGTGTTGCTGCATGCCGGATGGCAGGATCAGTGTCACGAAGTGTGGTCGTGTATTATTCCGCGTGATGAAGCAATCCGGCGGTTGATGGAGCGAAATCAGTTCGACGAGAAAGAGGCGATTCGACGTGTCGAGGCACAGCCGAACAGCAACGAGGATCTAGTACGCCATGCCGACATTGTTTTCTGCACTATGTGGAGCTACGAGTACTCGCAGCGACAGGCCGAAAAGGCTTGGAGTATTGTGCAGAAAGAATTGAAACTGAAACTGTAAGCTGGTTCCTTTTGTTATTTGTTATATTTTTTTAAAACATTGATTGTCGCAGGTATGGGAAAATAAAGTAACATTGGGAATGGAACAATGGAATATTCATACAGGAACGGACCAAAGTTTTTTACACGAGGGACAGTTGGTGAGCCGTCGGAGGTACTTTTTCAGGCAGTCTTTGTGGAGAATCTGCGGACACGACGCGCAACGGATGCCCTGCGAAAAAGTATCGGAAACATGGTCAATATATCACCTTCGTAAAACGAATCATTGCTCTTACTTACGTAAAATATCGTTACATTGCAGAGACAGCAGCGTGTTATCACATCGGCATAGTTTGTGTTGAGGTACTTGTCGAACTCTACGATCGCCTTCGGGCCAAAGTAACACTTGTCTTGAAGGACCAGAAAGTACCCCAGACCTTCCCATTCGCTCAAAAGTTGCTCTGCACGCGGCTTCGACAGTGCTTTGTTGCCTTCCGAGGCCGATTCGTTGGTGAGATTCAAGCACGCAATCGAGGGTAACTGATGGTCTTCGGACAGCGTAAGTTCTCGCAGCAGGGCACGGAAGTAGTGCAGCTCCGATACGGTGTAATTGTTCTGCTGCAGGTCGATCGGAGATTCCATGAGGCTGACGAACACGTAAAAGTCCGTATCGGTAGGATCGTAGTGCATGTAGGCAATCTTTTGATCGTACGGATAGATACGGGAGTTTATCTCCGACACCACCTCCGCAACGACATCTTCTTTGGGAACGGTTTCAGTTTCTCCATCTACAAAAATAAACAAGGAAACGTAAACCACACAAGGGAAATACTTTGATTTCGATTCCGGTACTTACACCGCGCGTAGATACCAATAAGTATTTCGTACGCCTGTTGAGAGCTGAGAGTGCCATGATTAGAACAGGCCTGCAAAAAAGCGCGATGCACGTTTGAGTAAGTCATTGTTTTAACACTGAGGCACTAATTACTTTCACAAACGTGTAGTTTACTTCCCGGAATCCGAAAAGAAATGCCGATTGGTACAATTTTGTCGCAAATGAAAGATAAATATTGTTTAACCGCGAAATACCGCTAGCGTTCCCAGCGCCCTTGTTTACCATCGGTGGGTCATGAAACTAAATTAGAAATAGTGATGTGTAGAGTTGTGTAATTCCGATTCAGATCTATGAATCTGAATGAATCTTTGCTCGTTTTAGAGATTCATGTTTTTTTTTGACGAGAGAATCATGATTCTAGCCGTTCTGTGGGCCTCTTGCTTTTGGTTTGTTTTATTCAACTAATTTTATAAGCTATAAAAATTAAAATCTACGTTGATGATGATTGCTGACGATTGTCATTTTGACTTAGTCATCATCGGAAATGTCAAAACAACTAAATGGTCGACCTGAAACTTTACATAATCACCTTGGCAGCATCAATCAAAATACAGAAAACTGTATGTCATCGTCACATATTGCTTTGTATTGCTTGAGGTCGGCTTTGAAGAATTAGAGTGCTATTAGTTGATCAGTTGGCAAATAAGGATAAAATTATCCTTGGCAAATACTAGTAGCTACGTTCCAGAATGTCAGTGAAAACCATCAACGACGAGGGCCACTTTCAGGCCGAACTGGCGGCCGCCGGCGGAAAGTTGGTCGTCGTCGATTTCACAGCGACCTGGTGCGGACCTTGCCGTAACATTGCGCCACTGTTTGAACAACTGCCGGTCAAATATCCCAAGGGAGTCTTCCTTAAGGTAGATGTAGACAAATGTGCCGAAACGGCCGCCACTCAGGGGGTCTCCGCGATGCCAACGTTCATCTTCTACCGTGCTAGGGTAAGCATAAGAAACGATGCAAACTTGGTGGACGGTCTTCTGATGCAGCTTTTTTCCTGCAGACCAAAATCGACCGACTGCAGGGCGCCGATATCAATGGGCTGGAGGCAAAGATACAGAAACACTATGTGGCGAGCGTGGATGAATCGGGCGAGGATTACGGCCAGGGCATGGTAGGGAACGAACGGCCTACCTTTTTTCATCGGACGAATGTGGTCTAATTCGTGTTGGCATTTTGCTTTTTGTTTAGCTCGATCTGAGTACGTTCATCCAGAAGAATCAGTGCGAGTGCTTGAACGAAGCCGACGATCATCCGTTGACGAATGCACTTTCCGCCAGCGGGGGCCACCTGGCGTCCGATTGCGATGAGCAGCTGATCATTTCGGTCACCTTCAATCAGGCTGTGAAGCTGCACTCGCTAAAAATCAAAGCGCCACCGACGCACGGGCCGAAACACTTGAAGCTGTTCATCAACCAGCCGCGGACGATCGACTTCGATATGGCCGACTCGCACGTTTCGGTGCAGGACTTGGAGGTGGACCCGAAGGACTTGGAAACGGGAAATCCGGTTAAGCTGCGGTTCGTAAAGTTTCAGAACGTGCAAAACATCCAGGTGTTCGTGAAGGACAACCAATCGGGTGGTGAAACGACAATCATTGACCATCTGGCCTTTATCGGGCAACCGATTGCGACCACCAAAATGGACGACTTCCAGCGTGTTGCCGGTAAGAAGGGAGAAAGCCACTGAAAAGGGATAAGTTTCGAATCCCGGTCCAGGCGGACGATCGATTCCAATGTCCAATGCGGTTTTCATAAGGGTCATTAATGAAAAGCTGACTGATGCATGTGCAGTTTATATTTGCTCTTCTCGCTAAACGAAATCTGATTTAATAAAAACAAATGTTTTCTGCTAATTAAACTATTCGTTTAAATACTTTGGATAGTAGTTTTTGTTATGAATTTGTATTCTAAGTAAATACGTTGTCTGTTTCCGTTTCTTAATAGAGCACCGTTTCTGGTCAGGCATCGCTTCCATTAAAATCGCGTTATCTCGTTTGCCATCTGATTGCTGTCTTTCCCAGCCTAGTCCATAAAGTTGTCAGAGACGACGTCAAAGTTATCTCAATTTCTAATCACTCTACTTTGTCCAGAATAGCCAGGTTCCATACCAGCAGCTATGTTCAGTAAATTCTTCTACATGTCGGACCTTGGATCCCGCATTGTCAATCATAACACAACTTTCCTTATCTTGGAGCTGCTAAGATTTCAATGTGCAGAATGCAGGTTCAAAACGAGCGCTTCAAGGTGATAAAATATTTCGTTGTTTCTATTTAATTATTTCAAACTTTCTACTCTTCAGATTTGTATTTAGTACCGGTACATTGTACAAGTTGTGTAGTTCAATACGAGTTTTAATTATTTTACGTTATTGTGCCTCTATCATGACATACAAAACCATTTTACATAAAACATTTTTTACATGAAAACAAACGTAAAGTAATACAAATGAATAATTGGAACCACGTGTTCGGGAGTCGGGAAAAGGAAATACATCAACGAATGAAACAAACTCAGGAAACATGCGGGAACATTGGCTCGTGTTTAATTTTTAATCACTCCCACTTCCTTCGCAAATACATGCCGTCCGATTTCTTTCTCTTTTGGGTTTGGGGTGACGCGATACGATGAATCACATTCGTTTTCCCTTTCTGATTTCTTTGGGGTTTTTTTTGTCGCAATGAATAAATTGAAACACCTGTTGACGGAATTATGAACCACTCCGTGAACGCCAGACCAGACGTTCGGCGGAAATTTAATTAAATTTATCATCGTGAAAGGCTTTCATTTCAATTCAAATGAAATTCGATTGGTACATCGCTTTGTTTAACAGCATCTCGGAGTCTCGAATAAAGGCACAATTTTATTTCATCGAATCAGATATCGCCGGATTCGGCAGCGCTCGTGTATTAAATGGAAAAATTATGTTACCAAGTCACTGAAGTAGAACTAAATTGACATGTTGCTAGAGGAAATAATTTGCTGTCCATTCTTCCCCGGAACCGGAATGGACCAATTCGGTTACTGGTGCTCATCTTCACCGGCCAGAAAATGTGTTCAATCGGCCATTTCTGTCTGCATACGAACCGTTTCTACATTCGCCAGGCGTTCGCGCGCACCACTGCCCGTCATCTGACCCATCTGCCGGAGGTATTCCGTTCCCAGCGCGACCAGATTCTTGCGAAGTGTTGGGTAGGGGTGAAGAAATGCATCGAATGCATTTCGAGCTGTTGCATGCACACGTGAGCACGAGCGCCACAGAATGGAACGAAACATGAAAAGTATTTCAATTGCAAACTCTGCGCGATGTGAACAGGGCAACATGTTTATTTCCCTCGAGGCCACCCGGTCGGGCGGTGGTTTGGAATTGGATTTGGTAACAAACAGGAAATTCCTCTCCCACTACCGGATCTCTGCTTTATCCGGTGCAATCGTGAAAGGTTAGTCGGCGAGCTAACCGGTCTCAAAGTGACAAGAAATTGGAAATGAAATTATTCCAATGATAAGAATATTTGATAGTTTTAAACGGAACATACAAACTACTACACACTAAAGATAAGTATATAATTTTTTGATTTATAGCAACTCGGACAACCGTCTTTGCATATTTTTGCCCATTATCAAATCTTTGAATTTAATTTAATCGAAGGTCAAATCCATGGGCCAAACAAACAGTGTGATTTTTCTCACAATGTTTATGTTAATATGTTAATTACATTGTATCACAAATGATAAAATAATGTTTTTCTTCTGAGAATTTACTGTTGAATAAAGCATAAAAATACTTCATTTAATGAAAAAAATTGAATTGAAAAGAGTGTCTTTGAAAGATGCTGCTTTTAAAACGGAGTTGTAATTCAAATTACTTCCAAGTTTTTTTTTATGGTGTAAGTAATTGAGTTTTCAGTAGATCGAAGGAATTCTTATAAATTATCTTCGGAAAAAGGACTACATGATTTTAACCTGTTTGGTAAGAACAGTTTATGTAGAAGGTTTTAGAGGCTAGTGAAACGTTTTTTTAATTGCATGTGAAACTTAAATCGTAAATTCTTGAATATTTTAAATATTCCGACTATACTTACAAAGCATGTATAATTCCGTGGTTTCCACGGCAACAAAATGTGGGAATTTCTGGAAACATTTGAGAAAAGTTTGTGTCAATTCCGAATTAGCTTTAGTCCTCACACCATTCCATACTTACTACCATATCATCGCCAAAAATGAGCTGCAACTCGCCAAAGTGTTCGCCATCTTCCAACTGCAGCACTTCCTTCCATCCGCTCGTGTAGACTGCCACCGTTCCGGAGACGATGAATATCATATTCCTATTCGCCTTTCGACCTCCGACGCCACCGGCGCCATCGTTTTCCCAGCGTGTGATGATATCGTTCCTCAGAAACAGCTGAAAGCACATCGTGACGGCCAATTCGGTCAGCTGTTCCTCGGCCATAGTTTCCCGAAAAAGCGGACAGGAGCGCAACAGAGGTCCAAGAGTTTCCATTCGCGCTTCACCGAAGAGCTAACGGGAGAAAGTTCGATACAACGGATGGAGAAATGGGAGCGATATGCTTTGGGGAATTTGTTAAACTCTGGAGTCCGTTCCTGCAACCTCCTCACCTGTTCGCCGACCGTCGCCCGGATGAACGTTGGACGGCTGTAGTGTTTCGGATGGCGGATGTCATAGAACTCTAGAATTTGCTGCTGAAGAGAAGCCGGAAGCTGCTCGTGGCGCATATAGTTGCCCAGTTCGTAGCGGTTCTCGTGATACTGCGCCAGTTGGAATAAATCACATACCTTCGATTAGGCAAACAAACCCCCCGAAGAACCGGATGTCCTTGGCACCGGAAGTACTTACCTTGCTCGTGCTCGAGAAGAGAATGCGAATGAAAATAAACAACTCGGCCAGAAGGTAGATTTTCAATATGTACCCGCATATGGTGTAGACGAGCGACACCATCATATCTTCATACGTCACGGACTCGCTGAAGTCATGCGTGATGTGGGTCACGGTGTACAACGTCCGATAGGAACACTCCAGGTATTGCACAACTGTTGGCAATAAAGCAACGTATAAAATAACCCATCGATAGGCAGGTTTCGGGATCCCTCAACCCCCAGCACTCACACGACGACTGGTTCCAGAATGGGATCGTATGTGTCCACGATCGTGGGTCCACTAGCGCTGGATCGGTTCCCTGCACTAGGCGTACGACGAGGAACAAGATGCAAGTGCCCCAATGGAAGACGGTCAGAACGGTGATTATAATGGTGGTGAATTTGGTCACGTTACGACGCAACCCAAGACGTTGACAGAGCCGTCTGATGTAACGGAGAAAGGTGCGGAAGCGAAATATCTTCAGCACCGATATAAGGTTCCAGAAGTCCCACGCACATCCGGGATGAAAGTCTAGTTTGTGTAAGCAATACAGCAACGAGTTGTCCAGCGTTGAGGAGGGAATCTGGGGATAAAGATCCATATTTGTAAAACAGCGATAATTAATTCAAAACCTCTAGGAAGTATTACCAGTCTGGTAATCATTGGGTCCGGAGCCGAGCTAACTATATCAATCCAGAACCAGGGGTGAAGGTACTCCTTACGGATTTGCTTCAGATTTAGCTCGACCCGTTGCGTTCGGTGCACGTACACTCCGGTGATGAAAGACATTCCTATATCCAACAGGCAGACAACATCTTCCGGGTGAAAGGTTTAGAATGATTGAATATTTAAACGTTACACCATTGATTTAAAATTCCCTATGAAGGTCCCCCAAATGTGTCCCTCTCACCAATCGCCAACAGGATCGCGTGGAACGACGTGAAAGGATAATAATCACCGGCCCGGAACAGGAGCATCACGTCGTACGGTATCATCTGGAACGCCAGTGCAAACGTCACTATCATTAGGCACTCCCAGATGAATCTGAAACGAAACAAAACAGACCATGCGTCCAGGGATGAGATCTCGGTAAGGACATTTGCATAACAACCGTTTCGACAGAGCGCCCCTCGATACCTACCGGAAGCGGCTCAGTGGATGTATGCTGTAGCGGAAATAGGTCAGATGGCGTGAAATTTCGCGCTTTATCGCGGCGTCACTGCGGAAAATTTGCCTCGTCAGGGTGCTCTGCGGATCGATCAGACAAAGCCTACGCCACCATCGTTCGGTTCTGGAAAAAGGATGGGTAAAATGGCGAACGTTAGCACCGCAGTTTGGTGGGAACCTTTGGCAGACTATGACGTTTGCAAACTATCGTTTATTGTTCGACGGGTGATTAGAATTCCCCTCGCAATCGTGGTGCAGCATACCGAAGGGGAAATCATATCATTACCATGATGAATAACATACTCGCCGGCCATTTTGTCGTTCCATTCCAGAACCCCTGGCTTACCTGCGTAGGACCGTGTCGGCCGGCACGAGCAGCTTCACCAGGTCCACATCATGGTTGACCGAGCAGCGATGCGAAGGGAAATTTTGATTCCGTTTCCCCTCCTGAACATCGGTACCACCATGCTTTTCCGTGTGCACTTTTGGGGTCTTCTGGCTGGAAAGTTTCTCTGCGTAGGTCGATCCATTATCGTGCGCATGGTTCGACCGTTGGTTGCGCCTGGTTTGGCTTTCTCCGTCCCTCGGCGAAAATTCGTTCAACTTTTGGCTCATTGCTCGATTGTGACAATATTCCGCCCGGTTCGAGGAATCTTTTTTAACAAGAACCCATCAAGCGGTCTCCACCATCACCAGTGGCGTTTGCGTTGGCGAATATATGATGAACCATTCGCAACATCGAACCACAACGATTTTCACCGCCTACCTTCTGTTTTGCCGCAGAGTGCTTCGTTCGAGGAATGCCATTTAAAAAGACGAGTGTTGATTTTATGGCAACCGCTCTCTACACTGTTAATGTTTTTCCCTTAAAAGCATAACCAGTTACAAGTTCGATTTAATTTGTCTTAAGTGGAAGAAATTTATGTGAATTTTCTGGAAGAAGTGTAAATACCATTTATATAAATTGGGTACAGGTATGAATTTGATGTTTATGCTTATCAACTACAAAAGTATAAAAAAAATTGAAAAATGAAGAATATTTATGAGTGTGCTGACTAGTTTGGAACTAATAATTACTGTAAAAAACTTTCAGTCAATCAACATCTTAAATTTTTTAGGTAAATTGTAAATCATGCTGCGTTCCATCTTTGAGACGATTTAATGAAAAGTTTGCTACCAAAACCAGATTAAAAACGGAAACCTCTGTTTCAGGTGTATCATTAACACCATCTGCAGATTTCGGTTTCAATCAGTAACACCTTTGATATACTAATTTAATTCCACACTGGAAAGATAACCCGAAGGAATGGAAAATTCCAGCCAGATTTTCCCGGAAGGTACCGAAAGGCGAACACCACAAAAGAAAGAAACATCTTCGAACACCCTACCGCTGTATCAAAAACCCTCGAACCCGTGGGAATCTTAGTACCGAAAGTGAGCATAAAACCACATTGTAGAGATAGCACCTGAGGTTGGGTTCCTTTTTTCAACTGTTGTATTATGTAAACCTCAAAAATTCCGACCCATCACCGTTCGGCCGGGTTGTGCTGTTACCGAGACGCCTCGACCGGAAGGTTAATTAGCCTCCGGGTTGTGATTTTCATCAGTCAATTTTTGAACCTCACCGAATCACCCGTTCGTTTGATGTATTCCTGAAATCAGGGCCAAGGTGTGGACGAAGAAGCAAACAATGGAAAGAGTGTCTCAAGCTGGAGGCAGGAAATGGGCTCCGTTGGAAAAGGTGTGCGTCTCCTTGAAAACATCGAAATTTCCTGTAACTTTTCCCGTGCCAAAAGTTGAACAAGGAGCATACTCTTGCTGAAGCACTGTTGCTCCCGGTTTGGCGCGGGTTTTTGTCCATATTCGACCTTTCAACTCAGTGTTAAAACATCCGCCACGTTACCTCCACGAGGCAGTGAAATTTTAATGAGAAGCGAACGGAGTATCCTTCCCCTCGGTCCTGAGGCAAGGGAGAGAAGCGGGCAAAACCGATGCTTCCACTCGGAAAAGGGTGGGATGTTGGACGCAATTTCTCTCCCTACGGCTTCTTATGTTTGGTTTTCGCACCGGCGGAAAATGGAAGCGTGTTTCACACACCAGCCAGGGAAGCCATTACGCGTATTTATTCTTGGAATTTGTGGTGCTTTAAGTTCCTTATGTTTCGCGAAAATGATTCGAAACGAAAGAAAGCGTGTTCGGCAAATTGTTGAAACAATTTTGTAAGCTTTCAGGTGCAAAAATACCTTTAATAAGAATGCTTTTCCTAGGTAACATCTTTTTGAACGAGGAACATGATTGATTGAATCATAAATTTATCTTGAAAAGCGACGTGTTTGAAAAAGATGAATATCAAAAGCTATGGAGCATAGTCAATAGAACAGTAATAACAAACTTTCTTGTTTTAGTTATTATGTGAAAACATTATTGATTAAACCTTAGTTCTACTGTTCATGAAACGCAAAACTTATGCTTCTCAAATTTTTAAATTAACTTTTAACAGCAAATGAGGATTTATTATTTTAAAAAATATGAAAATTTGTAGAAAATTCAGGGAAGAAGGAAAACAATCATTTATTGCTATACCAAAACAAGCAAATGTATTAGGAACGACATTTCAACGAGTATTTGATATTCCTAAGACTAAATATTCACTACATAAGGGAATTGCGAAAAAAGAAAACATTTTTTTTAAACTCTGAATTAATTTGGTAACAATTTACTTACTTTCCGCTTTGTAAAACTGGTCGTCATTTTCAATCAATAAAGAGAAATGCAAATTTATGGTGAAATGACCCTTCGTAGCTGCTTTCCCCAAAATGGTTCAACGCTCTTCTGTGGGTTTTTTTTCATGGTGGTTGTTGGAAGCAACAGGTTCACGTCCGGTGCGATCTCACGCCGTATAAATGTATCTTAAACAAATTCACCCCACTTCAGTCTATTAACCAAGGGCAAATAATTCGGACGAAAAATAAAACATCGGCTACGATGAGCTTGGGGAGGTACATTTTTGTTATGTTTCTCCTCGATGCCACACGCTCCTGCAGCCTTCAGTAATGAATTTACATTATTATCCTTTCAACCTGTGCGCAGCTTCATGGCACGCACATTCGACTTTTGCAGGTCATTTGGTTTTTCGCCCACAAATTGGCACCACCCCTCTCCGGAGGGCTTACATAAACCCCAACCCGAATCAACCGAGTCTCATTTCCGTCCTAAGATAGGACTAAGCGTAGGCCAGGGGTTCGTGGCCACTGAGAATAGGTACCGGTGCTCGCCATGGTTGATTGGCGCCTGCCAAATGCTCGAGTTATAAACTCTCAACAGGAGTTCTCCTTTCCCCATGTTGGGAGCTTGTTTGCGGGAGAACAGACCAAGAGGCTAAACCTATTTCCTGCCAAACCACCAGTCAACCAATCGACCATCCTGTCGATTCAACCCATCAATGCCGCCACCGTCGGAGGCGCGTTGGTATTTCTATGCTTCCATTCGGACGGATTCTGCGGTTATGGTGTACATTCACGCACACCGACAAGCTATCTCACCGGTAGCGATCAGTATCAGCAAGCTTCACACTCTAATCATCATCAGCATCATCGTCGGGAAGCAGTAACTCTCGATTTCTTATCAGCACCAACTGCCGGGAGCTCGCGTGCCTGAAGACGTCGTTTGCGGTGAATGACGGGGGAATAGATAGCTCATCTTGAATTCAATCGAACTGTTCGAGCGAAATGGTCGGACTTCGAGTCGGGTGGAATTTGCTCCCTGGCGTCTGGGCTGGGAATGTGAGTCCTTATGACCACCATTATCAGCATCATCATTATCGCCATCATCATCATCATCGTAAAACCCGTACTCATCGCTTAGGAGATAAATTATACATTATCATAAGCCATTTCTTAGCAGCATCCTCTCGAGGGCCATTCCCATTCCTTCCACAAACATCGGGCTTCTTACATCATTTACAACCATCATCCAGTTTTGGAATGGTTGGAGGTTAGAACCCGATGCTCCCACGTTCGGTCGCAAGCACAAGAGCAACGCTGAGAGATGGCCAAACAACGGCGGAGAGTGCGGAACCGCATATAACCGCGCGTTATCAGTCGCCTCGGATCGCGAAGGAGAGCACCGTGAGTCTCGCGGTTCGCTTTGGATGTGGGCGAACTCGATTTTGTGCCACAGTTCCGTCGCACAGCCGACACAGGAGAGGTTGTGTGGACCACGAGACTATGGTGCGTCGTTGTTGTACCTAACCAACGAGAGTGTGTGTGTGTGTGTGTGTGCGCGAGTTTGGAAAACGTTGCGTGACGATCCTCCGGAACAGGTTGTCCTTGATCTTGTGATTCACGACCAAGTCCACTCAAATGTCAAGGGTGAAGGACGTTCGAGATCCGCTTTCTCCGTAGCCGCGTTCAAGGTTTCAGTTTCGGTCGTATGGTGATCGCGTTTCTAGAGCTGATCCACTAGACGCGTGTGCGTATCATACCGTACCTCCGATCGCTCGGGGAATGTGTTTTTAGGGTGAATGTTTACGGTTAATTTTGGCGTGGGCGAAAGTGTCGTGTACCGGATTGAATTTGATTGTGATCGTGGTGTTGGTCCGACGCTGTTTAGTTTCAGTTGTAAAACGATCGTTTCCTTTTGGATTAGGCAGGAATCTGCGTTCGAGGATCGAGTGTAGGTGGATTGTTTTCTCTAACGCACGTGGCTAGAATCAAAGAAATAATAAAATAGTTTTACGGAGAACCATTTGTGATCGACTACGCACAGAGCAGTTATTGTGTTTGTAAGACTTTTTTGTTTGTTTATGGTGTCGAAGAATCCTTTGCTGACGAGAAGTATAAAAGAAGCACACCCAAATGGCAGTAGTTAGTCGTACAGTAGGCAGTAAACTTTAAGCATTCAAATAATGCTTATTCCATATTACAAGAGCTTATTATAATTAAATCTATTTTATATGATTTTTTTTATGGCTTTACTTGCCTACTATTTATCATTACACGTTTTCGAGAAATTGCACTACCTTATTTGTTGGAACTTCTGTACAAAATTCTCCAGTGCAAACCATTTTTAAACTGTCTCCTTCTTCGTCATTCATGCACATTTTTAAAAAGATAGTTCAATTACTTATGTTTGTTTACTTAGTTTTATTCCGGTCTTTTAGCTATAAACTTTAAGTTTTATTTCTGTCTTTTAACAATTTAATTTTACTTGTTTTTAAGATCTACGATAGTTTACTAATGTTATAATAGCTATTGTGATTCTATAAGTGCTTCTAAATTACCTAATTAGTACGAATTATATTTCAAATGTTCAATGTAGCGAACTTCCTCTACACAAACGCGAACTACAAAATGGTTAATAATTGTAATAAACATAATGAGCGCCTTCATCAAAGCCTTATTTGTCAGAAATCCCTTTTATGAATTCTACGCAACGAAAAAGAGAGATTTGCACTGACCATGGCACTGACCCTTTGTTAAGCACTGCTAAGTGTACTACTTTCTCTTATCTTCGCATATGTCGCTGCAAACTATAAAGTATAAACAGTGCTATAAAAATTAAATCTCTGGATTAGCTTGTAGCAAACAAGCGTTAGCCACTCGGTGGGTCCATAGGGAATTATTAAAACTCTATCTTCTCTGCTGATGCTTGCAACGGGAATTTCAGCCCGTGCAACAAACAGGCCGTAGTCCGACTTCGATAAGACAATAAACAACGTCAAACAAACCGCGACACATTCAGGGCAGGAAGGCGGACTTGGACCGATGCCGATGCCGAGAGCAAACTATCGACCCGATTCCCCGACGGGTTGCCCGCGTGGATGTTGATTGCCGTTTGATAGATTGCAATAGCAGATTGTAGCGCGCCAAAGGGATGATGGAAATTGCTGGAACGGGCGCTAAGCATATACGCCTGCCGATTGAGGAACGTGCCGATCGGTGGTTGTTGTTTGGAGTAAACATAAATAAATTTGAAACAACTTGTACCGATCGGAAAAAAATGATTCTATCGATTCGGTGTCGCTGTCGGCGATGTTTGGTTGCCTTGTGTTAGGTTGTATTCAATAAAGTGTTGACGAACCGAGAGTCAATAAAGAGTACTGCGAAAGCGTCAACCGTTTGGTGGAAATTAATTTGGTATTCGTACAGGTGTTTCTATATCGGCCGCATGACGCTGATCAAACCATTCGCTAGGAGTCTACATGCACTCACACACACACATGCATTAGTACACCTGAACGCCGTTTATCTAGCGCTCAAACACGTTCTCCAAACATCGCAGCTCGAAACCCCACTGTAAAACCCCTTACATTGGAGGCTGCTGTAGGCGCCACCATGCTGCAAGCCATCGACAAGAGCGTGGCCATGTGCTCGACGTGCTCCAGCACTGCTTCGATGAGCCGATGAAAAATGTAAACGACTCTCTGGATGAAGCTGTGATGGTCGGACTCGTTCGGTTGCGTTGATTGGATTTTTGGAACCCCCGACTGGAACGAAGACAGAAAATAAAAAGCGTAAGATAAACATACGAAACACCTCACGTGCATCATCTCCGAACGACTGAGAAGATCCGAGCCAATGACGCGTGCTCGAACGAGGTGTTGACGATGCGATAAAGTTATCAAAACATAAATGTACCCGCGTGGTTGTGTTCGCGCGAGGGTGTGGGTGTTGTGTTTTAGGGTGCTTGAGGTGAGATTCAAATGAACCTCTCAAGAGGCAGTTTGTACCATTTTTAGATACTCCCTAATCGCTTAATAAGCGGTCCCTTCCTCGTACAACATCATAAATGCATTGTGGAGGCAATAAAGTGCCCAATAAATGATCCAATAAAATCACGGACATACTTTATGGTGGGCAGGTCCAGGCGTGGAGGTTAAACAAGGTGCTCGTAAACCAGATCTTTAATCGGACGTGCCACCGATGCATCATTCATCAACCCATCGGAGACGATCCGTGGCTTCCTAATTTCGCAAATTAATCAAAACGTCTCATAAACGTCGGACCCCCCGATAGGCAACGGTGTGGTTGTGTTTTTTTATTACCCACCATTACGCGCCTAATTGGCGGGAAAAAGGGCAAACGTTAAATGGTCCCAAAGGCCCATTTATCATCCCGCGTCGGAGGAGAGACGGGCGATAAGGCAGGTTAGGTTGAACAGGTTGATTGGTAAGTGGAAAGCAGGCGGTCGCGTGAAGCCGAGAAAAGGTTGCCAAAGGCGGGAGCGTTGAACTGCAAAGTCAAATGACGTACTTGGTGACACATTGGCTTGCAGCAAGCTCAACCCCTCAAGAGCCGTATTTCCAGTTTCCCGGAAGTACACCAGGAACGTGGGCCGTTCTAGCAAACGAATCAATTCATTGCCGTATGTCACCGGGTAACTTTGTTTGACAATTGATCTTTCGGTTCGAAAGGGGAAGATCCTTAGAAGAATGGTGCAAAGTTGGGTGCTCTATGAGCTCACCAATATGATGGGGTTTTTGCAGAACCGTTCAAAGGTTCAAGCTATCGATTTTCATGCTTAGTTTAGCGAAATGATTTAACATAAACTTTACATCGACCTCGACGCGTGGAGAGCAAATTACGGCACCCGGTTCATACCGGAAACACCCCAACATCCACCGTTACTCAAAAGCCAACGAGCGTTCAAACGGCGGAAGTGAAAGTTTTACACCCGACACGACTCCTGTTCACCGCCGCAGTTTCCATTCCAGGTCGACGGAAATTCCGACGGCCCGTTCCCCGGCACTTCCTCGATTACATTAACATTTACATCCATGGGAGGACCTAGGGAGAGTTGTTGGAAGTTGGAACAACATCGAACAGCCGGGAAGTAAACTCTTTTCCCCTGGCCAAGTGGGCGAAGCAAACCAATCACCAACTATCGTTTGCATGAGTAGCTCGCATCAGGAAAATTTACCCATCTTTCTTGTCCATTTTATCTTTCTTTTCTTCCACTAGCACTAGTGACATCGGTGTTGGTTCCGGAAGGATTCGTAACATCCCTACAGACAGGATAAAGTTGTTCTAGCAGATTCCATCAAAAGTTTTCCACCAACTTTGATTAATATACGTCACACTGCTTCGTATAACATTTCCGAACGGTTTTTGTTGGAGTTAGCACAGTTTTTCTTGTTATTCCGTTTGTTCCCAGTACTTTTTCATTTTCTTCACATGTGCAGACCTTTTTTTCATGCTTTTCTTAGTTGAATAGCTTGTTTTACCATGACGCTCTGATAAATATTGAAAGAGTTGGGTTATTAAAAGATACGGAGTCCTCTTAATGTCGGGTAATCTTCGTTGCCAAGCCATGATGTCATCTTCAAGTACCGTTTATTCTTAGTGTCGATATCAGAATATGCAAATGCTCATACTTTACCTTTCGGAAATAGTAACGGTTCCCCGAAAGCAATGTGTGTTTTATGTTAATTTTGCTAGAAGGGATACTAACCCGGGCAATTTATGATCACCTTTGCCTTTGCATGTTTTTCGTCTTATTTCGACTAAACGGTACAACTAATGACGACTTTTGTCTATTTTTAGAATAGGGATACTTTCCCATAATGATATTAAACTCTCCACAAAGGTGTGGCTATATTTGTGTTTATTTAGGAGCGATAAGGCCATTCCAGTGTCCATAAATATTTCTCTTTAAGAGCGGGTCCTGTCAAAAGTTCGACGGAATGTTTTGAACTCGGAATAATGAATTATACCGCTCTCACCATGTTGCATCCAGCCATTTGAATACCATCCAGCGGCCAGCGATACAAATCGAACGTTTATTAATAACTACACTTTTGCAGCGCAAAATACACACGTTAGTTTTGTTGCCGAACAAGATGCGCTCTTGTTGAGGTTGTATATAGCTGATGCAATGTTTTTCGATCCGTTTCAAAACGGATTGTAGCGATTTCACTGAACTGGAATACGGATGGCAACTACTTTTAACATCGATGAGAGATTTGTGCAACTGACGCACACGATGCACTCAAGGAATGTGTACCGACGATTTGAATGTGATTCAATTGATATTAGATCGTAAAGTTTACGGCCGAGTAAATATAAAATTAATCCGGTATGCTTGATAAAGAAATTAAAACATTTTTCAATTACGATATCCTTCATGGGACGAGATCTAGCACAAGGCCAGGATAGCACTTTATAGCATCCGTTTATGAGAGCTGTTAGTTTTATTTTCCAACGACTATGAAATGGTTTTATTTCATTGCTTATAGTCTTATGACGATCCTTGAAAACCATAAAATACTCTTGCGAGAATGTGTATTAATTAACGGTGATTTGAAACGATTGGTGAACCGCAACCCATTATAAATGTAACAAGGTTGGATCACATATTTTAATCGAACCGCTCGTAAACATTTTTAACTTCCCTATCCCACGTAATTTGTGTTCTAGCGAATGAATTTGCTGCTCCCAAGTGTCACTCATAATTTAACCACTCAAATCTAGTCTATTCTATCCGTTTGTTCGTTTGGAAATCGATCAAATTCAGTTCAATTCTCTAAACAACCTCGTTCCCGCATTCTAGGGCTGCATCACGAACCCGTCAACTCGGGCCAACATGTTGTAATAATTGCTACAAACTAGTCACAGCTGTAAACAACACCCTGCTGGGAGCAGCTGGACCTTTTGCGACCCGTAGGGAATTGCCGCCTCGTAAACAAATTGAAGGCGGATTCACCTAGTACGAAAGCGATTGTTCATGTTTGCTTTTGAGGTGATGAATATGAAGCTATCTCCGAGTGAGTTGTTGATTACCGACATAAGCTTATCTTTTCTAAATGTATCAATTGAATTTGCTAGTTAAATAGTCCTTTCATCTTGGTTTGGTCTTGGTTTCATTTAATAGCCCTTATGTATTTTCTTTATACCAATGTGTCTATTAAAAATAAAACCAATGTGTCTAACAACTTTATAGGATTTGAATGCACTTAACATATTCATAGTCTTCAAACATATTTTATTTATCGAAATAGACCTTTGCGTCAAATGTGTAATACTTGTCATAAGCTACAAACTTTCCATAACAACAAGTTTATTGAGTATTGCCTAACTTTGACATCGTCCCACATATTTTTATCAATTTGCCAAAATCACCCGAAATGGTGAAACATTGTTTGACCTAGACATTTGTTGAGCATATGCCCAGCATCAACGATACACCCAATCTGCGCGCGTGTGTTTTAGGAAAATCTGTCATCAAATGTTTCCGAGCAGCCTTTTCATTAACAGAAGTTGCTCAGTACGGTCCTCAACCATTCAGGGAGCTCGCGGTAGGCACCGGGGCAGCTCTGGGGGGTGGAGGTTTTAATTAACCTCAGGCCCCGGAGCAACACTCCGCCGTCCTTCCGCTCGCCGTGAGTCGAGTTGCTGTTGATTTTGGAACCCACACATGCCTCAGCTTGGTATATTATGAGAACAAGGGACGGCAAACCGAGGCTCGTTCCCAAAAGGTGCCTTTTGACGGATGTGTTACGAAATCTCTGCCGAACCATTCGTCCTCGTCCAGGGTCCAATCTAAAGTGTTCTCCAAGCTTCCGGCGCTAAGTGGATACCGTTGTAGGGTTGGAGGTTGTTAAATTTATGTACAACCTTTTTCTAAACACTAGCCTGGAATATAAATTATATGGTAAAAAATATGGTAAATTGTTGTAGATTCATACTTAATAAAAGTATGTTAAATTTCAATAACCGGAAAGTATTATTTTAAAAATAAAAAAAAATTATTTGGATGTATTTTTAATTAAAAATATTTATAAATGGTCGGTAAAGCATTTTTAAGCTTCCAACTAACTTCGTTATGATTTTATTCTGTTTGATATTTCTTTGTTTTTTCTCTGATAAAACTAAATTGTTCTAAATCATACATAACTTGCAAACCATTTAATACTGTTCAACAGCAATTTACTGTGCCACTTTTTTCTTTGCTTTCCGCAAAGAGCTGGATGAAATTCTATCTTTAAATTGGAGTATGTTTCTTCCTATCGTCTTCACCGTTGTCTTCAAGAGAGGGAACAAGAGAGAATGAAAAAGTGATTTTTCCTGCCAGCATCAAAGGTCCCGCAGAACTTTGATGCCACCTGTTGCTCGCATCGCATGCAATGGGTAGGGAAAACATTTCCACGAACCGAACACGTAACCTCGGCCAGCTTTTTTCGTGCCTCAGGCGTACACCGGGATGGTGAAGGCTTTTGAAGAGTGGGTTTGCACCTTCTTCTACCGGATCATGGAAGGATTTTCAAAATTCAAGAACCCGGCTGGGAAATGCCGACCTTCAAGGTTAGGAAAAAATCGCTACCTTTAAAGTGTCTGCACCGGTTGTTCGTTTCAGAAACTCCCGTTCCGATGCCTATCTGCGGCGCGTATCAGCTCGGGCATCGTGTAAAGCTATCTAATCTTTATTTAAACGTTAATTAGCTTCTTCACATTTTCGGCACGTTGTTTGATTGTGCTCAGCCGACCCTGGCAGTGGGATTTTTAAACTCGCCTACACCGCACCAGACCGTTTTTTTTCTCGTTTCCAGTTTGCCAAGTTCAGGATGACCTCGACGATGTTTGCTGATCAAACACAAAGCTCCGTTGTTCGGGAAAATGCGTTCCTGCTAAAGACAGCCACGGAAGATAACGCCCATTCTACGCATTTGTGTGTCTTCGGGAGACCGAGACACCATTTTTTCCCCCAGCTCCTACCGTTTATGTCATATTTTTTATTCTGTTGCAAAAAATAAAAGACACAACTGTCCTGACGGTGGCTTGTGTTGGAATTTTTGTTTGTCTGTTCAGCACAATTGTGATAAGGAACGCTGGCCCGAGCAAGTCTGCAAATAGTTGGTGCCGGTGGTTCGTAACTTCGAACCGACCGAGCCGGTCCCAGTCTGCACAAACACCATGATGCGGGCTTCCACTTGTTTACACTCTCCATGACCGACCGAGTTTGGCCGAGTGCTTCCGGGGGGTGCAAAGAGGGAAATGACAACCATAGCGAAAGATAATGATCAACGAAGGCCTGCTGCCGAACAGCACATTAATTATGCATTCATGCTTTCTCTCCACGTTCGAGAAACGCTATCCGTTCGGGCGTGGTGGTGGATGAACATTTTATATTTCTTAGCGTCGTGCCTATTTGTCTGTTTGTGTTGCGTGGAAAAGATGGCTCCAGCGTAGGAAAAAGATATGAATGCTTTCCTCGTTATCTGCAAGAAGTGAATAATAAAATTAAAAATAACTTAATCAGAACCACTTGCGTTGGATGCATCAGTGCAGTAATGAGCGCAACGTTAATTTGTTTACGTTGTTTAGAAGTGGAACCTTTATGCAAAATTGTAGAGAAGGAAATTTAAGTACCTCCTTGATCGGTCAGTCGTGTTGAAAATTTCGTTGGAAAATATGTAAAACAGCTTTATAAAATTGTTATGTCCTAGTTTCATAATTTCAATTCAGCTGAATTTGACACTTTGTAAAACACAACATACCTCGTACCAGAACATGGAATAAGTGACCGGTAACAATTCCAAACAAATGCCAAACTCCAGAAGGGCTCGACGTTCCACAGCGTTCTCGGTCAGTGGACCAAACGTTCCAAACATCGACAAAAGGAACACAACACGGTTCAGCGACCGAAAGGTTTGTTTGTGTCCCTCGCCACCAGCCCCTCGGGGGGTGGGAACGTGAAACCGAAGGGAAGAAGGAAACGGGACGGAAAAGAACAGAGTTTTCCCTTCGGTTCAGGGCGTGTATTGTTTGTCCTTGTTCATTAGAGATATTTTTATAGCCAGCGAACCCGATGCTGCCCACAAAATTATGACCGACGCTGTTGACCCGGTTGCACGTGGGGAAACTTTACCCTCCCTTCGCTCATTTTCCACCATTATGTTTGTGGTTGTTGCTTTCCTCTAGGGGGTATACGAAAAGTCTTCGTCACGAGCGGTTGATGCTGTCTGTTTGGTTTGGTTCTCTCTTTTGTTTCTCTAGCCCCGGCCCGAGCACCTCCATCGTGTGTGGGTTTGTTGCTGTTGTTTTATCTGGAACAGATTCCAATTACATTATATTTGATGTTGCTAGCGTTTTCTTTTCGACTACAAGTAGGTGTGTGTGTGTGTGTTTCGAATTTTTGCTAGAACCAACAGAAAACCCCCGGTTGATCACATCAGAAGATTCCAATGACAATGGTTTCCGTCGGTTGTTTGTGCCTGTGTGTTGTGGATGTCATAATCATTATTATTCAAAGGTTGCAAAATTGATTTTCCTAATGTAGAAAGATTTCTTTATGCCAACGGCCAACTAGGCCAAACCCTTTTTTATTTGCAAGACAGTTGTATGTTCTTTCTTCGAAGAAGTAACATTGATGTTTTTCTTTTTTGAGGAACCGTACGTTTATCCCTTTTCCGTATATTATACTAGATTTCCATGTTTTGGGTTTATCATTTTTTCCCCTTTGTTTTCATGAATTTTCCTATAGTTTAACCTTTCTTTAATAACCGTTTGCGAACAAATCATCCACCCAGCCGAGCAGTCGGATATGAAGCTGTAAAATAAACTCCGCGACCATATGAAGGACAACCACCCGTTCGCTGGGAAATGAAAACCTCCTGGTTTGCAATGACTTTGGTCGGAAAACTCGTAAATCTTTACGGCCACACATAAAACGCTCCCCATGCGTTGCTTCTCCCTCTATGGTTTGCGTTTGGTGCAGTTAAACATAGGTGCTATAAAATGAGCATAAGCGATCGCATCGAAAAGTGCAAAAGCAGAGGAGAAAACAATCCAGGGTGAAACCATTTCCGTCGCTATTCGATTGCGTTTTTCGCTCGCGAAATTTTGTGCGGATCGTGCGGGTGAAATGGAAGGTGAAAATCGCACCACCTTGAATAATTCCATCCACGCGTGCCTGGAATGGGTGTGCAAGTGTGGCGCGTGCATGTGTTTCCGAATGTTTCTCGCCCCCGTTGGCGTTGTGGTTTCACTCGTTTTCGTTCACCTCCAGCGGTGTTTTTGGGCACATGAACCCGTTCATGAACAGCTCTTTCGGAAAGGCAACCAGGCTGCTTTTTTGGGAAACGGAAAAGGATGGGAAAGGATGAAGCGACGGATCAGCAAGGGACGGGGTAAGCAATATGTGAAGCTCTATTTGATCGATCGAAAGCAATTCACACCCGACACGGTGATCTCAAGAGCCTTTCGGCACATTTTCGCCACCCTTTCCCGTAACGCCAGCAATCCCGTGCACGTGCGTGACATCATCATCATTAATGGTAAAATATTCCACGCGTTGTCAACGCGATGAGAAGATGATCGACTCCATTTGTGGTTTCGTTCGGAAAAGGTGCGTTTTATGTTTCGCAAAAAGTTTGCGTTAAAACTTAAGTGAACAAGAGAACCACAATGGCGGGGAAGCGGACCGATTGGGTAACGGAACGGAGCCTGGGCTCGGCATCGTGAAGGCATGTACGCACCAATGACAAACGGTGGTATTTATCGAACCCCGAGCAGAAAGGCGAAAAGTCAAGATCCTGGATCGGTCGCGGCGAGCACACAGCAACCGTAGTAAGCTGGAGGCGGTCTGGAGGAAAAACATACAACCCGGCGACGACCCCGGTGAAACGGCAAACACCCGGCTCGAGCTCGCCCCCGACTTTCGGGGGCTGGAAATGGTTGGCACGGTTGTGTGAGTGTGCCGAGCCTGCTATACACAGACCGGCGGCGGCAACGACAACGACGACGACGACGACGACGACCGCATCGGCATCGTCTTTGGACCGGCAGAAATCGAAGCGCTTTCCGCCGGTGAAATCAGTTTCCATCTGGACGGTAGCGCGTTTGGTCGCACCGGGTTTTCACGCGAGCACCGCCCAGGTTTGCGTGCGGGATGGGAAAATTTATAGTTAGAAGTTGCCAGTGGCGCTGAGTGCCTTTTGCTGCTTTCTTGCACCACTGGGGTTGTTTGGAAACCGTTTTGTTCAGCATAAAACTGACATCGGAGAAGCGAAACGGGTGGAAAACGTGAAATTGAAAAGTGCAATAATGTTTTAAAATTATGTTCACCCCACAGCCTCTCGCAGAAAGCGGGTGGTAGACGCCTTTTCTGCGAAAAGTGCCATCGATAACCGTTAAGTGGCGTGGGCGAGTGATTGTCGAAAGGAGGATTTATGGAACAGCAGCCATCAGAATGTGGAGAAGAAATATTATTCATGAGTTCTGACGGTGTGTTTTCCGTGAATGATGGTTTTGTGCTGTTTGATCAATGTTTAATTTAGCTTCAATGTTAATTTTAGCATTAAATTGTGATTTCCGAAAGTGATTTTAAGTGATTTGAAATTAATTGAAAACAGTGACGAAGTGAAATGAGCTTTAGTTTGATCCAACGGAAGCATTGTGAATGTCAACGTGCCCTACCGAGGAATCCCGTCGGGGTTCCCTTGATAGATGAGGCTCTACATTAGTAAGCTTTCTTAATCGTTGCTCTTCTGGCGTAATGTGAGGCACATAAGTGTCGTGGGAAACGTCGGCTGAAAACAGCGTCTCGAATACAGTTTGGGAGAAAAATAACCCGTTTTGCAATGAACGAAACATCGCTCGACGGGCAAATTGCTTCGATGGCACTCGTGGATACCTCCGGAGATGCGTTCTCTTCGGAGAACCTCACCGGGCTGCCACCGGAAGCCGGTTCAGGGTTGTTTTCGATGGACAACCTGTTAGCGCTGGCCATGAACATGAGCCTGGCAGAGCGGTGTCGGTTGCAGCAGCAGGCAGAAGAGGGGCTGCAGGACGTCGCCTGTCCATCCTTTTTCGATAAGGTGTCCTGCTGGCCGCGAACTCCACCGAACACGACGGCCGTGCTGCCCTGCTTTGCCGAGCTCTTGGGAGTGCCATATGATAGTTCGCGTAAGTATGATTAATTTAGCTTGAGTTAAATTATAAGTGCTTCACAGTCATATTAAAAAGTCGTTTATAGTCAGAGTCTACAGTAATTTATGAACCACGACAGATAAATACAAGTATGAGTTGATCAAATTAGTATTCCCAAGGTTAACGTTATTTTATAGCTCATTCAAATTGTTTTTTCTGCGGTATCATCTTCAGCCTCAAGAATATAAAAAGTTATTTAAATAATACCTTAAAGCTAACCCATATTGTTGTGAGGTTGGCGAAAAGCAAGCTAAGGCAACCATAAGCGAAAAGCATTTGTATACTCGAGCAAAAGCTTTTGCATTTATCGTTCGTATTAATGTCCATTTGCACAAAAAAAAGGAAAACAGCTAAATGGCATAAATCACGCGGTATTGGAAAGTTTTTGTGAAAATTTGCTCGTTACATGAATTGGATTAAAGAGCCAAACAATACATATACCATACCACACACATGCACATTTTCTATTGTTTCGGGATTGTTGGCAAATTTGAATTTATTGTTCAAGAATTGAGCGTGTTTTTCAGGCGAAGGGTAAAATAGCTTTTTGATGCTGCCGGTTAAATCAATTCTTTGGATAATAGTTTTCTGGTGTTTTCAAATTATTTTAATTAGCAAAGTAGATTGCGTATTTTTACTCGCCATGATTGTAAACATAATAGAAACTATTTCGCAGATCTACTCTTCTATTTCACCCACTCGTTCTCACTAGTCAACAATATGAAATATTTATGCTCAACTGAAAGTCAAGGACAATTCGTAGAGTAAATTTTATGTTCAATCAAATAATTATTCCACAGCTTTTCTCATGAGATATTGTTAATTGTATTTGTATGTAACAAGTTGTAAGTTAGATTGATTGAACTAATCCGAATATAATTCATTCTTTTCCATTTAAATAAAATTAAAATGAAATAAATCATACCACACCACAGTCAGCAAATAAATAAAATGACCACGACAACGTTACTTATTAGCTTTGCCTCGTTTTTCCCTCGTGTCGCGCCAAAGGGGCCCACAATTGATGGCAGTTCGCCGAAGTTCCAAATTTGCTCGCCCATTAAATCACTATCAAATAACACGCCTGGTGTCACGAAGTTTATCGGCCTCGAAGTGGCCGATTTACAAGCCCCGCGAATGGAGACGCCTGGTAAATGGAGACGCCTGGTAACTGGAGACGCCTGGTAAATGGAGACGCCTGGTATTGTGTGCGTCCTCGCGAGCATGTTCGCCAGATGGAGTGTCGTTGAAGCGGTGCACCTTGACCCACAGTTCGAACCAATAAGAAGGCGAAACAAGGGTCCGGAAGCATCGTGCATCGTTCCCATACTTAACATTCGCGCCTGGTTTACTGACGGATGGATGGGATAGTAAACGAGGGAGGGGGCGGGGGCTAGGATATAAAGGAAGAGCGCCGGAACGAAGATAAAAAGAGCAGTACGCCAGTATTTCGTGGTGAACATAAATCACTCCTCCCTCACACCAACTCGAGATGCTGTCACGCGCCGGACGTCGTCGGCATTGTTAGCCTTGCGTTATCTCCACACTATTTGGCATGTTTTGCTCTCGACAAGACGAGAACCAGACGCGTTGTTTCACTCTGCTCAGGCAGCGGTGTTAAACTAAGATGCTTGCTACGGTGGCATGACTCGCACAAGGCAACCGTTTCGTTTGAATCATTTTTACTATCTCTCCTCCGTGCGCAGATACCATTCGAACCCGGGCCAAGGTGTCCTTCTCGGTACCGACGTGTAATGTACCGAACCCCGGGCGGATCCAGTACATCAAGTTAATAAGGTTAACTTACTGCCCATGAAAATACCTTTTCCTTCGGCTGCCTTATTTCCCTTTGCTTTCGGTTCCAACAATTGGCTCAAGGATACTGTGTGCCTTCTCCTTCGGTACGCCATTCGGGAGGGGACAACGAACCTGACCTTCCTGGATGGCATTGTTTGAGTTTAGCTTTGCACAATGGCCGGCACTGATTCGTGAACCCCTCATTCGCACAAATCATCTTCCACGACGAACCCAAGGTTTGCCTTTGTTCGACCGAACAGTAGCACCGTGTTTGCACGAAAGCTGAGCAGCGATCTGCTTCTTGGGTTAACTTGGGCCCACGGGAGATGAATTAATAGACAACGCAGACCCTTTCGCCAGCTTATCAGCGCCAAATGAAGGAACAGTTGCCTTTCTTTTGTTATCTGTTTTAGTTTGTTTGTTTTTTTTTTTTGTTACCAATGAAGAAGTTGTACACCAGAAGATGGGTAATTTTCATCTTACGTGCGGCAAAAAGGTTGCTAACAAATTGGAAATGTTTCGGTGATGCTTACTTTAACATTTTCTTCCCATGGATTCGGCGGGTGAATCCTATTTCCATGCTAATGCAATATTTTCTTTCCAACGCTGGATGCAAGACAGCTTAAAATGGTTCTGGTTTTTCTGCTTTTTTTTACCATCCATGGCGATTTTTTCCTTTTTTGAAGGTGGTCTCTTGTTCGTATGTATTTAGGACAATTGGCTTTGTTCTCAGATACAATCGATGTAAAAGAAGTGATATTTCGCTTGGACAGGTTTTCATCTCAACTTTGCTAACGAAAAAGCTCATACTGCTTCATAGCATTTGCATTCTTTTTATGTTTTCTATCACAACTAATTCATTTATCTATCTTTCTTTGCATAAAATAAACGATTTCGTTGTATAAATTGGGCTTCTATTCATTGATGCACGTGCTTATTTCCAGCTCTAGACTTTAAAACACCATATTTCAATGTTTCAAAGCTGTTCTCAACAACATTCTCTTGCTTTTTATTCACTCGCAGACAAAACAAAAAACCTTTTTCCGTCATCATTTGCTGGAAGACTAATTTTTGTCTATTACTTACGGCGCGCACCAAAAAAGCGCCACCTGTTGAATGTGCCTTAATGGTCGCCACAAATTTGGGTCAAAGATGAAGCAAGACAAGAAGAAAAACGAAAAATAACCCATTCCTGGTAAGAGCGCACCAGAACAGAGATGAAGGCGTTCAAACAAGAAGGTTTTCGGTCAGCTTGCATAACAAAACGTCCGTCCAGTTTACGCCCACCGACGGAACCGTCCTCTGGCGAGATCACGGAAACTGGACTAAGAGCAATGCTAATTAACTTTTCCGGAAATGGCTAGCGAGCGTGCGCTCGGGCGGAACGAGAGTAAATTAATGTAAAGCGAACAAGCGATCCAAAGAGGAAAAACTCCGTCTGACGCCAATTTGCGAGTCGCCAGAATGGCCGGGCGGGAATTAAGTCAGCTTCCTTTGCAGTTGACAGTTTAGGTGATATTCTGTTTGTTCCTTAATGATTAATTATTCATTGCACCAGTGCAGCATTAAAAAGGTTGTGACTCTGTAAAACGAAGCTGGCTAATAAGCTTAGAAAAGAAATGGGGAATCGCAATACTCTTGCAATTTAAAATGAATTACATCGATGATGAGCTTACTTTGTTCGGATGGGCATAATTTTGAAATAATCAGTAAAAAATTATTTTTACAGAATAGACCATCAGAATCTACATGACACATCACCTGTTCCATAATTCGCATCTATTGCACAAGGTTGCTAGCATTCATGTGATGTTTTTCCTAGAATGTTACGGTATTTGTTTCATATAACAAATTAGGTTTGGCTTCTAGGTACTTCATAGGCCGCCATTTAGTTCTTTGAAATGTTTTATGATTGATCAGAAATCCGTTTTCCGGGTGTTATACATTAAATGTGAGAGTTTGTTTGATGTCTTTCTAAGAAACACATATTTCATAGAATCGATAACTTCCATTTAAACATAAGATTAATACAAAAAATAATTCATCTGACGATGGCACAGATTTCACAAAATTTTGAACTCGTTTTTTTTCGTTTGAATTGTTGTAATACTTTACCATTATGTTCCACCATAACACATTCAGCTAAACTAGTTAAAGTAGTTTGTTAAAAACATATATAGATTTCACTAAATGAGTTTATTTGTTCATTGAACATGTAATGTGATTTTAATTATAACAAATAACCGGTTTTTACTAATTTAAGAAAACAAATTATAAGCCATAAGAAGGCGGAATAAACAGAATGGGGATGAAAACAAATATTTAATTGAACCCTTTATAAATGAAAGATAAGAACACACAATAAACAACTAAATAATTGAGATGTTTACAAACTAACAAACAATTGAATTTACTATGTCGTTAATGTTAAAAGCCAAACAATTTATTTCTATTCCAGAGAATGCAACGCGTTTCTGCAACGTAGACGGCTCCTGGGACAACTACACCGACTACGACCGGTGCGAGCACGTCCTTGCCACGCCGATGTCAAGCTTCGAGCCGAGCATCGAGCTGCCGTCGCTGATCTACTACGTCGGCTACTCGATCAGCCTGGCCGCGCTGGTGGTGGCCGTGGCCGTGCTGGTGTACTTTAAGTGAGTAGTGGGCGTGTGTGGCCGCCGCCCTTTACCCGGTCCGCGGTGCCGGGAGAGTTACCGTGTGAGTTAAAAAAAAAGTAAATGCTCTGCCCGCAGGGACCTCCGCTGCCTTCGGAACACCATCCACGTCAACCTGTTCCTCACCTACATCATGTCCTCGAGCCTGTGGATTCTGCTGCTGTCGCTGCATGTAGCCGAGGTTGGCCTTTTTCATTCCTCGATAATGAATTTGATGAGCGTTTTGAGTTAATTTAAAAATGATTATTATATTTTTTCCAATTCGCCGCAACTGAATCTGAATCGCCATCGTGATATTGCACGGAACATTTTAGGAGAACGTCAAACTAGAAATGATCGGCTGCCTATCTCTCATGACGCTCTTCCACTACTTCAACACGACCAACTTTTTCTGGATGCTTGTCGAAGGTGAGTATCGTGCGAGCTGGGTTGAGGATGTTTTAGTTCCCTGCCAGCTCTTGTTGCTCGCTCGTGGCTTAGGTTTTACTCTGTTTATATTCATAACCAGACGATGAGTTTTCCTCCTTCCGTACGCTTCCATGTTTCCCTTCATTTGAATAAAAAAAATGGTGATCGATAATGTCACATAATGCGGGCCCGAGTCTGTTTGATCGGGACGGTAAACAACTTAATTTTCCAACGTTAACACCACAGTGCGACGGCAGCACGGTTGTCCGTTTGGTTTTCCGAGAACCTTTGCGATGTATATTTTGAGTTGGAAATATGAAAAAACGGCAAACCGCTCTCTGAAGCAGGTTTTCGAGGCAAAGTAAACAAGTTTTATAAACAAATATTATCTTTCCCCTTTACTGGCGAGGATGGCGTCGCGTTGCGAAACTCCCCCATCCAAAGAATTTGCGAAGAAGAAAACAGTGTCACTATGGGATGTGACCGAAAGATTGTTCGTTTATAACTTAAAGTTATGGCAAAAAATGCTCGATGGGATGGAGGAAAGGAAGTGTAATCAAGTAGCAAAGTTGGTCAAATCAACGAGTCAATTGGTGGCTGCCAGCTGGTAAAATTATCCGTTGATACGAGACTGGCTTAACCTTCCTGGGTGGAAGAGAAACTTTTTCCATCGAGTAAAAACTCGAACGTGATCCGGTAACATCTAGATGCAGATGCCGTGTGCCAAAGAATGGAGGAAAAGAAAAAAAATAGGTGCACCATAAAATGTAAATTTTATCACAACACTGACCTGAACTTGAACACCCAGGACGTTCTCAGCAGTGAGTACTTTCCCCGTAAGCAAACCGCTAGCGCTACTCCAGCGTTCCATCACGAAACACGTACCAGGGCCGTGACTGTTTCCTTTTCCGAGCGCGCGGAAACTTTTAGCTTTCTTTGCCACTTTTCCAATTACTACCATTATACGGCCGGTGCCTCCGTCTGGATCCGTGCAGTTGAGGCCGTCTTGATGCTTCGCTTCCATAATTGACTTTAATTGCTTTTCGATGTTTAGCCGGCGTCGGTGGGGTGTTCGCTGGATTTATGGCACGATAATTATGATCCGATTAATTACCAAAACCGGCCATGCCGAAGACGTGTCTGCCGCGCGGTGCGGGTTTGATGCGCCACCGCGTGGAATGAAAATAATCAATTTTAGTCGTGATTTTGTTGGACGTGAAGGGCGGAACCGAGAGCAACCATACGTCGCTGAACGGTGCTCTATTTATGACGATGGATGAAAATAAACCGCGTATGAGATAAATATAGCATCCGAGGGTGGTTCCTTAATAAATTAAAAAAGTTTGATGATTATGTTTTGATTATAATTAGTTAGTGGCGAAAAACTGAGGTAACATAAAATGTAAGCAATCAGGTATTTCTGAGAAAACAGTACTGAAGAAAAGGACCAATTATCATTGTTTTTCGCCTTCTTAGATCTAAGTTTGTAAAAGGAAATGAAGAAAGCATAATCCTCTACTTTTACTATCTACTTCCGATACTAAATTTTCCTAACATCCCCAAGCGGTAAAGCGAAGGCAAGTGAAATGCATGCTAATGCTTGGAAAGTTTGTGCACTTAATTACCCGGTGCAATCGTTCACATTGTCTTATAAAATATTCATTAACTCATTATTCTCACCGTGAAGTGCAACTCTTGCTCGCTAGCTCGCATTATGCTTCGGCACGACCACGAGCAACTGGAACGTTGTCAACCGTGTAATTAGTTTAAAGCTCTCGTGATTAATACATACGCCATCAATTAGGAGCCTATTGAGGTGTCGGAGTGGGGGAATCAGAGGGAAATAGTGGAACCAGTGTGCCTATTAGTTAAAGATGCAGCTGACTTTAGTGAGATTTGACTTTTCGACGATTCCAATGTACCCTCACCGTCGTTTGCTTTTTCCTTCGGCTAATTAATCTCACGTTCTCATTGTAGGGCTCTATCTGTATATGCTGGTCGTGCAGACGTTTTCCGGCGATACATTACGCTTCCGGAAGTACGCCATCATCGGTTGGGGTAAGTATGTTATTCTTAAGTTGCCAATAAAATATTCGAGCAGGGTGTTGAGTTTAAATGTACAGTATCAAAGGCAAACTTTTGTTTGTTGGGTTCTATCTTTCCCAAACTGTAAGTAATTCCCTGTACTTTATCTTTAACTATGGCATTAGTCCACAAACCACCAGGCGTCTCCACCGATAGAAACATAATTTCCATAATTTTCTAAATACAATAAAATAATTGATATTATTTGTCAATAACAGTTTGTTAGTTTCTAAATATTTCATTTTAATAAAGTTTTAACTTAAACAGTGCTTCATTATATTGCTGGGTCCTATCGATATCCTACCACGTTAAAGCATATTACATAAAACATACTTCAAACGCCTTTTCTTCAGTGCACTGCAAATTCTAAGAACCGACAGCTTCTGCACGTTTGTTCATAGCTAGACTTCTGAACTTCGATACTCCACCGGAAAGCCACACCCGTAATGGTCTGTCAATTACTTCTACTCCGATACTCGATCATAAGCCGGCCGAGCGAGTCCAGACACATGAGAATCTCCGATGCAGCCTTCTCTTTTAAGCCGGCATCTCAACTGACTCGTTACTGCCTTTGACTAAGATTGCACTGACGAGTCAGACGAAAGGATCAATCAGATCCGACGAGCAAGATCGTGTTACGCAAGATTATGCTTCCCCCTTTGACCAACCAGCAGCCATACCCAATGCCATCTCGAAGCAAGGGATTCAGCCTGGGAAAGGAGTGTTGTTTAATCATTCGTTAAATGTTTCACTCCGAGCCCGACAGTCTCGATGGATAGAGCTGTTGTTACGTTGAGTTGGCCCGGTTTCGAAACCAAGCACAAACGAGAAACTGGTGAATGTAATTTAATTTCATCCCAGGTCTGAAGAGTACCGGTGGAAAGTATAGTCACTGGTTGAATTGTCAGTTTAATTAAATCCTCTGCCAACGCAACCAACGCGGGCGCACGGAGATTAATCATTTGAATCTGGAACGTAGAATGGCGTACCAAGTGGCAAGCATTTGTTCCCAATCTCATTTTTATGAGTTTAATTTTGATTTAAAGCTTAATGCAAACTGGTTTCAGAAGGTTAATCACTTTCAGTTTTAGAAGGTTTGCCGGTGAAGCTCAATGTATTTATCGTCAGTTGACAGTTAACAATGTTAATTTTTATTAATCTTGTTACATAATGTGCTATTTTCCTTCAAATTTAAATTTGTTTCAAGAAATAAATAAAATTATACGTCATGCGGTGTAAACTGATTTATATCAGTGTGTTGTACATTGTTTTTTCAATTTATTTTAACTGAATCATTCTATTTATTTAGGTGGACCGTTAGTCTTTGTCATAGTATGGGCCATCGTAAAGCCATTCTTTCCAACAAGCTCGAGCCTGGAACATTCAAGCTTGGAAAACCAAAAAAAAGTGAGTATTTTAGTACAAAATTTACGGTCAAATTTGCTATTGTAAACATTTAAAGTTTTTTATGGCCTCGAGATACAAAAACGCAAACATGTAAGTGTAAAGTATTGCTCAAAATTAATATAACCCGTTTAACCCCCCGTTTCCCGGCAGCTCGAAGTAGAATGCTCATGGATGCGTGAATCTCACATCGATTGGATCATCCAGGGCCCGTCCTTTGCCGTGCTGGTTATCAATCTCATCTTTCTCCTGCGCATCATGTGGGTAAGTGGAACTTGCGGAGCGGAGGAAGTGATGCTTCCGGTGCAGCTGAATGCCGAATGATGATTGATTCCTGGCCAGCACCGGATTCACTCAAACCGGTGGGAAAAAGGTTGCAAGAAATATTATCAATATTTCTTCCTTCTTCGTTTCACACCTCGGGACAGGTCCTGATCACTAAGCTCCGCTCGGCCAACACCGTCGAGACGCGCCAGTATCGGAAGGCCTCGAAGGCCCTGCTCGTGCTGATACCGCTCCTCGGCATCACCTACCTCATCGTCATCTACGGCCCGGACGAGGGAGTCGGGAGCCAGATATTCGCCATAACGCGAGCCATTCTCCTCAGCACACAGGTAAGCGGCACAAAAGACTGGCATGGAAGCGGAACCTGGCGTGTAATAGATCAGGAACGGTGGAAAAGCATACCCTCCGGACGGTTCGGTTCAGACGAGTTTGATTCAATTCAAAAAGGTGTCGAAAAAGGAAACGAAGGGAAAACAGGCAAAGATGTTCGATTCGAATTCAATCGTCCGGTTAGGAATTCCAAGTAGGATCACCTGTGCCACGCCTCAAAGGCAACAGGAAACTCTTAAGAAAAACCTCTTATGTATTAGATCTAGGAGACAGATTAAAAAATTATGTTTTTCTAACGAATCAAAAATAGAATCAGTAAGAAACTGTAAATTTTTACTAAATCGTTACTATAGAATAACATAAAAACATGATTAACAAACTTATTCGTAAAAGGGACTGCAAAGAGGCCAACATAATTGCCATATTCCACAACAATACAAACTTTTTTTGTTGCTTTCGTTTGCTGCCAATTTGTCAGCAGTATAACATTTTCCCATTGATTATTTAACTCGATGAAGAAGTGGCATTCTCATCGTTCTTTAATGTCTTCCTTTGCAACAGGGTTTCGTCGTTTCGCTTTTGTACTGCTTCCTCAACTCGGAGGTTCGCCAAACGCTGCGGCATCACTTCTATCGCTGGCGCGATGAACGAAACATTCTCTCCGGAAAAGTAAACAACCATCATCGAAGGTAACACTCGTACAATATAGAAACTCGCTAGCATTGTTTATTGTTTTTGGTTTTTCTCTTTCCTTTTAAACCAAACGTTACCAATTAATCATTCCGAAACGGATACGTTTTATTCTCCTTCGCTTTTCCTTCCAATTCGGTTTCTGTGTGTTTATATGAATGGAAATAATTCTCTTCATTGTCTCTCATAACTGAATATTATGGTCCATTCTTTTTTTTCTTCAATCTTTGTTACCCCTTTCATCAATGTCGCGAATTTCAAACAATACAAAACAAAAATCATCCACATACATTCTCCCCACTCCATGGGAGGACAAAACACCAACCGTGTTTCATGTTGTTTGTTTGGGGGAAAAAAAACCTCGATCGTACCGTCGGATCACCATCGACTTCCTCATCCTTTTCGGGATCAAACACACAATCATACACACGGACGTTTGGATCCTTGTAACGCTCCGCAGACCGACGTTCAGCAAAGACAACTCGCCTCGCTCGAGGACCGAAAGCACACGGTTGGTATTTCAAAGACAACATGGATTTATTTCGTTTTTAAAATCGTGTTCCTTCCTATCCCTGCGCTCCTAGCTTGTAGGTTATGCCTTCGTTTTTACTTGTCACTCCGAAATCAAATGTGTGCACGTGTTTGCGTGTCGTCAGTTGGCCATGGTGCTGCAACAATGTAACCGATCGTTAAAGTGTGCATTGTGCAACTTTTGCTGTGTTTACTTGTTAGCTTCAGCTTGTAAAGGGGTATTAATTTGTTGCATACACTCCTTTTGCCCGTACCGTGCTTCACACGAGATCCTTTGACGTTCAGTTTATTGATCGTTTGTGTTGTTAACTAATTTTAATTTGTTTTTTAAGTTCACAGTATACATTACAAGCTTTTCCTGCACAACTTCTGTTATTTTATCGACTTGATGTTCTTTGTAGCTTCATCAACATTCTTTTTTCGTTATTAGTAGCATTAGAGAAAGAGTACATAATTAGTTTTATTATGGAAGAAACATTCAGGTTTTTTAAACCTAAATTCACATTTAACAATTTAAACAAACGTAAAAAAAGTGTACGTAAAAAAAGTGAAATTATATCTTGTTAAGTTGTTGATTAAATTTTAATAACGTTAAATAAGCCTCTTTTTAACGAAACATAAAAAATTATTGATTGTGCCATAAATATTCACAAATATTTTCTTGAAAACCTTTTTACGATCGTATCCCCCTCATACAGTTAATTGTTCCAGCATGTGCTGCATACAAATTGGATTATAATAATAGTTTTGTTAGCGTTCATATGTGTTTTTCTTCGTATCCTCGTCAATATGTGTATTCACTCGATATTCGTTTGCTTAAATCTGTTTTTCATTTCTGATTTCCTGGAAATCCCGCTCACTTGGACATCGGTTATGATTTTGATTTGATTTTCGGGTGATGGTTTTTCCACCGGCAATATTTTCACCCGCTCCATTTCCTTACGTCGAGCAACAGCGTGTTGCGCAAATACGGTGCTATCGTCAACAACCAGTTGAATTCGCGTTTGTTTGTTACGGTCGAAAAAAAATCATCACTTTGCTGTGCCGGTCCAACAATATGGACAGTTTTTTTATGTGTGCATTTCATCTTTTCGTTTGCATTTCACTTTTTTGTTTGCTTTACTTTATTTCACTACTTGATTGCTTTCTTTTGATCGATTGTACAATTGATTTTACACTTTTTTTTTTCATTTTTTCATCGTTTCGCAAACACAGTTTGACAACGACCACGTCAGCACCTTTAATCTGATCCTGTTTTCTGGCCATCTCATTATTTGTACTGAATTTTACTGAAAAATCCAACATTGAGGTATGTTTTGATTTGCTTTTCGGGTTATGTGTTTATTTGATTTACTATTTTATTTGTTTCCTGAAATATGCAATTAATATATTATTTAGGTTTCATTAGGTGGAACTGATTCATTTTATTCATAAGTTTTCATCCTGTTCTCTGAGTAATGAATTGATGTTGGCCCTATTTTGATATGTTTGCTTTTTAATAGTTATTCACCAAGCATGGATTTGCACGTCCCCCTTTGAAGAGAATGATGATCACACAAAGCACACTGACATACATTCTCATGAGCACGTGCACTCATAACTGAAATAAAATGGTGTGCCTGGAGCGAGCGCCGGCAAAATTTAATTTTCTCTCCACTGCTGTCGTTATTGTTTGAATGTTTACTTTTTATGCGATCCCGTCGCCTTGGCCATTCGACCTCCGACGGACGGCGGCCGATATCGAACGCTCACGTTTCCCCGCCACGCAGGACGGTCGAGTACAGCATCGTCACCATGAAGCATTCGTGCGTAGTACGGGATTAAGATTTTAATTACTACTGGAGCGCACGCCCGGTACCTCCTCCGGCCATCGTTGGTTCGGGCATTGAATGGACCACGCGGCGGTCGGTGGAAAATGAACATCATCAACTAACTTCTCGGCTGAGGTTTATCGCACCATCAAACGATGAACGATGAGTTGTTTTGCCAGCGCTGGTGGTGCCATGAGTGAACTATGGTGTAACTGTAATCGCTACGGCACGATGAGTGTTAAATAAATTTCTTAAGAGTGCTTTACACTTTTTTTTTGGTACTCCTGATTACTTTTCACAACTATAGGTTGATAACAACCGCTATTTCAGCACGGTCTCAGGACAAAAAAATCGTTAGATGTCTAAGAGTAGAATGTAGACTAGAGGAAAAATAAAGTACATAACAGATAATATATTTAAAATTCAGAAAACTCATCCAACAAAAAATAATTAGAAATCTACTGTCTAATACGGGTGAGCAAGAGATACTCAATTTGTTACTTTGTTACTTTGCCACGATCCATGTGCTTGTTGATTTAGTTACGTCCCATCGTCTTGCAATTTTTCACTCTCCAGTTTTAGATTCGCCTGCACATCAACGCCATTATCATCAACATCCCTTCCCATCATGGCCCCACATTTGCCGCTAATTTATGATGTTCTAATAACCCAGTCCGTACTTTACTTTCCCCCTTCATCTTTTCTTCTTCTCTCCCCCCTTTAGGTTTTCTCAGTTTTCCCGACCAGAGTCGATGAATTTCCCATCCGTTCCGTGAACGTCAATAGTCGTCCAGAAACATGCATGCATACCCACACAGGCTCTCAGAGGTCTCAGTTAGGGTCGAGTGCAAAAGGAACAAAACCGAAACCAAATACTTACGATCCGGCTTGTCGAGAGCGACTTGCAGCTGATGGATGAAGGGTATTGACCGTTAATGTTTTAAAAAGTAAGCGAAGGAGATAAGAATACTAGATAGGTAGATTGATGTATAGGAAAGTGAACAAACCGAAGGAATAAAGAAATTAGGAAGTTCTAGGGGATGGCATACACTTGATGAAAGAGTAGACTAATTAATTCGGTGCGCAATAAAAGCGTTAACCATTGGTGTAAGCATTTTGCGATTAATCTCAATGTAAACAAGATGAACTAACTGGTGAAAAAAAGGCACGTTGTATATGTTTTTAACTTTTTTCGCTACCTGCTATCAAATTTCATGTTGAAAACAAAACTGAGCTGTTCGGAAGCAGACACTTGAGATTGTTTATTTTGATAAGTAGAGAAATACATTCTGTTGGTAAATAAAATGTTTTAATATAGATATAATGAATATTAACCCACGAATAAACGTTTATTTTTAGAGTTTATTTTTATCACATGTTAAAAGATACTGTTACATCACAGCTCTTGGACATTTTTGAACACATTTTGCTGTAAACAAGACATAAAATATATGAAATCTCAATGTAAACATCGAAAACTTCCGTATATTTAAATTAACTGGTAACCGAATTCATCGTATCCGAAATGAAGATTTGGTAGGTAAGATGATAATGAATAAGAAAAGGTTTTACTAGTAAAACATATTTTTGGTATAATGTAAAACAATTTTATTATCGTTAACATCACGAGTCCTCACAAGCTGTTTCTTCGTGTTCCTCGTGAAACTCAATTTTACTACTTTGTTTATTTATATGTCAATTATGTTAAATAAATTGTTCTGATTATCGGTTTTTTCTCTGGATTTTTAAACCATGTTGTTGCTGAATTTATCATAATATTTTCAGCCTTTTTTTAGTAATGAAAATAGATGCAATCATCATGTTTATATATCTGCCAATAACAACTTTTTATCGAAATCGTCAGTTATACGAATGGTGCAACGGTCTCCCACGCTCGTGGCACCAAGCAACACAAAAAGATACGCTCGGTCAAGTTGCGGTTGGCCTTCCGGTTTCCTGCACATAAGTCTGACTTAAATTTCACCACTAAGCTGCTTCCCGACCATCCCGGCACGGTCGTAGCAGCTGGTAGGACAATTTGTGCGTCCTCGCTACCGTTTACGAGCACTAGGGAAGAAAGTGCTTACCCTGTTGGAAACGGTCCAAAGTCAAATGTGAATCCCGGTTGAGTCAAACCGAGCGCTCCAACTGGACGTTTTCCTTTTCAGGTAGCTTGCGTTTCGTTTCTTAAGCTTCCGGACAGGCAACTCCTCAAATCGAATATATTCACTCACATACCCACACACACACAGACACGCGCGGGCGCGCTTGGCGTGCATGAAGCGTACTCAACCAGCGTCAGACATTGTTGCACATTTCTACCATCGGCGGACGCCGGCACCAGGAAAGTCCCAATCTGCACCGACGGAAGCGGATGTAAATATTTATGAGAAGATTATAGCGGTTTGCGGTTCTCCGTTTCGCCGCACGAAGGCAGCTTGTCGTTGCAGTCACCTCAGTCAAACTTCCGGAAGCCAGCCGACCGACCGGTTCAGCGGTGGATTCTTCATTCCTTCGTTAGTTCCATTTGCTGGTTGTTTTCTGCCGGAGGTTTTCTCCTAGCGGTACCCTTAACCACCACGTCGTTCGACGGTGATAAGTTTATGTTGATTGCCCACACGAAATACGGTCTCTAACCCGTCCATGTTTGAGAAAACTAAAGAGCGGAACATGACAAGCAGACCAACCGGCGCTGAATCTTTGAATTTTGTCCATCGGCATAAAATGAGCAGCTGCTACGTGAAGCGATTTAATTAAATTTTAAAACTGCTTGGAAATAAGATCGTTCGCCTTAGCACCTTTACAATGTAGTACATCATGCTACAATGTAGAAGTTTTGTCGCAATTTGTACGGACATTCACATTTTTCAAAAGCATGCAACGAAACAATTTATTCCATGTTCATGGTAGTGTATTTCTACCAGAAACCTTTCTTGTATATTATACTTTCATAAATTGTACAACCTATTTGTAAGCTAATATTACGGTCGAAAAATGACGGGTAATCATAGCTGGAATTTTTTTCCACTCATAATCTCTACAAAGTCTATAATGATTTGAAAATGGCTGGTGTATTACACTTGTATTACACTTCTCAAGCATAATATTCCACCTATCTTGCAATCGTATTCAAATAATAAAGCATTGATTGAAACTGTTTTGTTTTTTTATATAACATAACGTTGGGAACAAAAACCTAACGTTAAAATAATCAAATAAGCGATTGTTTCAGTATTCAGTAAGATTCTGATAACAGCCAGGCGCCTCCATCGGTGGCAATCGGTTTGACTTTCGAATTTCGATATTCGAACGTAAACAAATTGTCTTCCCGCCAAAACATTTGTCGGGAGCGAATAACAAGAGAGATGAGAAATAAAGCCGGAACTGGTAAACCAAGAGACAGAGAAATTGGGTTTCGTTCAATCTTCAGTCTCTCGCGTCTCGCTCATAAAACATTCTTCGTCGTTCTTCTCGGTCGCATTTTTTTCTCCTACCTGCATCCTCGTTCAGTTGCCAACCGAGGCGATGTAAGCTTCGGTACTCGGGAGTTTCGTTAAGTTGCTAAACGTTTGTCGACAAGGCTTCGGCATTTGAATATTGCCGCCCGGTTGGCAGTTTTCCGTTGACCGTGGACCGTGCTGGATGTGTCTGTGCCAACCTTGTCTTTCGCTGAGTACCTTCAAAGCCCCCGGCAAGGTGAAAACAGCAGAATAAATACTCCTTGCGCATGGAAAATATGTTTGTTGTGTGGTATAATATTTGTGGTACGTGTTGTGTGTGAAATATAGTACAAAAACGAGAAATAAATATTTCTCTATTTTGCCCGAAGTGGAAGGGTCAAATCAGGGCACCAAATGCAGCTCTAAAACCCTTGTGTTAATGAGATTAGGAATTTGACCGTTCAGGATGCTCCTGGATGCGTGCGTTTGGGTGTCGGTATGACAGTTTGGTGTGCGTGTTGTGTAGACCACCTGATGGATTAATCCAGCTCGCCCGAAGCTTGTGCCTTGTAATTAACGTCGCATGCAACGGTCGTCGCCTACAGGAAAAGTCCAACGGTGGTCAAAACATAAAAAGGTTTCTTGGATGTCACGTTCGAACCGTGTTCAATAGTGTGTGAATTGACAGGTGTGTAGTGAAAACCCACACCGCAACAGAAAGGGGCATAAAACGAGTGATGAAATGAACAAGAATCGATACAAAAATAGAAAAAAAATGTTAGAAAAGCTGTCCGTTTGTGAAGCATTCCCAGATGAAATTCATCCAGATATATTTCACACGTGTGTTGCATTCTGTGTGGTCGTTCTTGATTGGTTTCCAGAGCCACCAAACCGGACCAAAAATTCCTGGTGCGAGTCTTGTGGGAAATCAGCGATGCCTATTTATGGTCCGTTTTGCATTGATCATTTTATGTTCTCTGCTTCGCTAAAACTAAACCTCCACAGACAAGGGATGCACCGAACCGGAATAGATCCGATACCGATAGCCGGTAGCTCTCGCCGTGCCTTCCATTTACTGCACACGGTCAGTGTTCGGTAATGAGGAAATTCGTTGAGGTTGGTCCGGTGGGATCGGTTTGGTGGGTTGGCAGACTGTGAGTGAATTAAAATTGGATTTGCGAAGGTAATTCAATTTGTATCTCGAAAAACGACCATGTGAGGAGGCCAATAGCACTCATCCGGTGATGTTTCAAAACAGTTCGGCTGCAGATATATTTGTTCAGATGTTTTACCAAACCATTTAAGTGATATAATAAGAACCCTTATTCATGGACTGATTTGATCTGCAGCAAATTAAACCATTTTGCAACTAGTAAGTTTGACTTGAACATGTTACGAGAGTTAAAAATGTGTAAATTGAATGGTAATTATCTGGTAGGCTTAAAGGTTTATGACAAATGTACTTTATGTCTTCTTTTCTACCAGCTTTGAACCATTAGGAATCTTTGAAATTGTTTTTTTAATTCTCTACACAAAAGTTGAAATTGCAAACAATCAATCCCATAATCACAGATTTGACGCATTTTAACAAAAATCTTGAAAATATTCTTGCACAAAAATTTCATTTTGTTGGCATTTCGGGAAAAAATCTCATTTCGGTACGAATGCCTTAAAGAAAACCCCAAAATTGACAAAATTGGCCTCCCGGGAACCATATTTCAGTTGAACGTCTAGAAGAAAATGTCATGTGCAAGACAAAACCAAAAAACAAAACTGGCAACCCGTTTGACAAACGCAATAATTTTACCATCATGTGTTCTTATTGTGAGAACGGTTCCCCCGGGGCGGCTTTTCAGGAGCACGAATCCGTAGCGAGCGAAGCAAAACATTTTCGTTCCAACACGCCTACGCGTAACAATATGCACAGAACTCGATGGATGATGAGTTTTACTTTGTGCGCTGTGATATCTTCTTGTCAAACCTCGCATTTAATTTCAAAGAAAAACTCATTTCAATTGAAAAACGGAAGGTAAATATTTTCCATGACATAAGTTTTTAAAAGTAATTTCTTTTGGGTTTTCAACGGTCGTGCGATTCACAAAGAGTTTTATTTTTTTTTAGTAGAAAAATAAATATTCCTTTCATGTTATAACAGAATTTCATCTCTCAAATACGCATGGAGTCCAACACATTCTCATTCAAATTCAACCATCAATTATTTCAAAATACTAATTCATAATTTCTTGTTCTTTTTAGTTAAAGTTATTTTTGTATAGAGAGTTATGAGTTATACTTATATAAGTTATTTTTGTACAGATTAATTGCAGCATAAGTTTTGAAGTAATACTGTCAACATTTGTTTACCAGATTCAAACGTTTTTCCAAACCATTTCCTGCGGCACGTTCAACTTTCATCGCTATTTTCTCTGAAATTCGAAGAAAAGCCACATTGAGCTGGGCCAAAGTGGAAATATTTTGCCTGTTTCTTTTTCAAAGGATATATGGTCACTTAAAATAAACTATTAGCTTCAGTTCCGATGATCTGGGAGGTTTTTTGGATATTCGTATCAGCCAAATTTTCCCGTTGTTCGTTATGGTTAAAATTGACTTTATTAAAAGATCTTTTATCCCGTTTACACATCTTTTATTTTGATTTTCTCTATGTTTATCTTCTAAACATTCTTCAACAATATTCATTATAGAATATAGAATGTTAACCTTGCCATTTTTATGTGAAAATAAATATTATTTTGGCTATTTTCATTTACCCCCTGATCCTAGGTGGGGAGAAAGTAAGTAGGAGAGTTGCTCTTTCCAGTTTTTATAAACTATAAAATTCCATTATATCCGATGTGTTTTGACAGCTTGGTATCCTAGGTCATGAATAAATACATTCTATGTGGCTTTTTTGGAGACATTATCATCATTTGACGTACACAACTATTTTACTTTCGCCGAATTCGTATCCTGGCAGCTTTAGTCACTCGTTCATGGCTAACTGAAGGACTCAGGCAGACTGTGAAAAATTACGAACACAAAAGTTCCCGGAATCTAAAAATTCTTCCAAATTGTGTGTGTTCTTTCAAATATTTAGCTTTTCATGTTTTTTAGTATTTTTTATGGAAGAACAGTGTATGATAATAATCAAACAATACAGAAATACAGTAAAATTGTAGAAAAAACAATTAAAAAGTTTATGAACCAAACCATCGTCACTGCGGCTCGATGAAAGAAGTGTAGGGAATAAGTTGGACAACGTGTAAATATTATTATTTATCATAGTGCAAATTCCTGTTTTACTTTTAAGGATGAGTGTATTTGTACTACAGGTCAATCAAGTCGTACAAAGAGGCAAAACTCATGAAAAATAATACTTGAAACTTGTAAACTGAAGGATCCTTCAGTTCATCTTATGACCCACTGTAAAATGAAGAAAAAATCATTTAATCGCTGCTATGTTCGAAACATGCTGAATTGTGCTCTTGAAGCATATCTGCGCGATCGGGGTGCGTAGGAGGTTACGCGCTTTGCTTCAAAAAATATCTTTTCACTGTAGCGAGATGAATGTCAACTAAGTTCGTTTCCCAACGGAGGCTTTAAGCGAGCTTCTAAGTAAAGTTCGGTAGGCAAATCTCATTAATGTCCAAAACATCAAATTCTTTATCTCGAGCAGGACCTGCGGGGTTGTTCAGGGAAGCTGTTTTTTCCTTTCTTTTCACCATCCTTGAAACTGTGAAAAAGGACACCGATAGGACAACAACATTGGCCCAGTTTGCAGAGAATCTGCTCTGTCGTAACCGGTCCATTCCCTCCTTGGGGATTATTTGCGTATCCTTGTGCTTCTACCAGACGTCCCTTTACACTGCTAACGCTCACTTTCTGATATGCTGAACGAGACGAGTCACGGTAATGTCCATCATCGCGGCCATTATGGCTCTGCTCAAAGCTCTGCAAAGAATCGCGGCGCAATGCGTTGGGCAGAAGTTTTCAATTTGTTGCCCATTACAACTTTGGCGTGCTTCTGCAACTGATTTCCTTGCGAAGTGAGTAGACGCAAAAATCAGCAAACAAAGAAAAACGCAAGCAAGAGAGCATCCTTTGGCTAACGTTGTGAATGATTCGACTTTTCATTTCCAGTTTGTTTCCTGCAAAGCTGTATTGAAATTCAAGAAAAATTATCTTCTTTCATTCCCACTATTCCGTTTGCAAACGAGGCAAGTTTAGTTGGAAGTCAGAGGAATGGCAGCTATTTTTGTATCATTTTATGTACAAGTCGTGGTACTAATAATTGCTATAGTCGTTACCTACTTTTTTCTCCTGTAAGCGTACTGTTTTTTAATTGCTGAAAAGCGAAGTTTATTTTATGTGAATTCGTAACTATTTCAGCATTTTCTAGTGCTTTAAAATGTAAATGTTTTAGAGAGAAAGGTTTGTGGAAGGTGTAAAAAAAACCTTTTTGTATAATTCAAAAGAATTGTTGCCCTTCTCGTTAAATCTGCTTCCAGTTCTTGGAACGGAGTTCATCACTCATACATCACTTATATCCATCGTATATACGATTGTCCGTTTGAACTCCAATGTCCCATAGGTTAAATGTGTTGGATGACGCCGCCATTTTCCCATCGTTCTGGTGCTTTCTTTTCCCCACTTGATCGCAAAAGTTCCAAACAAACCGTTCTTCCTAAACCCACAAGGTACCGGTTGTGAATGAAAAATGGTTTCCATTAGTGCTTGTAGGAAAATGCACCTTAATTGAGCGCTTAAATGTATGATAATCTCTCATCTACAATTCCACAACGCCAGCATACCACCGTCGTACACTTGCCATACGCTGCTCCGTTGATGATGGACTTGTGGTTTTGAATGAAGTGCCCTCCTTCTACATCGTGACACTCTGCATGTTCAACGTATGTCTTTTTTTCTGTCCCTTTTTCCATCAACCACCATCGAAGGGATCATCCAGCTTCTCATGTCGGGGCAGTTGTGGTTCGTTTGAAACGCGGTGTTGCGGTGTTGATGTACCATAATGATGCTGCTTTTGCCGCTGGATGAACATTTTCGCAAATGGCATCGATAGAATTAAGAGACGGTTTTTAGAAGGGATGCAAAGCAAATAGAATAATCATCTAGAAGTAAATAAAAATTGCTACCAGTTCATTCCTCCTTTTTTATCTCATTCTCTGTTATCACCATTAAGCATCAAATTATGTGCACGTGGTGGGTTTATCTTTCATGCTTTCATTTGACTTTTAATACACCCAAGGGTGCACGTTTAAAATGAAAATTGACACACGAGAAAGTAACTAAATAGAATTAAAAAGCAGCTTTGGTATTCAAGCCATAGAGGGAATTAAAGTAATATTTTAGCAGACGCACTGCAGGCGGGTTTGTGCCAAAATGAACTCATCGGATCGCTTGTGTCAAAGGGCGCAGTATCGATATGATTTCGAAACATGAAACATGAAATTAAAGCTTCCATGGTGTTTGTTACCTCTTTCCACGAAAACGATTCAAAGCAACCTTAATTGAACCCATCAACATTCTGCACCTCCCGGACCCGTGCGGCAAATGAGCGGACAACTTTTCCGGCGTCTGATACGAGCGTCATCTAAATTTTATCTGAACCGCAGGCATGGCACGGGCAGACAAAATCACAGCATGCTCGACAGGCCTCGACTGGAATATCACTTTCGTGACACTGATTCACGAGGGTAATTATTTTCTACGAGAATAATTAATTAGTTTTATTCTGCATCAGCAGCCAGGCCGGCAACGTGTCAACCGTGCCTGTTGACCGTTCCAGCAATTTCCAACGCACGGCTAGATGGGGGGAAATTGAAAAGCGAAAACGAGAAAACCTCAACCGATAGAGTGTAGCTCCTTCCATAAACATGGAAGCGGTGTTAAAAGCACCCTTGGCATAATAATGACCATTAGACACGTTTTGAAAAGCAATTATGGTTAAAAAGTTGCTGCTGCTTTATGTTTTTGAATGTTGCATTTGATTTTTATCGAAAACAATATAAAACTACGTATCAACCATATTACAAGGCTACACGTTTTTTTTATAACTAATTTCGCACAAAAAAAACAGAGGAAGAAAAGGAAAGAAAACAGTGACACTTTGATAAATTATGTACTAGAGAAATCTTAATCAAAATCAGCACGTTCCACTAGCGAACAACTTATCACACAGTTCGCTAAACCGTGCCATCATATGTCAACTGCAATTTCATAAATACCGTTTTGTCGGCTCGTAAGCGCCGAAACAACCCATCAACGTCAGCCGAAACCGAATGTGATGAGAGCTGCCTCCGAAGTGTTGCCGAATAGCGGGACACTGGGGAACCATCAATCAATTTCCTCAAACTGTCGGATCAAACTGTCTCACACAAAGGCAATACAACAAATAAAAAAACCGGCTCAGCAGGATGCATTGTAGATATTTGACGGCTTATAGCAACACATAAATTATGTGGAAGAAAAGATTGCGTTTGTGTTTGATGGGAATTTAACAGAGATACGTTTTAATAGAATACTTTTCATTTTAATTGCTACAAATTATCAATTATGAGTCATCTTCACGTGAGTCTAGTGAATGTGTAAGTGGCAAAACAGTCATCTAACACTAAAAAAGTTCTGAACATTTTATGTATTTGAAGAAGGCTATTATACGCAGTCTTATACCTTGAAAGATACCGCCATCCCCAAAGCCGTCGTCTTCTCGTAACAAACGGGAATGCATAATAAGAGCGCATCTAATGAAACCGCTGTCAATCAAGGCTATTCTGCCTTGTCATATGACACTCCAGCGGACAGGTAACGCTCTCCATTTTGACAAGCGGGAGGGAGGGCAGAAAATTTGTGGCCCCATGATGAAGATGATCCACCATTTTCGTCATCAAACATTTACCGGGCCGGACCGTTTTGAAACCCCACTCGAGCGTTTGAGAGGGAAGGATGAACGAAAAGGGACGCGGGAAGGACGCCCATACACCCGCGTCAATCTATGCTCGAAACTTCCCTCCACGGCGGACACATTTCACCAGTTCCCAAGCTCAGGCCGCGTGAAAGAACTCCAGAGGACACTTGCGAGTGGCGAGTGCTTCACTTTCTGCAGCCGGAAATAATATTCAGTAGCATCAACTCTCCCACTCGTCAGCTACTCCTTCGTTTCGCTCGAGTACCTTCGTTCAGGACGGTTGTGGTGATGGCTCTGGACACTGTCTTCCAGCTGTCCCCTTTCCCGGTGGATAGGTAAAAGACATCTACCCTTAGTTGCATGTTTGCACTACTAAATGGACCACGGCAACGAAAGGGCGAGAAAAGCCAAGAGCTCACGTTTATGTATGCATATGTGGTTGAGATAGCGTATGTGTTGGGAGGGAACCCCCCATAGCGAGAGGGGTCGGGGGAGTGTTGATCCATATTATTCCATTATGATGCTAATACAATTTATTCGTCGGGCGCTCTTGAATACCGAGAGAGTGAAACGAACGAACGAACGCCAACAAATCGAGCAACACGACCACCGACGACGTGCTTGTCCATTTGGTCCAAAACTGACCTCCTCCATTACTCCAGGGACCCCCTTGTTCCCGCCATGATATCTCGGCCATTAGGATAAAAGGAGGAGGGGAACTCCTCGCGTGAACCGGAACGAAACGAAACGTAACTGAGATAATCTTACAATCTGTTACATAAAATGCCCTCAGCCTGCCCCGCTTCCGATTCCGGTCAGCCCGGAAGAGGATTTCTCTTCCCTCCTTCACCTCTCCACTTTCACCTTATTTTCCCTTGAGCTCTTTCTCGTGGTCCAACAAATGTAGGCATGTGGATCAAACAGAATTCAATGCGGAAAGCATTGGCAAAAAGCATAACAAAAAATAGCTCACGAGTGGATATTACAATTTTGTTGTGTTCTTTCTTTCTGACCAACCACACATATTGAAGCCTTTTTATGGTTTCCTGTCATCGATATTGTTTTCTTGGCTTGGATTTTTTTTTCTGTGTCACACACAAAGATATAGGTCCCACCCGCAAACGAATAACACTTAACCGAAATGTTCATTTCTAGTCGAGAGTACAAGTGTTTCCAACAACAACGAAGATAGTAGGACGTTGCCATATGGCCTCTGCTCGGATTTGGAAGTTGTTTTCGGATTGTTTTACCTGTTTGCAATAATTTTTATCTGGTAATCTACCCAAAGGCAGGCACAATAATAAATAAACAATCGATATAGATTAAAGGTACATAAAACCAGAATAGCCTTTTGTTACGCCGTAAGTTTTGAGCGACTAACAAATGACATACTATTTCCATACTGAAAGATGTAGTTTTTCGACAAACAAAAAAATGACGAAATATAAATAATGCGGCAGTTGATGCAATCTTTTCCATCTTGTTAATGTCATTTTCTTCTTTTACTGATTTATCATGGCCTTATTTCACCAATCTTATTCATAAGCAGGTGAAAATCAAACGAACGGAAAGCTTCTTCCTAGGAACAGCAAAATCAAATTGATTGACATCTTTATTCAAGCCAACATGAAATTCCACTTTAAGCAGGCGTTAAACCAAGAAAAAACTCCACCGTCCGTTTCCCTCTGAATGTTTTCTTGTGTGGAAAAACGTAGAAAAGAAATAACGTTCTCAAGTGATACCGTGCTTCTCGATGCGAGCAGATTCGAGGGACAGTTTGCATACATTGGGCTCGGAGCCTTCTGCAGAACGAAAACTAGATTGATTGCTGCGGTTTGTGGGTTATTCCGTTTCCCGAACAACCGCTCCCGAGGAGTAGGTAGCCAAGGGGAGTGAATTCACGCTCGAGAAAATTGTTGCGCCAGATCTGACTTCCGTACCATGGAGTGAACATTTTTGCATCACTTTGCTTGTGAAGGCCGTTGAAATTGCTTCACCAATAGAACCGACACCATCAGCATAAAATAAAAAAGAAAATATCAAGGAGGAGTGGAAAAAAGAGGGATAGAAAAACGAATCAATCGCAGTACGGAGGGATCGACGATGAGGTAATTCAATCAAGGAATGTGACCGCCCGATTGACAGCTCCTGTCAGTTCTCATATAGATACATTCACCACATACACCAAACCGCCACACATGCAGAAAGGAAAACCCCACTGTGATGAACCTTGACGCAACAGCAGAGTTGAACAAAGTTCGCCGCTTGTTGATCATGCACAACATGTTCTAGTGACGCTGTCAGCTCCATTTACAAATAATAGTTACTTACAATGGTGGCGTTAAACCTCCAGTCTCTTCGGGGCACAACGGCACCGAAAATAGTTAGTAGGGCTCGTTACAACAGTTGCTTCAAACTAATGAGTTTCGCATGCATTTAACATAAAGTAAAACGCTCCGGGTCGGTATGAGGCGGAACGAACGCATGCTCCGAACGATGCGTTTCGGAAAAGAGTGACATGCCGTACATGCCCGTGCAAGACGCCAACCGAATGTAGTTCCCGAGCGTATGCTTCTAGCGCTAGTGCGGTTTCCACGAAGAGTCGACAGTTGACCCACATTGCGAGCGGGAAAGGTGGTAATGCCGAATGGTAAGCGAAATCAAGCGCACCGACGGGCGTAATTAATTCGGCCTGAGCCTCGGCGTTTCATGGGGATCTGCGAGCAAATGCGGGTGGAATTGATAGACTCGATAGTGCCTGGTAGATCTATCATTTTAATTAAATGGTCGTTTGGTGGATTACGAACCCGTTTAATGGTGGATCACTACTAATTGCGGGTTCACCAGTGCCAAGAACAAACACACAACTAGTGCGTGTAGCAATCGGGTTCGAACAACACCGTTGTCAAATGCCACGAGTTGGAATGAGTCGACTTCGGGCAGGTCGTTTGAAGGACAGGTGAAGAGAACACATTTATTGTATAAACTATTCCTGGCCTGAAACTAAATTTTATCATCAACTATAGCTAACGTTAGTTGTAATCAGTCAATCAAACGAAAAAAAAGCTTTGGAAGGGATTTCATTACAAGGGAACCTGCAGAATTTGAGACTGAAACTTTATTCTCACGATTTTTAAACTCCATTAGTGAAACTTTAAACTAACTAATAAACTTCAATGTTCGTATAAGATTATTTGTAACGAAAATTTTTCTTATCTCTTATTATCTTTATCTTCCTATTGGTTTTATATATAGTTTGCAAAGTTTGGTTGTCAATATATTTCTTATCAATGAAATCGTAATGAAGGAAACGAAGAATAGAAGAATTCAAACACACATCTAAAAATGTAACCAAATACATGGTTAAATTATTAAAAGTGGTTAAATTTTTTTCAGAATTAAAGATAAAAATGTGTTATGCAATGTATGGAGCAACTTCTTCAACTCTGTATTATCACACCAAAATTTATGGTATTCAGGCCTTTGGCTATTATTGAATAATGCGTAGGGAAAAATAACTTTCAATCTTCAATTATTCAGTAATTCTAATGAAACTCAGCATTTTGGCTGTGTATTTTATATAATATTTACGATTTAAAATTCATGCACTGTTCAAAAGTTTTTGATTATTTTGTAACATTTTCGTATCATTTATCCTCATACTGCAGCAAAAACAAGGTTTTAGAACCTTTATTTTAAGCGACTCGCAAAAGTAAAAAGAAGTCAGTCACAAAATCAAACTCAATGCAAACTGTTTAAAAAAAACCGAAAGACATACTGATTCAAAATACAAGGTATGTGCATGTTTTTTCCTTAAATATCGGTACTCCCCACGAAAACGCGCAAGCCATCGTATATATGCAGTCTATTCCTACGCCAATGGAAAAGCTGACACAATCAAAGTAAATAAATACATCACAACTCCTTGAACGGTTCATAATTCAGGCAGGTTCATACCCGCCCACCCGTGGTCCAATTTGTTTTGTCAAACATCTCATCAAACATAAATCCTCCCCCAATTTCAGCTCGCTTTCGAAGCGCCTACACTTGCGTGCACAATAATACAACTTGTACACTCACCGTTTCCGCGCTTTTCCATACCCAAAGCGTGTCGCACACACGTCACAGGGGTAGTGCCCGACGTAAAGCGTCTTCGGAGATGAATTATTCACACCACATACGAGGCGTGGACGTAAATAAACCCGTGCCAGCCATGGCCGCCAGCTAGAGATTCCTTTACCTCGTGAAATCCACCCCATGTTCCGCTCAATCTACGTTATTATCGCCCCCAGCCGAACGCCACCAACATGTATTGCTATTTATGAACGCATCGGTGTCATATCATCTCGGAATCTCCCGACACAAAACATCCAAACATGGAAAGCTTCCGTCGATTCAGTGTTCCCTCCAGCTGTCGAAAGGAAACCCCGAACGGGTTGGAGCTGGGTGAAGATTGTTTTTCCCTCGCTCCACCCCACGCGGAGTGGTCGTACAAAAGGATAAACGATTGCAGCGACGGAATGGAACGTGCCGTAAATATCGATGGTTTTTCTCTAGGCCAAAGCTGACGCTTTTTTTTGTCCACTCCTGCAGGTTTGGAGGGTGAATATAATATCGTCCCACAACACGCTCGTTCCCTGCAATAAACATAAACACACACACACACACACTTACAGACACACGATAGACTTGCCAGCACGCACCCGCACTCGCCACAAATCCATGCACGATTCAATGATTTCGTGTTTCTCTTCTTGATGGTATGTTTGGGTGAGGCAAAACGAAGGCCTCCAACCCGAGACGGGGTTGCCGAGGGGATAAAATTGAGCACGAAAAACCCCGGTTCCAACAATGCGTGACAATTCTGACGATCAGAGGAACGGCCTCCCAGGAGGAGCTTTTTTTTATACCCGCAAAAGCCTTCTTATGCTGAAAACGTTTGCCGAATGTGACGTGATGGTATGCGGTCAATAATATTTACTAAAGATTAAGTCCCTTTTCGCTTATTTGTGCAAAAACAAAATACGGCCCGGAGCATAAAACGAACGCTATTCGTCACACAGAAAAGTGGCATCTTTGGTTGGGCGGCACGAAGGAACCGGTAAAGGTAATGAATGTGCAGCTGGTTCGTACGAAACACCCCTCAATACAAACACGCGCCCAGATCACATGGTGAAAATAAACGAGTAAATACGCCCTTCGGGAATGCTTGTCCGTTTTGTTTGCCCCGCAGGGCGCTTTGTTCACAAAAATTGGATGATCCAAGGAAAAGAGCAAGCCTTAAATGGAGGAGCTATTTATTGCCCGAGGTAAAACCCGACTCATGAGGAGCAAAACCAGGACAAAAGCAAGCTCTCCTTTGTGCGTTTGAGTGAATAGATGGAGAAAATTAACACGTGGGGAGGCGGTATCAACACCTCTCCCCAAGGGAAGGCCGAGCCGTATGGTTGCCGAGTTGGATGAGGTGTCGTAAAATCTTGTGAATATAAAACCGCAGAGCATGAAGATTGAGTCGACTCAACCGGCATCTAACAGTACCGAAGACACAAGGCACAGTAGCACTAGCACCTGATGAAGTCTTTAAACTACCCGAGAAGGCAGCTCGGAACGTGAGCCACCAGGCGTCTCCATTTCGGTCGTACGATGGAGGCGCCCGGTGGCTCACGGAAATCTTTGAAATCAGAGCCCTAAAAGGGCAACGACTTTGGCCGCTATCACTGCCGCTGCTTTTATTCATTTATTTCGGTATCTCAAGAACCGCGCGCCACCGGCGAGGGCAATGATGGTGCTCGAAGGCTCCGGCCGATGCTATCCTTAGGGATATTCGACAGCGGCGGAAGGTGCTCGGCACGGACGATCGGCCAAGATTTATCTGTATAACCTAGAGCGCTTGGGCTTATATAGCCGCAATAATTCAAGCCAATTTCGTTGCCACGCTGGTGGGAACAGGAATTCGAGCATCAAATAAAATGAAACACCCACGAAAACAACTCACGTTCTGTGCCGGGGTTGTTATCTGGCCGAATAAATTGGAAAGATGTCCTCTTCTTCTTCAGGCGTCCGTTTGTGCTTTTACCGCCACATCCAATTACTTTCACTTGATGTGCGCTGGGAAATCGGCCACAAATTACTCCACGCCTAGCTGATAACAGTGAGTAAACAACTAACTCTTGATCATGGATTGGTGAATTATGGCATTCAACACTCATAACTGTCGAAAAATTTACACTTATCTGATTCTTCAGCCCTATAAGGAAATTTTGCTTGCTGAACTAATTTAACAAAATACATAAAAAAAAACAAAATAATATCTTTATGAACTTGCTCGTTCAAATGAATCCAATCGATGTAATCTATGTTAATCATCGTTGATTTGTAGAAGCTACATCATTTATGGAAATCTTGTAAATTAATTCCACTTAGAATGTTTAGACTAGAACTATTTTTAAATCATGAGATACACACAAAGTGTTTTGTCTCAACCTTGTTGGCCAGTTAATGTTTGATATGAACCATGAACGCAGTGACATAAAACTTAAAAATCTGAACATATTTTACTCCATCGTTGACAGATTAGTAAGTTATAAATTACTTTCATTCGAACGCCACTAACGCTTGAACGATAGTTACACTACCGATCGAACCAAAAAAAAATCACTAAAATCGTCAACAAAACTTCCCTGCCAAGTGCAGGATCATTTCCGCTTCGGTTCGATTAATTTGATTTCTCAACTCGATGCGACCCGATTTACACACGCTTCAATACTTTCCGCACCGCACTCAAAAGCCACTCGCTCAAAATGTAATTACCAAACATGTCAATAAGCAGCGAGGCGGTGCGGAAACTTGTTTTGGATTGCCGGAATCGGGACGCAAAAGCGTCGACGCGATGATACGAACACTTGAGAAAGACGAACATGGTTGTTGCAGACACCCAATATGACTCTCAAGCTGCAACTACCTATTTTCCATTCGCTACCACCATCGTTATCCTTTACTCAGCACCAGTGCAAGGAAGTGGGGGAGCGGTGAAAGGAGAGGGAGGAAATGGGGTGTTCAGGCGGAAGATTTCCGTAAGTAGTATCAGTACAGAACTGCGCCCGACTGGTAGAAGTAAAGCGCACCATTTTTTTGTAGTTTTACTTTAGTCTCATCGTAAAACCGATACTTGCCAGGATCAATTTTCCATCGCCGGTCGGTTTGTGGTGTCGGAAAAATGTCCACCCTCGTTTGCAGTGGTATTTTTTTCTCTGTCTCTCTCTGTAACTGCGGTGCTACAACTTCTTTCCATTTAAGTGCACTTCTCGCTTCACCCAGTGAATCGAATAGGAACGAAGGATGATCAAGCTGTGGTGTGTGGTAAGAGACCTCGTACCATCTTCCCATTCACTTGCAACCAAGCAACCCTTTTTACCAGGGAAACCCTATTCTAGGCAGTGGCAAAAAGAAACCAACGACTAGCGAGAAGTGTGGCAAACTGGTTTTCTTCCCGCACATTTTCACACTCCATTCGATAAGTGGTTGTCCTGTTGCTCTGGGCGGCCCTTTTTCCACTTTTTTTTCAGCGCTGTCAGAAAACCACCAGCAATCCTGGCTGTGACCAGAGTCGGATGAGATTACATTTATATTGAAAGTCTCGGATAAATACTTCACCAGTCCTGACAAAAAAGCGAACCGATCGAGTGCGAAATAAGTGTGAGAAATCTGTGAACCTCCGAAGTGATACGAAAAACCAGACATGTTTCTTTGTTGATACATGTAATCGTTTTTTGAAAATCCACTTCCCGGTGGATTTTCAGTAAGATGTTGCAGGATGTTTTTCAATTTGCGAGAAAGTATAAGCCTGTACTGCAAAAATAATTTTACCACTGACTGCGAAGGTCAGCAACATTTCCATGCGATATGTTTTGAGAAAACAAATGTACTAAGATCTTTACCTAGTATAGGACCTGTACCATTTGCTGCTATCTGCTATGTAAGCTAGACAGACCGAAAAGCAACGGGCCTGGACAGCTTATTTGAAATTCAAATTCATTGTAATTCCTTCACAAACACAAATCAAAGCAAGGAACAACAACAATAAACCTTCACTGTGTGACTGAATAGTACGTAAGCTATTTATATATTTATGATATTCTGGCCCAACATAATGTTGCGGTTATCCAATCCATTGTGCAAATGATGAGGAGAATAATGATTTGATTTATCTCACCAAAATCAGTAAGATCCAAACAATATGAGTAATTAATAAAACTTGCAATATCAGCCTGTTAGACCTGGCAAGAATGTTCTCAGAAAAATACGAGAGCAAGAAAAGCCTTTAAATAACAAGGGTTAAACATCGACGAAACCTGACACCAATTATCAAGCCAAAGCATTTTATCAAAGAGAAAAGTTTGATAAGAAGCGTTCATCTATGGTATGTTGAAATACTTTTCCTCAAACTATGTGTAAATTCCTTAACTTGAAAAAACATAAGTTAACAACCCGAAACAACAATTCACCATGAAAACAACACTTCAACTCTGTTAGTCCCAGTTCTCGAAGCACCGAACCCTTCAGAACACTTCATTTCAGTGTAAACTTTTCAGTCGGCAATGAATGTTACCTTTATGAACGCTTTGCGAGGTGATGATGCTATCGACCAAACTTCTGTTCACAAAAGTTTCAAGTTTCGGTAAGTGTTCTTTTGAGCCAGCTCCTTAAAAGGGCTTAAGTAACCAAACGCCAGAAGAATATCCACTGAGCAAAGGTATGTTTGGATCACTAAAAATGGTTGCCATGGAGGATTGAGAGGCTTAGTTGACGAGAAACTTAGCTTCACGGGGTAGTATTACTGTGAAGTGGGAACGGTTAGAAGCTAAAAAAGTTCATGCTTACTTATAAATACTTATTACATTAAACAAATCCAAGACATTTTCCTACCTTCTTATTTTTCCTGATTAACACATCTTAAGTTCAACAAAAAGAAAAAATTGAAACATTCAATGGGAATTATTGACATTTTAAGATTTATTTTTAAAAAGAATTTCGTAGAATCACCAAATCCCATTTATCAAAATACAAAGCGGTTTTTCTTTTCGTTCCTAATTTCAATTTCATGAATTTCGCGTAGTAGACATCTAATTTATCCAGAAAAATTAATACCTGGAAAGGAACAGAGAAACACTCGCAACATCGAGAACGCACCCCTCGTGGAATTTCATGCTGTCCATGGTACTCTACCAGTAACTACGTCAATTTTATTCGCACCCGCCTGTAAGTCTGAAGCTAATGGGAGGAACTTCTACAGAATTGATGGTTTCCCTTCTTTACAGCTTGCCTTCATTTTAAAAGACGCATAGTTTCGTGGGTAGAGTGTATAAATTTTTCTGGCACGTCATTCCGAGCACCAACCAGCTCCATAGGCCGACCGGAAGTTGATGAAATTGGCTCTCCAACGCGGACCGGAAGGAAGCGATAAGTTTTCCCTTGCTCGCGAACATTTGTTCCAACGCGAGTCGCTTGCTTTCTGCCATTCTTGTGCTTTTTACATCGTTTCCTCTTTTACGGTGCTTGGTCTTTCGCTCGCAGTCTAGGTATTTAAAAGTAATTATTCAATTAGGATCCTATCGGTGCCAAAATCTGGCGTTAAGTTTACAACATACATCTAGCTGGAGATGAATGCTCCCAACCTACAACCCACGGTTCATCCCACCCGAACATGGATGGTTGCTTTCGTGTTGCTGAACTCAATCGTCTTCTCTGCTCGCTTTAAATTCCAAATTGAATTTAATTACTTTCGTAAATACTGATTGATCTGAGCCGTTCCACGCCCCATAACGGGTCCCTTTTGCTGACTTCCATAAATTAATCAGCACCATCAAAGACTATACGACGACATTCATCTCTCGCAGTAGGAAATGATAGTTGCCGGAAGCCCATCGTGGCAGACAGATTCGACTAATTACTTACAATATAAATTCAAACAAATGATAAAATACCAATCCTGGTGCCTTTGCTTCTCTGAATTGACTTTGAAAGTCTTTGAAAGTCTATGCTCATCATATGGTCCTTGCTGTTAGTTACAGTTACACCTTCGTGTAGGAAAAGTAGTCCTCTATGGAGTAGATTATAGAATGGTATCTGTCAAGTTTACTTTTACTTTCTGTGAGCTGGAAAGGTAACTTTCGTTCTTCAAATACCATCCTTCTAGAGTTTATGTTTGTTAAAATGTATTCAAGCTTTATTTTCCATAGGAAAGTTCTGTTTTCTCCTGAAGGGACTCCTGAATATCCAGAATCCTCCTATGTAATCAACCTTGTTATTTTGAACCAAATGCGCCATGCTGTGGAAAATGTGTTTGTTCTCAATTGCGAAAGGGTCTAGAAACAAACATTTATTCAGGTCAAAGATGAGTTGCTCATTATTTTGGAAAATTCTATTTGCTACATACTTCCTCATTGCAATTATAGAAAGCTCTTCCAATTCTACTCTTTTTATCTGGCTTTATACTCTGTCTGAAATTCATCTCTCGGTTAAATACATCTTTTGCGATAATCCGAAACAGCTTTAACTTCCAAATTTTGCTTGTCGTAACATCCGCATCTACATGACCAGATAGACACGAAATAATTTGATTTATTGTTTTGCTGTTCCTCAAGTAAACTTCGTGTAAGCATCGAAAACTTCACCATCACCCGACACGATATCCATATCCCGCTTCCTAGTTGACATGCTTGATATCTATTTGTTCCCCTTGCAAACACAAGCAGCAGAAGTCAACCAAGAAATAATTGAATTCCATCACTTGTTTATTTTCCCCGTGTCATGCTCTTGCACGCTTTGCGTATGCTAGTTTCGGTTGGTTCGAAACTTGAAGCCAAAATATTGCCTCTTCTGCCTCGAGACATCTCCCTACGCCTATTTGTCAGGTCCTCGAAGTGCTCGCGAAGCCGTTTTTCCCGTGGTGTGGAAAAGCGCGAACGGCACGAACTTTTAAATCACAACCCACACCACCTTTCCGCCTATCTATTTGCTCAAGCATGTTCGAGAAAAACAACAAACAAAGTGCCCAGAGCGAGAGAACGAGAGAGATGCGGAGAAATTTGTTTCACTCTAGCACAAAGTAAAGCTTCTGTTTGCATTTCTCTTGGAAAAATAAAGTTTGTCTATCGAAACAGCCGAAAGATAATCCCAACCCTCCGGTTGCCTTCGGGGGGGCATTATGGAAAAACGTTCAAATTCGTCTTGCATTCAGTTTGTGGCACGGCGCTCTCGAGGCAGGGCAGGGCAGGGCAAAAGTTTACCGTTTGATCCTCCCTTCCGTTGAAGGAGACGAGAGTCACAAATATGAGAAAGAAAGAAAACCACAGCGATTGTCCGTTCGACCGCGAAACAGCTCTATCATGTCTGCAACAAAAGTCAACAAACGAGTCATTCGTTCTGTCGTTGTGTTTTCCGAAATTCACAATACTACAGGTGGAAGAGAAGGCAGCTTCATGAAGGACTCGAATCGAGCTGACCACTTATGACCAAAGGTGAAAATTGGAAATTGAGCTGGCTTTTCCAATAGATTTTTTCCGTGGAATAAAAACGAAATATCCATCCGTTTTGGACAATTTCAGAATAGATAAGCATGCCTGTAAGCATGCAAAAAGTTTGACAAGAGTAGTCTATATTTTAACTTAGTTTTTCATTATTGACATTCTCAAGTGTTTCAGTTTTATAAATCATGTTTGTTCGTGCACATTCCATAGGACTTTTTAATTTAAGACATGCTTTAAATAGTTCTTATTTGTTTTAAGAGATTCTCCAGGCGGGAAAAAGTCTTGCGTCGAAAAAGCGGCGACATCCAAGCACACGGCGAACTAAACGAAAGAGTAAATTCACACAGACACACACATTTCCCACCCCTTGGACACACTTTTTGTGGCCCTGTTTTGACCGAAGTGGATCGGGTTTTTGAGTTATTTATGAGGCCACAGCTATTGTCGGCCGTAGCGAAACTTCTCCCTTCGATGAACTTTTCGTTAAACTTAACCCGACCCTACGCCAACCATGGAATGTCACCAGATGGAAGAAACACTGCAAAGGAAGGACATTTCTGCACCACCTTGCATTATCGCCTCGTCCATCGGTGATGCAGTTTTCATTTGAAACGACTCAAGATTAGCGAACCGCGCCGAAAGAGCGAAAAGTGGTGGCCGATTTTCCACAAACCACCAACCGGTAACCGTTTTGCTCCCGGTAAGTTTTGTCGGACGGCTTTATGCAAAACTTTTCAATAAAGTTGGCACGCGATAAAACCGTGACGCGTTGCGGTCGGGAAAGTTCCCGCCGGGTGTCACACTGTTTGAACGTCTTTCCGATGCAGAAGAGAGGCGAAAACTTTGCCCACCGAGATTTTTCGATTTCGGGAATGTCGGGTCTTATTTGAAATTCAACTTTCACTTAAGAATTTTATTTACCTGGAGCGTTGAGCGTGGCTTGCTAGCATAGATGAATTATTCTAGTAAATTATTTTCCACTTTTTCAACGGAGCAATCATGGCCAATTTTTGTTTTTCCCGATTTTATCCGTGCTGGAGGAACAAAACCACGATTAACGTTTAAGGGACTTTGCTCTACTGGGTAGTTTTCCTATCCAAGGAGCATTGTCCTGAAGGGGCCGTAGTTTGTTTATTCTCGTTTTCGAAAAACGTCGCAAATACACCCGAGTGTAAACGACCGGAAGAAAAACATCCTCTTAGCAAGTTTTTCCGGCAAGCTTCGCCGATGGATCGTCGCAATTCACAAAACGCTCTCCAGCTCTCGAAAAGGACTAAAATGAGGGAGATATATTTGTGTTTTTCTTTACATACCTCGAAGTCGGATGTCAAACGACAAATCTCTGTCAATTTTCGCCTGACCATTTCCGCTCGCCGGCTGCCTCCCGTTTGCCAGCTACGTCTAATGGGTTTCCGCCAAGGCACGGTTCGGAACGGGCAAACGTTTGCAAACGATCCTTCCACCGTTTTTGTTCGGACGCAGGAAACAAATTTAGGACGAATGCTTTTTAGCCCTTTCCCTTTTGTAACCTTTAATTTCGGGATGGGAAAAAGAGCCTGAAGAGCAAAGCACCAAAATTATGGTTCGCGCAAAGCGGACAGAACGTACGGATAGGAGAGGGGATGGAGGGAGGAGCTCAGCCAGGATAACGAATGAAAAGTCAGAGCAGAAATTATCGTGCAAGTTTTTTTCAAGCACTTTTTCACGGTAAAATTTGTTTTTCTTCAAGCATTGTTTTTGTCAGCTTTTGTACACCGAGCGACTGGTGTTAAATGGGAAAACTTTTCGACACATTTTATCAGGGGCCATCAAAATGTGGTGGCATCTTCTTTAAACTCGTTCACGCTTCGCTTTCCGTACCAGGCATGCCGGAAACGTGTGAAAATTATTATGCCGTGAACATTATCTTAAAGCCAGGGTCGGTTTTAACTTCCAACCGTCGGTGGTGTTGGACACTTAGGACTTCATCTGATTTTTTACTTCCTTTCCGTTGTCTAATTATTTTCCTGCTTTCAATGATTACTCGTCAGCGGTTTGCATGCTTTCTTCTCACATCCATATTTTTTACGTTGAACAATTCGTTTATGAACACTTCAATCCCTAAAAAGCAAGCAGGAAAGTAATTGTTAGCTAGCTTTTAGGTGCAAACAAGTAATAGCATGTTGTTTTTGAAATAAATAGATTAAACAAGCCGATTTTATTTGAACAAAACAATTTACGATTTTTCAGAAATAGCTAAAAAACTTAACGTCTATGTTTAAAAAATAACTTTAACCATCAAGTTTGAGCATTATAGTTACGATGTTTAGTTAACCCCTTCACAGTTTTGCCCGAGCGTGACTTGGCAAGCAAATCGAATTTGTACTGCTTTGCTTGTACGTTTTACGTGTTTGTACATGTTTTTTTTTAATTTATTTGACACTACACAAATTGAACCAAATTTTTGGTTACTATTGCCAAATTATTGCTGATTACAAACCCAAGTAACACATATCGTAGAACAAAAATACTTGTTTCGTTGATTTGCAAACAAAACTTGAATAAACCCCATTGAAGCTTTTAAATGTATGTATGGATAAACTGGTAAATTTTTGATAAAAACTCAGCAAAACCCACTATAATGTAAAAAGTTATATGTATTATTTTAAGAAAAACAACAACTGATAAGCTTTGCACACAACCGTTAATTTCTAGCAACTCCAAGTTTAGTAATATTGATATTATGCTGTGTAATTTTATCTAAAAGTATAGGTTGTACCAAACAGCATCGGTTTCATCGTGTTAACTTGAATAAATTTTTAGTGTAAAACATTTATGTTTTCGTGCATGTGAGTCTCCAAACAAATGTCAACAAGGGTGTAGAGCCCTTAAATTAGTTTTTTAGCATGATTGGAAGCGATAGCACATCGGCCAAAGAACGGTTAAGCGTACAAGAAAAGTGCATAATAAAAATTTCAATAAAATTTCAATAAATAATAAAAAATTCAAAACTTGAAGGTCTAAAATATATTCTAAAGTAATTTTTATTTATTTCTTTTTTTCCGTCGGAATTGAAATTTTGGTTGGACGTCCATTAATGCTATAGAAACCATCGACCATGTTCATCCTTAATGTACCTCACAAGCATTGGATGAAAAGCGTATCTCCTGGGATGGATAAATACGTGCTATTAAAGGAACAGTTCCGATTCTCCCAATGGGACCATCAATCTTCCGTCAAGTTTTGTTGCGTCCTAGTACAAGGCATCTATCACTTGTTTCGTTTTTATATTGCTCCTTCCCTCTCACTCTACCGTATACACGCGTATTTACCAAATTCTGGTAGCTTTTTTTCATTAAAGACTCATTAAATTGCAAGATTGATCGATAGCGCTCGCCGATTATTTGATTGCTGGGGAAGCTTTCCTAGAAATCTATTCCACAGCTGTAGGCGGAATAACATATCGCTTCTCATCCATGAAACCATTAGCCACTGTCTTGCCGCATACATTCATACATACATATCTCATGCCAATACGCCACCATGTCACGCTCGATTCTGTCCTAGTTTTTCGAAATACAATCACCGCAGCACCGCAGTAGGCTTTCTTCCGATTGCAACTTTATGATTCGATGTCGAAGCCGAGATGGAATGGATCGGTCATTTCCGAAGCGTGGCGAAGGCCGAAAGAATAGTCTGCAGCAGAGAAACCACTTCTGTGCCGGCGAGAATAACATCAGCTTCGAGATGGTATCTGCCGATTGGGGGAATTTCAGTCCCACTCCAAACTGGGCATACCAACACAGACACACATAATCTCGCACAGGCGAAAGCCTTTTTTCCGAACAAAACAAGACTTTTTTTTATTTAGGCGTTTCTTTTGACATTTTCCAACCACCAGAATCTTCCATGCTTGAGCTACCACATTTCTCCAACGGCGTGGGTCGGTAATAAATGTTCGTTGGGAAAATGAATTCCAGCCAACAAGTTTATATTTTTCTTCGCTCGCTTTGTTTGCTCCTAAATAAACTAAACTGAACGAAACCTTCGTCGAACGCCGCCCCGATGTGACGCAATGTTTTGCCATACCGACATAACTTTTCATTGTTTTCGGGGCTCTAGCATATTTCTTAATACCAACAATATGGAATATGTTCTTGGATACACATCTCCATCGTGAGAGCTGCAAACCATGGGCTCGCAGTCAATGTGGGGTCACTCCGGTCAAACGGTGTGACGGCGTGAACGCCTGGAATACTGGCCTCCTCGTGGCGCCACTGGACCCCCTGGAGACAGGGGTGACGAACAGAGATCTGGGTGGGAGGGATATCCGCCCTCCCGTGCACTATCAGGGTGATGACCCCGTTGGGCCGGGGTTATGGTAGTGTGCCGCAGACGGAACGGGCCTTGTAAGGTGTCTTTTATCCTGGTTTTAGATACCTAGCCCTCTGGTCTGTTTAGCCTCTCCGAGTGAGGGAGGTTAGGATGGACCCTATGTCAGCGGACAGGACCGCGAAGACATAGGGAGTGTTTCGGAAGGGATTCACTCTCCTGGAAGTTTCACGAAAAGTCGCAAAGGTCGAAGTCCAGATGTGCTCTGTCGCCTCCCGGGGCGCAGGACTGAGACCGATGCGCAGGCCGCGAGTGGACGTTCGGATACGAAGGAGTTGGTGGTGCTTCTCCTGGGGTTGCTGGCGGGCGAGTATGATGGGATGGTCACATCGAAAGCCATGACCAGCAGCAGAACGGACGACGCTTGCGGCACAGGCGGGCACGTAAGTGCAGGCGCTAAGGCGCACAGTAGGAAGGTGACGGAAAGGTCTATGGGGCGACTTGCCATACGTCGATAGGGGATGCACCGGTGAGCGTTGGCACCAAGGTGGTACCTTTGCGACAATTGTCTCGTCAAACCGGAAACCAGCCTGTCAAGGGCCTGGCACAAGACCAGCCAGGCCAAAGGAAGCACCAGCGGGTGCAGAACGCGGGCACATTAGTGCAGGCGCGAAAGCGCACTGTGTGGAGTGAGGGCAGGACAGGCTATGGGGCGACTTGTGATTTGTCGGTAAGGGATCCACCGCTAAGCGCTGCCGGTGATAACTATGCGATAATGAACAAGTCAATCCAGAAACCTGAACTGTCAAGGGCCTGGCACAACATCGGCCAGGGAAAGTGGATGAGGGCAAGTCCGACATAGACGCGACAAAGAATTGGTTGATGTAGGGCGCCGAGGATTGCCGACCAAGGCAACCAAGTCTTCCATGACTAAGTCAAGTCAGACGTTGGACGACCCCAGGGTGAAGGGAACAAGACTGGATACTTAAGGTTTGTGATGCTTTGGGGAGGGATGCACCGGGGGTTACAGCTGATACCCGCCAATCGCGGTACCGAACCATCGCTGAACAACCTCTAGGACACCGGTCGAGTTCAGGGCCTTGTACATTCCAAACAGGCCACAGGGGACGGCACGTAGACCGAGCAGGAGCTTGGTTTTGCGGGCCAGCATGAGTAACATCAAGAAGTGTCAGATATCGGAGACCCAGCACGTAGACGAGGCAGGAGCCTAGTTTTGCGGGCTGACGCATCCGCATGATATTTGAACCTTAGTGCAAGTCCCATTTACGGGATTTTAGGAGGTAGTGGTGTCATGTAAGTCAGCTGTCGGATCGATCTTCTGAGCCGCTTAAGTTGCATTGCGCCGAGTCCGTCTCCTTAGGCTTGGGAAATAGCCCCTGGTAGTCAGGGTAGTACCTGTTAGACCTTTGGCGACACGCGCTTTCACCCTTCAGGAGTTAGTTGCGTGCCACAGCGTCCGTAAACTGTGATTTTATCCTAGGGACAGATGCCTCTTCCGTCATCGCTTCTACCGTGTAGGTGCACAGCGTGACGGAAGGTGAAAGGCTCAGAGGAGGGAGTAATGTTGGTCATGGTCCCTCGGGGCCAAGGCCAATGTGAACCCTCGTCCAAAAAGAGCTGCAAACCATGATGCTTCCCGCAAAGCCTCATCTGAGCCTGAAGCGTTTCCGTTGCGCCGCAGTGAACCGGTAAAGTATCAAATTCCCGAAACGTTCCGCGTGCGCTGGGCAGGAAGTTTTGTTTACGCGTTTGCAATCCAAACAGAACGACCGACAAAAACACTTCCTCCATATGGGTGTGCTTGTACCGGCACGCGAAAGGCACAATCGCATCCGGTGTCGGGTGGAGCTGGTGGAAAATCGGAATCCAATAAATTCGACCCGCTCGCTCTTCTAAGGCGAAAATCTGCCCCAACGCTGCTAAAGGTGTCTTCCGCCGACACACAACACCAAAAGCAACGTGAGAATATAAACCTTTCGGAATAAATGCTTCCGTTCGGAATTCGACATCTGCATGGTTCATTCTTCTGGCGTGAAGGATTACTCGGTGATTGCTTTGGCAAAGGGGGAGCTATTGCCGATGCGTGAGCGATATCGATGGTATCGATTCATTCCCGCGTCGCTGAAGAAGGAAAAATCGCGTTCACGTTATCAAATATTTTGCTTCCGACGAAGGTAATCCGAAACCGTTTGTGAACCAGATGGAAACTTTTTTGGACATCCTATTCTTGTGGGTGTTTCAAGGAAACCTTGGGAAGCTGAATTTAAAGAATGATTACGATTTAATGTGTTCGTAATGACACTTTGATTGGATGTAACCACAAAGCGATGGGAATGGGAAAATTGATGGGAAGCATCGATCAGCTCTGGTACGATCTCAAGAACCTCCATTCGATACGAGACCAATTATAGCTTTAAAGGAAGTTGCTACCACATGATTTGCGCTCAATGTGATGGTTATTTAAAATATTTTTTTTTATGAATGTTGGTTTTAATTTTAATACACTCTAGCCTTACATCTAATATACTAATTTTACTACTAAGGTTTATCGATCTATTCCAACCAAACAAATACAATTCCTTAAGATAGTTTAATAATCACCCAGTCACATAAAAATCATATATCGATTATGCTTAAAGTATCTCATTCGTATGACACAATGAAAAATGGAAATTTGAACCCAGTTTTCCACTTGCTCCGTTTTCCAGAACGGAGTAGGTGATCATGTCCCTGTCTTATCCGGCCAGCGATTGGAGACAGTAGCGTGAAACATGATATAGTGGCTCTTCTTATCGCACCACACTTGACGGGCTAACAAAGCGCAGCTAATGAGCCCATTCTCATTGGCGGACGGAAGCTAATGAATGATCAGGAAAGGGTAAAACTGAAAGCCTGAGCTAGGGTCGCGGCTGTGGCCAGCTTTGCTACGGAAGAGTTTGCGACACGTCAGTGACATCTTGGACATACAATATGCTTCCTATCTACGCTGAAATATGTCCCACCAGGAAGCGTATTATTATTTTACACCATGTGTTACCATTGTATCGTGGGGACAAAACACCAAACAGTTTTCCTTAATTAACTCTTGTTTTATGTTTATGTATTATTTTTGTAACAGAAGTAACTGATTATAAGGATATTTCTTTAAATAAAACGAGATGGATCGGAACTGTCAAAGTTATTGGATAGCTAAACTTGAGTAAAGACCAATATTTTCATGATCCAATTTTCATACCAAGCTATATTTATGTTTATATTTAAGTCGCAACGACAGTCTACATTTCATAGAAAATAAAAGATTTTGATTGACATAGCAATTGAAACAAATATGAAAAGTTTTGAAAATAAATGTACGATTTTCCAAATATGAACTTCATGCAAGAGATAAACATCTTGTTTTGCTTCAAATGGGAATTTGTTTTGCCTATTTTGAAGTCCCCAACATGGAACAATGTAGACTATTTCTTGTGTATAAACGCTACATTGAAATAGGTAAAGAAAACCAGTGGAAATTAACAGTAATAAATTCAAGCATCACAAACAAATCATCAAGTAATGCGAAACAATAATCCTTGGTCAAATTGTTTATCAACGTGTACTAAAGCCATTGGACATAGGAATAACAATCAACCAACAAACCGTACGTTATATCCTGGTGCGTTACATTGCAACTACACGAAACGGTTGCACAAGCTATGACTGCGTCCTATTTTCCATCCCTGCTTCGTGGAGACTGACTCCGATCTCAAACACTACCACTAACGGCAACTTTCTCCAGCCACCGGCAATGATGATAAATGTCGTCCGCCTGTCATCACTTTCCCAATTTGAGCGCGAGCACTTTTCACACCGCGATTCAATTTAGCTGCGCCCGGAGGCAGTCCCAGCTTCGTGCTTCTCAGGCCCTTCCTCCTTGCGCTATCTGTGATTGTTGGTGTGCAGTTGCGGTTGCAGCACAGAATAAGCAATTTTAGGATTTAATGTTTCGCCTGGCACAGCCTTTGTTCCGTGACCCTTGACCCCAGCGAACCAACGGCTGTCAAAGTTTTGGTGAACGTAAACCGGAAAGGGGCAGGCTTTTGGCTGGCATATAACTGTCGCAATCGTACGGCGCTCGCATGCCACCGGAAGCGTAGTTCTCCACCCAAACCATGTTTGGATGTTGTGAATTCGAAGCAGTCTCCCCGCGTCGCCACATGCATCGACCACTTACACACACGCACACACACAGTCAGAATGTTTTTCCTAAATCATGCAGTTGGTACAACGCAACGGTCCCTTTTTGGACCGGATGTTCCATTCGTTCGGTTTCGATTGCGCACCGACTGAAAGCAACAAACTGCTACCGAAGCAAACATTCCGCGACACTTCGGATTTCGGCTTCCTGGTGCAGTGCAGGAGAGTGGACAACACAGACGTCCATTGTCCTTGTCCGGAGCTGCATCTGTTCCTGCATCCGTAATGGCTGCCAGATGGAGCGACATGGAAAATGGGTCATTCGCGGGATGCCAGCAGCCATTTCGAACATTCCAATCCAACCGTGATCGTTTCTCATACAAGAGGTGGCATTAAAATATGGCGCGAATGTTAGCTCATTCGCAGCTTAAAGTTTTTCATTGTAAGAAGCTTGTAAGAATGTATGAAATAATATTGTTTGACTATTTTGTGATTTGTTTTTATGATATTATGATTATGAATGTAATAGTATAATAGTTTAATCTTTAATTTTTGTTCTTATTTCAAGTTCAATCGAATCCATACATTTACGGAACACAAAACCCAATAAACCTTACCATAAATGCCTTTTAATCAATTTATTCCATTTAATAGCTATGCCAAAGAAGTGCTACCGGTCATTCCAAAAATTTACATGACGCTAACAAACCAACCAAGGGCAATTCCGTTTTCGAAACTGTCAACCATTTCATTGCTGTACTCAATAAAGCTTTCCGGCAGCCCGTTGCCACAGCAACCGTGCCTGTAGCAAGTTCGGCTTGCATCTGCTCCTGCCCCGAGCATGTCCGCATTAATCATCTCCCCCGAGTGCTGAATCACCTGCCGCCAGCTGGTGCTGAAGCAGCGCAAAACCACGTTCGCACCGGACCGGGGCACGTTTTGGGCAGACCACATAGACCTTTTTCGGGCAGACGGCCAAGTCAAACAAATGAATCGAATGGCCACGATAGTTCCCTGGGGAAAGTGTGAAGGAGAAAAACGGGACGCGTGTGAGGGTGAGGATAAGATTCCGAATCCGGTGCAAGCCTGAAATAAATGACTTGAACACCGTGATCCGTGAATGGAGGGTAGCGCTTTTGCACACACATTTGCATAAAATCGATAAATCGTTCCCGGAAACGCTCCCGAATGGTCAGTTGCCTCTGCCTTTGAGCCCCCGAAGTTGAGGCAACGGTCATTCGGTGGAACGTTTTAATGTCTTTGGGACTTACGAACAGTTGGTGGGTAATTAAAGTATGAAGGGAGAAAGTATTTTATTAAAGCCCTAATAAACGATATTGTTCCCCGATTGGAAAATCATTGAGCAAAAGTTGCATCGGCATGACGGGTACAAATCGGCTGTTTAATTGCATTTCAAGCTGCTGTCATGACTTATCCATAACTTATACTTACGCGCATGTTTTATTATCAGCTTATGAAACGAATTTATCTAATCGTTTTTTTCTTCCTGTATCCTGATTATTTAATTCATTTTACAACGCTGATTCTTATTCGATATGAAATAATTATTTTCATATTATACTTAATTTTTAATTTCATAGAGCAGAAAATGTCCTCTTCAAATTCCAAAAGGGACATGATGATATCATAACAAAACTCTCAATCATGGCTTCCGAAAAGCTCCGGAATCCCACTTCACTTCTGCCAGTTTCAGACATACTTTCAAACGATAGTCCGAAAAAAACCCCAATTTTTCGGAACCCTTTTTCACGCTCTCAGAGTCCTTAACCTGACACATTAGAAAGACTTGATTCAAATACTAGACGTACAAAATTGAAAACCCTTTAAGTTATAGCTTACAAATACCTATTACTCTACCTAAGAAGAGAGTCGCTCTTTTTCCTCGTAAATTTTTTCCTCGTAAATGTTTCTCTTCTGAAGTGTCACGATCCATGCTGTTTAGTTCATTTGCTTAAGTCCTTCTAATGTCGAGTATATTTGACCTCTTTCTTCCATCAGGATCCGTTACACAGTGAATATCGTAAAAAGTTCATAAAATTGTGTCCCTCAACGACTTCAGCGGTAGGGTAGAGATTATGGTGTCCCACTATTTTATCCTACTTCCGACCTCCTTAAGCTGCAATGTCGCTTTATGATAATGACCGCACTCTCATTTGCTGAGGCTGTGTTTCGGAAGATATGTCCAACTGCAAGTGAACGGGAGAAAGATTCTTGAGAAGATCGGCATGTATTTGCATTTGTACTATTTAATACATGCTTGCATCAACTTTTTGGACCCTAAGGCAAATGAAAGCTATTTCCATAACGAACGACAAATATTTCTACGGAAATGTATCATAACTCTTTGTGTATAATTGGGTTTCGGTAAATGTAATTGTTCCCTTATTTCGGTCCTGCTACTGACTTTAATCTAGTAAAATACAAAATACCAAGTCAAATATAAAACAACAGTAAATATGTTCAAGGATTTGTTTTTGTTTCTTTTTAATCAGCCAAAATTTCAAAATAATGGAGGCGCCTGGTACTTTACTTCACAGATAACCAAGTCTTATTTTGTTACTGACTGTTTTACGCTATAATGTATTTTTCTTTATTTAGTTCTTTGGCAATCTAGCATTTATAAAGCTCTTTGGATGATTATACTCCGTTTTAGCTATGTCTAAACTAATAATATGTAATTGGAATTTAACTAACGGAAACCAAGAAAACAAATTAAATACTGACCTTTCTTAAACATCGGTTCATCATTATGGCGTGCTTTGTTCACCACCAACCCGATAGAGCAGTGTTGAGAGAAAATAATCCTTATGAAGGTTTCCCCTCTTTCCTAGCTACCCATCATCCATTACCCCCTTTCCACTTCCTAACTGAAGATGTCGTGCCGCTTTCGTTAACCCAATCGACCAGAAGTAAGTGTCGCGATCGAAAAGTTTACGACCCTTTTACAATTAAACCGATTTATCAAGTTCAAGATTAACAAGGCCACCAACCCGGGAGTTCCAACGGTGGAAAACTATTGACCCTCACCCAACCATGATGCGGCTACCCGTGAGCCCAAGCGGATTAAAGCTCGGGATGAGTAGTTGGTTCCAATTTTCCAACCCGTTGAAATGCGTTCCACGTATCAGGTTGGGCGTTCGAAGGGAATAATAAACCTTGCCCCGGACACGGCGAGTCATCGATTGGCCTGTGGCTATAATGATAAGTGTCGTTTCCCAACGGTTCCAACGCAATGCGGGTCGTGGGATTAAATTTCCTTGTAGCGGTTCATGATTTCACCGTAACGAGACCAACCTTTTCCCTGGTTGGAGGATGTTTTCCGTCCGGATCGTCTGGAGACAATGCCGACGCATAAATGGTTTAAATTTTCTTTCCAGTCGGTAAATCATCGTGGTTGTACGAAGTGAAACATTATTTTGCTTCCATCAATCGCTTCACCTGTCGATTTGAAACGCAAGAAAACTCACCCTCTGTCCTCAGCCGGCGAATGTGAGACAAAGGGATGTAGATGCCAGGAAAAAACCACCACCGGAACCTTCCCAGACAAGGTTTTAATTTGCATCGCTCGGATCGTCTCGGGCTCGGCGAAACGGTCACCTTTCCGAGCCAAACGATACTAATTCACCGTAAAACCAGAACGACCTGAACGTAAACGATTGTCACGCCTTGCGCGCGCCCAACAAAGGGACCAACGGGTACAATATTCCCTCAAGTGCCTCGAAATCGGATCAGAAATGAAAACCCCCAACATCATGTGCGCTGCCCAGCGCACTCGATGTCTAGGAGCACACGGGACCGAGGTTGGGCAAGGTAGCTTCTGTTTCTCTACTGATTACATTCTTTATTCAAAATAATCTTGCCACCGGTATTGTTGATTACACAAGGCGAGGAGAAATGCTGTGAAACGAAACGCCAACGGTAACATAAATGAAATCCGCTGAACCCATGTCTCCAGTTTCTGAGAAATTTGACGAGGAGTGGTTTGTTCGAGGGCATGAATTTGTGATGGTTTGGTCTCGCATTGTCATGGTTGATTTGTAAATTTGTGTTGAGTTTGAATATTGTTTCGTTTCTTCACCGATTTTAACAAAGACATAACGAAGGTTTTGTCTTTTTATGTTTTGGTCCATCAGCAAACAAAGACAAACTATGAACCATCCACTATTTTGTAGTTGTTTACATGACTTATGTACAGCAGAATTTATTTGCAAACAACTTCTATTTGTTTCACTCCACGACTGAAGAAATCTCTTCCAGCACGATCATTAACACCAGCGGTGTCCAGCAACATCGGAAAACATAAACGGTCCAGCAGAGTAATGGACGAAAAAGAGAATGACGCAAAAAAAGAAAAAAAAACTAAACTTACAAATACAAAAACAAGAAACACTGCCCTATGAGGTCAAACGGCTGTCGCCGGCAATGAACAAAACATAGCGCACACACACATACGACCGTACGCTGTAATAAAGAAAGGTCATTCGAGCATACTGCTCTTCTACATAAATTAGACTTAACTGTCGTTTGTTTGGCCGCTGCAAGGCCCATAAAATCTAATTAAATTAATCGCACAGCGCGCACAGAAAACGGACCACAGAATGAGGTCCATTTGGCAACCTTCCGTTGTGCAAAAGATCGACGAACGTTTCTTCTGTTTTTTTTGTGTCTCAGAAATCGCAAAACCCGAACCGAAAGCAAATGAAAGCAAAAGGTCCACCGTAGCTCAGACACCGTAGCAATGGAGTACGTTGAAACGAGTGAAGTGAATCGAAAAGATGGAAAACCGATGCGATCTGCTCAACTATTGAAACACCTTTCTGTTTGCATCGTTCTTTCGTAATTTACTTGACCAAAAGTTTTTTACGAACCGCCGAGTAACATTAAATTTTACATTTCAACGAATTATTACTGAACGTTCCATTACTTCTGCTAGTTTTCCGAAATATTAGAACGCGAACGATCGTTCCGTGTTTTTAATTTTCTCGTAAAAACATTCTCAACTCTATCCTTAGCTAAAAATATAAGTTACAAGTTTTTGTTCACGAAACTGAAACGATTATGTTACAAAAACAACAAATATTTCAGACACGGTCATTATACTACAACAAATTTGACTTTCAAGGACTCAGTTTGAGATTTTTTCCGAAAATACAAATTATCCCAAGCTTTAAGAAAATGGATTATTGGACCAAGCTGTCCCTTTTCCAACACATTTGTTGTTTTTCCTACGTACTCTCTACGCAAGCAACCTATTGTGCAATACAACTTATGAGAAAAATGATGATAATCATTAATTTCCATTTGCTACAGCGGAGCGTCCGAAAAACAAGCGCAGTTCCAACCAAAACCATACAGGATGACGAAAGGCTAAAAGGAGCAACACACAAACAAAGAGATGGGGCAAAAAACCCAATTGAACCAAAGTTCGGATGATGGAAAACTTTGGCCACGAACAGGGGGGAAGGTTTAATTAAGTTTTCTCCTTTCTGTTAATGACTTTGGAATGGTTACCTTTGGGTTCGGCTTTTTTCATCGCTTGATCACTCCACGTAAAGGAAAAAAAAGGAAAGCCGTCAACACTTGCATTGTTTTTTTTTCTGGGAAAAGCAGTGAAAGGTGTTGTAACTTTTTTATTGTTGGAGAGGAAAAAAATCAACCCTCTTGCCGAGCTGATTTTAATCTGTGCATCTGATGCAGATGATGCACTCAACGCACACCACGTGACGATGAACACAATCTGGACCGTACCAGAATCGAATCAATTGTTCGTCGTTCGAAGGGAGTGCGGTTCTTTTTAGCAAATTCCACTCGTCACCCCTTCCCGATCGTTCGAAATTCGATTATTCGATCCAATATTGACCACATGGGCGCCCGTATATTTCCATCTTCGATGGCAACACATTCCCCCCCGACACCGATCGGTTGAAAATCGAACAGCAGCTGTCGAGCGGTTGATTTCGTCGAAGTCAGCGAAAGATAAAAACGCCCCAAACGAGTTTCGGCCAAGCCCTCGAATGGACGAAATGACACCCGTTCTGGCGATAATAAATGACATGTACTGCAATTATCCTCGTCCTGGTGGTCAGCGAATGCTCGTGATACAACGCGCACGTTTTAATTATCGCCATTTAATGACCACTGGCGCGAACATTCGGTCGCGATGCCGGTCGGTCGGTTCCGTTCCGATGGGACAAACCTTCCACCGCTTTATCGAAAACCGGCACGCAAGGCGTCAACAAACGGACCGATGTTGTTATGAAGTCATCCGCGGGAAATAAACAAACTGACCATGGATTCGTGGCCGAATGAAAAATACAACAAGGGTGTGAAACATGTTTTCGAGGCTCACGAGTTTGTGGAAGCAATTGCAATGGAGTTCATGTTTGTTGAAACACAATCAAAGTTGTTGTTACAAAAATTCCAATGAAAACTAGTAGAATTTAACTAGAGGAGATTTTATGACTTCTGCCGCTTTTTATTGGCGCTCTTGAAAACTGTATTAGCACACCAGAGTACACACAAAGCTATATGAACCAGTAATATTTTCATGAGAACGAATCATTGATGTGAGTCAATTAAAATTAAGTGATTTGTAATGGAGCGTCAAATCCTAAATTAAATCAGATCAATTTGGCTCACTCAGAATGATTTAGCTCACCTTGCGTCCACCATAGTGGCATCGCAGAAGTTCGTCGGGTCTGCTAAAGGAAGCTGCAAAATCATTCTTTGTGAGCCAAACCAGAAATAAGTCAAAATAAATCATCCTGGCGTATTGAATCAAGTCACTGATCACGAAGAAATAATTCACTCACTCGCTCTGACTCAGTTCGCACATCACTAGTATGCATATTTAAACCTCGCCCACTGATAATTAAAACAAACACGTGTCGCGCAGCAATAAACATTTTAATTACCTTTACTGTTTTACCTAATCAACTTTGTGATCTATTTCACCACCACACACGCCCCCTGTGTACACTATAATTCACTCGGACCGCCCAGAGTGACAAACAACATAAACCAATTAATCGGCTCCAGTTTGTGGTGGCAAATTTATGCCAAAAGCCTCGGTCACGAAACCGAACCCCAACTTTATTGGGAATGTGGCCAAACATTTCGCGAGCTGACAAGTAGAGAGTGAGGTCATCGGGAGGTCTCGATGGGGTTGCAGAGAATTTCCACTCTTTTTTATCGATCGAAACTGAACATAATAAATCGGTCGAAATGCGCTCCGGTAATGACCAAACATGTGTGCCCCAGTGAGTAACAAATTTAACTCAAGTAGGTAAAAAAGTACCTCTCACAGCATTGGTTTGGTAAATGCGCCCAGAGGACCTCCAAAATAGGGCAGCAACGCGTGGTTTCAAAAGAAAAAAAAAGAACAAAAACCGAAAGGATAGTACCATTTTTTTTAACAAGACAAAATCCCCGACACGTATTGGAATGGAAATGCTCCATAGTCGTTACTTTATCTTTTGCACCGGTCACCCATGATATATTTGAATGTGTGGTTCGCCGAAGAGAATAACGATCCCGGGGATGGCATAAAGCACTGGCTCCTTCGATCTATGAGTTTTCGCGGTCTAAGAGTTTTTCACTATAAAATCAAGTCAAGGCAAGATGGAAGCAGCTATTTGCTTTATATGATCACTTTAAAATATAAATCAGAAAGGTTTTTTAAAACAATTCATGTATAAATTCACAGCTCTATTATCAAGACATCATGTTGGTCAAAATTTTGTCCAAGGTCTACTGTTTTCAATAAATTTGAAAAATATTTTACAAGTTCAACACTATGGTCATATTTTCCATTTTAATTGTCATTACCTTTCATAAAAGCAAACATTTATGAAATAAGATAAGTTGGTTTAACAATCCGTTTTGTTTGTTTGATATTTGTTTCGTAGATTAGTTGATTTAGTTTAACAGACAATCTCAGATGGCATTAAATCAATTTCTTGACCAACAAATTTGCTGATGCATTGTGCACCTGACAGGACAATATATTTGGGTATGATTGCGAGCACAAAGACGGACATTCTAGGTCAAGCGAAAGTTTTCCCGCCCGAGGCAACCCCTGGAAAAGCGATCGGAACCTTCGCTTAGCTAGCAAAGGGAAATTTCTCTCAGCATACCTCCACTTTCTCGCAAGCGTTGTGCGTAAACCCGGGCGAAAGAAGCCCATTCGGCCGTTTCGGTAAAGCGGCGGTATTAAGTAAAGTTTTGCTGCGAAACCAATTATCGGACTATTTACCGCCGTTTCAAGCGGCCTGTCCAAAGTAGCCACCGGTTCGGAAGAGGCTGAAGAGATAATTGCAAAAGTTTGGCAACCGCGGGATGCCGCACGCAAACGAAAGCTCGTGCGTCTTGGTTAATCTCGTGTCTTGTGCGCTGGGCTTTCTTGGGATTGGCTTGAATTATCTTGAGCTGGTGGGCGTCGTCCTTACCCGAAACGCACCGGGGCCATTGTTTCGGTGGGATTTCCACCCAACCTCATCTCGACCTGCAAATGCTGGTGTGTGGGCAGTTGCTTCTCTTTCTACGCTCGCGGCGGCCACAGAAAAGGCCAACACAAACCGCAGCCCAAACCCGCTACCCAAACGCAAACGCGGCCCATATGGAAGTGGGATGGAGCAACGCGAAACGGATGCCCGAACAAATAGGTTGGCACAATAAATAATGTCCGACCGCAGAACTCAAGCAAAACTCTTTTGTTCGCCAAATTAAATAGATGGAGAAAAATACAAAGCCCAGGTATTGCTGTTGGCTCGCTCGTTTGCATTTTATATTCATTATCAACTCCATTTGGCGGACCACTGGTTCAGACCTAAAAAATAAAGTGAGGGAAATGCCAACGGTAAGCCGCAAACCTAAAATGGACATAAGAAAATGAACGATAATTCGTGCTCGGAGACAAGTTTTTCATTTATGTTAGGACGAGAAAAATTGCACGCCGTAAGAAAATAAACTTGGTGATTAATTGGAAAATATTAGATTAAACTTGGTAAACTTTGCCACAAACGACATCAAATTATTATCTGCTCAACGGCACGCTTTTGTTTCTACAGGACAACGCAAAGTGTTAGCCAGTGTTTTTGCGTGGCATTAACAAATGAAAATTTCAGGATGGAGTCGAAACAAAAGTGAAGTGAATAAACAGAAAGTTCTTCTTATAAATGTGCCAAGGTTACTCCGGGATAGAAGAAATGTTCACTACAACGCACTGAGAGTTTTATTTCCTATCGAAAGCGTGCAATAAATTAGTGGAAAGTGGAAAGAGAAACACCAAACCAGGCCATCGGAAAAGACCGGAACACGGTGGCAACCATTTTGAAAGCCCAAGAAGCAACGACGAGCCCCGGAACTGAGTGCGGCAGAAGCGCAGCGACTGGTTTCGGTCAGCGTGGCGGACTACGACGAACTCAGCTCGTTTCCACCAGATCTGCTCGGTGACTTCGAGAACAACACCGAGCTCGAATGTCTCCTGCGAGCGCACCAAGATGCACAGGCCGGGGTAAGCTTCCCAAACCCATTATTTGAATGTCACCCGATACGTTGTTGATGGTACCTTCTTGCAAGCAGCAAAACTAACCAAACTGCTCGGCTCGGACGGTGGCCGAACTTTGCCGATGCAATATTCTCTCCTAATGACGTTTACCTTTACCTTTTTGTTTACTGTGGAATAAAAATACAAATAAACTGCAATACCCAACAGACGCCATTCGATGGATGCCCGGTGGACTTTGATCGGATCTTGTGCTGGCCGAAAACGGAGCCCGGCACCTGGGCAGTGCTTCCATGCTTCGAGGAGTTCAAAGGCGTACACTACGATGTGACACGTGAGTACAGCCATCAGCCATCACCAGTGGCAAAGTACACAGGGGGGAACATTTTCCAACACACACACACATACACATACAAACACACACACACACATGTCAGATTTATCCCACGCATCCTCCGTCTCGTGCAGGGCTCTAATGGAGATGCATGTAGTAGGGTAAGGCACCAGGCAAAAGCAAAAAGAGTGGAACATTTGCCAAAGGAAAAACAAGTAGGTGTTGTTCGCTTTGATCACCAGCCACTGGAAAGGGTTCTACGTGACGTTATTTGATGGGTAGCAATTTAAAAGTGAAACATAACAAATCAACTCCCTCAGACGATCGATCGACGGCATCTCATCTGAACCATGGAAACGACTCACGGTCAGTTTAGTTCCTTTGGTTCCATATGACAGTCAGCAAATGGACGTTTACTTATCAGGCTTTCAAACTAGGTAATTAAATTGCTAACCTTTGTTCAAGGAATTTTTAATAGCAACCGAAATTAATTTCTATTTAACAAACTGTGGGAAATTAAAGTCAAGCATGTTGCCTACATTCTGGCGGATATCATTGGCATAGAAAAAAGGATTAACGAAAAGGATTAATGAAAAGGGAAATAGGAACTAAGTCAAATGAATTATAAGGTAACGCGAATGAACTATATTTGACAGATTAATAAACAGTAGCAAACTGGAGCTCAAGGTGTAAGGTTTACTTACTTCACGAAGACCATCCGAAAATTCATACATTTGGTCCTTCGAACCGGATTTTTCGTGTTGAGTGAAAGTTTTACTCAGTAATTGTTTTACGAACAATTATCTCGGTTTACGTCTACGACGTACGCAGTGTCTTACGGACAATTGTTTTCTTCGACGTTCACGACGTCAAGACCGCGAAGCAAGTGTTAGGAGAACATTCGACGAGTTCCTCGTCAATTGTGAACACTGATTTGCACAACGAGTGCAACGCAAAGGATTTGCACAACGAGTGCAACGCAAGGGATTTGCACAACGGGTGCAACGCAAACAACAGTGCAGTGAGAAAGAGTGCACACAATACGAAGTTAGTGAAAGTCGCCTACGCATCTCACCGCATCTCGATAGTGCTGCATCATCTAACCGCCATCACGTTTTGCGCGCCATCAAGGTTTGAGAGAGTTCGCGCGCATTTGATCTTCCAGCGCGTCACCGGTTAACCCGTGGGGGACAGCGAAAAAAGGCCACAGTGAAAACAAAAAAACTTTAAGAGAAATGGAGAAAAAACTCAAAGCGGCTCAGCATAAAAAGAAGGTTGCGTTGGAGAATATCAAATCGCTTGAAAGATTTGTGACCACGTTCTCCAAGGATGAAGTGGGTCAGCTTCCAGGTGCATTGGAGAGGCTTCAGCAGCAAAAGGAGGATTTCTTCGCAGCGATGGCGAAATTAGAAGAACTCGATGATAGCAGTGAAGCGTTGGAATCGTGTATCAGCGATAGGATTGACATGGAGGAGCGTTGCCAACGTTTGAAGGCATTCTTGCGGACGAATCTTCCGAAGGAGACACCAGATTCTTCGATGCTGGCAAACTCAACAATGGCACTTGGACGGCCAACTGCAACCAATCTTCGGCTTCCAAAAATCGAATTGCCTACGTTCGACGGTGACTCTACAAAATGGCTCTCGTTTCGCGACCGTTTTGTATCGATGATCGATGATTCGGCAGAATTGTCATCGATTGCTAAACTGCAGTATCTACTGTCATCTCTAAAGGGCGACGCTGCTTTACCCTTCGAGCACACACCGTTAACAAACGAAAACTACGCGGTCACTTGGAAGGCGCTGTTGAAAAGATACGACAATACACGTAGCCTTATTCGTGAGTATTGGCGGAAACTTCATTTTCTTCCGGTGGTAAAATCAGAGAGCGTCGAAGATCTAACTAATTTAGTGGATGAATTCACACGGCATTTGAATGGTTTGGCCAAGCTGAAAGAACCTGTGGAGGCATGGGATACTCCTTTGTCCAACATGCTGCTGATGAAGTTCGACAGCGAGACCATTCTTGCGTGGGAGAAGCATTCCGTCCACTTCGAGCGGGACAAATATCAGGAACTGATGAAATTTGTCGAAGATCGGATCCAGATCCTCAAATCCACTAAAAGCCTTACCATTGTAGAGGATTCGACGATTAAGGTGGCCGGCAACGCACGGCAAAATACCTCACGGAGAGCCATTACAAACACCGCAACCATTCACAAATCCTCGGGGCAACCACGGTGTTTATTGGAGTGCGCTGAAAATCACTCGCTACGCATGTGTCCAATATTCAACGGCAAGGATGTGCAGCAGCGACGCGACATCGTGGCAAAGAAGCGCTGTTGCTGGAATTGCCTAAGCAATACGCATCTAGCGAAGGACTGCAAGTCGGATCGGTCCTGTCGCACGTGTGGGGAGCGTCATCATTCACTGCTACACATTTCTTCGACGATATCGATGGGAGTGAACTCGGAAGACGAAACGGTGTTCCTTGAGACGGCGGTGCTACATCTCGTCGATGACTACGGAACAAGGCACGAGGCGAGAGCGCTTCTCGATTCCGGATCGATGTCTAACTTCATCTCGGAAGCGTTCGCTCGGAAATTAATGGCCTCTCGGTCTAAGGTCAACGTTTCCATCTCTGGCATCGGTATGGCGTCGCAGTTGGTGAACGGGTCGATTGTGGCAACCGTCCAGTCGAAGATACAACCATTCGCGACTCAAATGGAATTCCTGATCCTGAATAACCCATCGGCGGACATCCCAACGACTCCCACTGACGTGTCTTCCTGGAGGATGCCGGTAGATGCAGTTTTGGCGGATCCATCGTTCTACATCCCAGGCAGAATTGACATCGTCATCGGGGGAGATGCGTTCTGGGAGATTCATTCCGGAAGGAAACGGTCGCTTGGCAAGGGACGTCCGTGGCTGGTCGAGACTCCCTTCGGTTGGGTCGTCGCGGGTAACACTGCCCAAGCTGCAAAGGAGGTTCCACGAATTTGCCATGTGGCTACGTCAAACACCCCACTGGAAGTGATCCTGAACCGGTTCTGGGAATGCGAAACCCTTCCCAACGAAGCAACGTTTTCGGCCGAGGAGGACCTCTGCGAGAAACATTACGTTTCTACGACGACTCGGGACGCTGCGGGAAGGTATGTGGTTAGTTTACCGTTTAACTCGAATGCCAATACAATTTTAGGAGCTTCCAAGGAGATCGCCGATCGCCGGTGGGCGGGAATGGAACGTCGGCTGAATTCCAACCCGCAAATGAAAGAGGCATACATCAAGTTTATGAAGGACTACGAGCGTTTGGGGCACATGAAGAAACTTAGCGAACCCGTTGATGATTCAGTTCCGCATTACTATCTGCCGCATCATGCAGTAGTAAAGGAGACCAGTACGACCACTAAGGTTAGGGTTGTCTTTGATACATCCTGCAAGACAACTTCCGGGTTTTCACTAAACGACACTTTGCTCATCGGTCCGGTAGTACAGCAAGATCTGCTTTCGATTGTCATGCGTTTTCGGGCTCATGCGATAGCAATTACTGCAGACGTGGAGAAAATGTATCGTCAATTCCTTCATCACGCCCAAGACAAGAATTTTCTTCGCATTCGGTACAGAGAAAATTCCGCAGAACCCATAAGTACCTACGAACTACAAACGGTTACCTACGGCACGGCATCGGCACCATTTTTAGCTACACGAACTCTGAAGCAGATTGCAAACGATCATGGAGAGCAATACCCACGTGCAGTTAGTCCTGTACTCCATGACTTCTATGTGGATGATCTACTAACCGGTGCTGAAGATCTAGCGGATGCAATCGAAGTAGTGAGTCAAGTGTCAGCAATGGAAGACGGAAATGCAACGGAACAGCTGTCACTGGTTGAGAGAGTGCCACCATTAACACGAGACGAACTACTCCAGGCTGAAATCCAGTTGTGCCGGTTGTCGCAGGAGTATAGCTTTGCAGAGGAACTGCACACCGCAAAGCATGGCAAGGAGATTCCGAAAACATCGAAGTTGAGGTGGCTATCGCCTTTTGTTGACTCAAAGGGATTACTGCGAGTCGGTGGTCGGCTTCACAATGCGCAGATTCAGGACGCGACCAAACACCCGATTCTGCTCTCCAGTAATCATTCGTTGGCCAAGTTATTGACAGTCGCGTATCACTTGAAATTATTGCATGCCGGACCTCAGCTATTGTTAGCCACGCTACGTCAAAGATTTTGGATAATTGGCGGTCGCAGTCTCGCCAAGTCTGTTTACCATAAATGCCAACAATGTTTCAAGGCGAAGCCCACATTGGTGAAGCAAACCATCGCGGACCTCCCAATTTCACGGGTAACACCTACGAGACCGTTTGCTGTTAGTGGAATCGACTACTGCGGACCAGTATTACTAAAGTCAACGATTCGGAACCGCAGCCCGACGAAGGCGTACATAGCTATATTCGTGTGTTTCGCGACCAGGGCGGTACACATTGAATTAGTGGGTGATCTCACGACGACGTCCTTTCTGGCAGCACTTCGGCGTTTTGTTGCAACAAGAGGGAATATCTCAGAACTTCACTCCGATAATGCAACGACATTCAAGGGCGCCGCGCATGAGCTTCATCGCCTCTATAAGATGCTCAAATGCATTCAACAAGAGCGGGACGAGATTTTCAACTGGTGTGCGAACAACGAAATTAAATGGAAATTCATTCCACCACGTGCTCCGCATTTTGGCGGTCTTTGGGAGGCAGCGGTACGTTCCGTAAAACAACACATTGTTCGCACAGTAGGAAGTACGAGCTTAACTTATGAGGCAATGGTAACTCTGTTAGCCCAAGTCGGACAATGTTTAAATTCACGACCGCTAGTGCCATTGTCAAACGAACCCACAGATACAGAGCCACTAACACCAGGGCATTTTCTAGTAGGCTCCAATATGTGTGCATTACCACAAATTGATAGGTCGCAGGAACCATCAAATAGGTTGAAGGAATTTGAGCTAGTACAGAAACATTTACAAGCCATCTGGGCGCGCTGGTATCCGGAATACCTTCAACAATTACAAGCGCGTGCTAAAAACTGTTCAAATAACCCTGTAGAGCTAGAAAAGGGACAACTCGTCTTGATCAAAGAAGATAACGTACCTCCAACTATGTGGCCCATGGGGCGAATAACAGCAGTGCATCCAGGGAAGGATAGCATAGTTAGAGTTGCTACAATTCGAACTGCATCAGGGAAGGAAATTGTACGAGCAGCAGCGAGACTCGCTCTCATTCCCAATCCCCAAGTGTAAAACCCATAGGCGTAGGATAAAAAAAAACACTCACGCAACAGTTAAAAAAGGGATACCCTTTTTTGGTGGCCGGAATGTGGGAAATTAAAGTCAAGCATGTTGCCTACATTCTGGCGGATATCATTGGCATAGAAAAAAGGATTAACGAAAAGGATTAATGAAAAGGGAAATAGGAACTAAGTCAAATGAATTATAAGGTAACGCGAATGAACTATATTTGACAGATTAATAAACAGTAGCAAACTGGAGCTCAAGGTGTAAGGTTTACTTACTTCACGAAGACCATCCGAAAATTCATACACAAACATTAGTACAGGCTGTGAAATAAAAGTATCAACCAGTACTAGTTTAAAATATTAATTTAATTTCGTTACCAGAAATAAATAAACTCAAGTGCGCGTATTCTTACTGACAAAATACAGTTCAAAACCCGAAGGATCCGAACTTATTTAATTGGTATGGTATCTTCTGCGATATAAATTTAAAAGTTAATAGTAAAGCGAAACCTTCAGAAATTTTTGGAATGGAAGTTCAACTAAACCAATTATTTGCTTTAATTTCATTTTCATTAATTTATTTAGGCGGCCTTTAAATGTAATAATAATTCAAAACAATTTAACACAAATGACTCAAGTGATAAATTGAAATCCAAAGTAGGAACGAACTCGTTATAGCAATGAACCATGCCAAACAATGGAAAGCAAACAAGTTTAACTAAAAGGCACAGCTATAAACTAGACACTGCCTCTTCTCGCTGGATTGTGGCTAATTGATGATTTCTTTTTATTTTAGAAGGTAAACATAAAACTGCAAAAATAGGTAACTCTAGACTACATTGACAAGTTTGAAGAATCAAAATTATTTACATATACGTTGTTAAAAAAACCTTGCATTTTATATCCCATAAGTATAGTATCATCTTAACCCTCACTTGATTAGCTTCCTAACATGAACATATGACGGTATCGAACCCAGCACTGAATTTTGTGTACAAGGAATCAATTAGAAAACCTTATTGAGTTTTAGAATGCAGAAGTCTGTAAATTGCAACAGTGAAGTGGAACTAATTAAGATGAATCCAACGTTGGTTTCCTAGTCCAACATTGGTTTCTAAATCCCACTGAAAATGTTGTTTTCGACTTTCGAGCTGTAGTAAACTAATACTATTTTGTAATATCTTCAAATAAAAATTTAAGTATTCAACTTGATAATTTAAATAAATAAAACTCCATTGAAAAGGGAAAATGAGCATAAAAGTAGCATCCCAAAAGCGAAAAATGGCATATTTATCCTTGCTAAATGGTCGGGAGCGATCTGTTTGTTCATAACTTCATTATCAAACCGCACGGTTTTCGCTGGAATCGTTTAAAGATAATACCACGAATGGAAACACCGAACGTGTGGCAGCACTTTTTCCAGCATCTGTACTCGTTCCGTTTCCTAGATTTCCCCCATCCCCCCCATCGCAGCTCAACTCGCTCCCGACCGATATGGCATTCAATTAAAGTTTTTCCCCATTGGCGTAATTGAAACTTTCCACGCTTGCCCCGTCACTTGCACTTTCGCCACTGCACGAACCACTGGAAGGAGCAAATCCAATTGAACACGGCTGCAACTGACCTACGACAAGGATATTCCTCCGCTTCCTGGGCAGGGTCGACCGCAATGCACCGCAATGCCCATCTCGCTCGTACATGTTCATATCTTCTTTCACCATCCATTGTCCTTGAAAGAAGCTCCCTCGAGTGTGCGGTTGACAAACTTGAACTTCGAAAGTGCACACACCGGGGCGTTGTGGGAAAAGTTCCCCCCACATGCATGCAAGGGTAGGCGGCTGGTCCGGCGTTATTCGCCGACCACACGCTCAGAAGTGGTTTGCTCCAATTTAATGAGCATTTAAATTCCATCCTCACTCGTTCGCGCTGCCGGTTCGAAGCGATTTTCCGAAGAAAGCTTAGTAAAATGCACACGCTTGGTTCGCTATTTTCGCACGACAGAAAACGTTACCCGGTATTGCCACCCGAACGGCCGGTGGAACAACTACAGTAACTATGCCGCGTGTCACCACGAAGAACGCGGTCCGACGGACATCGTGGAAATTTCGTCCATCATCTACTACACCGGCTACATCATCAGCCTGGTGGCGCTTAGTCTTGCTGTGATAGTTTTCGTTTACTTCAAGTGAGTATTCCTACCATACAAGGATGGTTCACACTCCATTGAGAGGAAGGGTCCTTTGAAAGCACGTTCTTTTTGTACGGTCTTTTCCACAGAGATCTACGCTGTCTGCGGAACACCATCCACGCAAATCTCTTCATTACCTACATTCTGTCGGCTCTGCTATGGATTATCATTCTTACACTTCAGGTAAGTAAATGGACCCTATCAGTGGTCGTTTAACTTGTCCATTACTTCTACGACATAAAAACAAAACAGTAGGTTACATGGAACATATTTGTTTTATGTACTCAGATACAATTTTTCTTAGCAAGCAAGTTATCTATATTGTTTTTCTAGTTCGTTTTATCCTTATGAAAATTGTTCAAATTGACTATTATCAATTATTCAACAAAACTGTATCATTAATTAATTACTTTTATAATCTTGCTTTCTTTTTGATTTTCTTGCTCTATTTTTGTAATTGATTTATAAAAATATTGATAAAATTTTCAATTTTGTTTTCTTCAATTCAATCATTAAAGCTCTCCAGTGGCAACAGTTCCGGCATGACGAGTTGCGTTATCTTCGTCACACTTCTACACTATTTCACCCTGACCAACTTCTTCTGGATGCTTGTAGAAGGTAGGAAACTATTTAATAAAAATATTATTTTCAATTACTTCAATTGATTCTGCAAACCGATCGAAATCTTGAATATTATGGGTACAAATCCGTGAAGCATAAACGCTTTGAAATGTTGTGAAATATAATGTTTCGATCAAGTGATAGAAGGAATTTAAAAACAATTTCACAATTTCAAAGAAACCATTAGTGTTTATCACCTTCTTTTTCTGTAGAAAAGTAAAATGTTTCCACGAGAAGAAAGTGTATGAGCAATTCACGGTACGTTCAACCGACAATTCTCTTGAGTAGGGCGTTTCGGTGAAGAACGCTAAAATATTTAAAGTGATCTTTCTTCACCGAAAAAATACCTCCGGCCTTTGCTCGGCTGGAAAAACTGCTCCCCCGTTTACATCAAAAATCACAAAAAAGGCAGCAAATTACACGCGGCTCGTGTTTCTGGTGTGCCGCTTAGCTAATACTAAAAAACAGACCTTCTTTCTTCAAACAGCACGTCGCCGCGGGTGGCATTTTCAAGCATGGTGTTTCCTTTCCGGATACTTATTTTATTTTTTTTTCATCCGGCGCCCGATGTTGGCTTTCGAAATCGTGTTCTTAGTATCTAGACTCGGAACAACAAGCAAACGGGCATCTTGCAGCGACAAGCTGCAGTACTATTTGGGTTTTCCCTTTACTTGTGTTTGTTTTTTCGCTTTTGCTAGAAATCTTAAACACGAGAGTATTTGTTTTCCAAAGGCTGCGCTCCTTCCTGCACGAAGCGGAAACTCAGTAGTGTTTGCTGAAAGGTAGCTCCCTACAATAATCTGCCGCCGTGGGGATGTAACACAACAAAAGCCACGATATGTTGTCCTGCTGCAGGAGTGTGCGCGCTTTTTCCTTGCCCTATACCTACACCGGAAGAGAAGTCAACCAACACAAGCAGCTGTGTTGCTTGCGAGCCATCGCCTACGTACCGGAAACGGGATAGTTGAAAGTTAATGCAAACAGTTGCTGCCATGTTTAACGTTTATCCAAGGGCTTCCTGCTTTAGTTTAATAGCGGGTGGGGAAACAGGGGAAGTTTGGTTGTGCGAAAGATAAGTGATTTAATTCAATTCTCTACAAACAACGAAATCACATTCGATGCATTTTCTTTTCATGATATTCAAGCACAACAAATGCAACTTCAATTTATATTTCACACACTGCTGAAAAACGTTCGTCTATGAATGCAATGTGTCGCTTACTATTTTGATTAGGAATGTATTTTAAATCAGACAAGATATTACTATCTTCAATTTCCTTTTTCATATCACTTGTTTGAGCAGAAAGCAGAATGAAAAAAAAATAATTCAACACTAGCTTTCCATTTGCGATCAAAAATTCAACTCAGCACCCGGCGTTGACCCGTCCGGAAATCATCAGAGAAAGCTAATGGGAGTTGATCGCTCGGGAAAATTCGTTCAACATGATAGCCTTTTCTGGCACTTTCCGGGAACTATCATTGAGCGCATAGAAAGTGTAACTGCTCGCAGGAAAGCAGCACGGTGCAATCCGCTACAATGTTACAAGCATTTCCCAACCTTGCCCGATGGTGCAATGAGCTACTTACAATTTTTTGTTACAATTTTACAGCAAGAAACATTGCGTTCACGATGCGAAATGAAACGTGAGCAAAATCATAATGCGTGGGTTAACGAGTTTCGTCCGTTTCGTTCCTTCCGCACGGTTGTAACATGACCGGCAACGGTAGCGAATGGTCCATAATCCACCGCATGTCCTTTGTGGACTGGTGGAAATTGTCTAACCTTTTACAAGTACCAACTTTAAACATCCATTCCAGAATTTCTTTTCCACTCTCAAAGTTTGGGTTTAAAAACTGTTCGTTATCAACGATCGAAGCAGAGTGAATCACTGACCCAATAGTGGACGCGTGAGATGCATTTTTAATACAATATTAAAATGAACTGTTGCATCGCGATATGGCGATATCTACAGAGGTATTTGACAACTAAATGTGTTGCCTAGTTTTTGAAAAATACACCTCGATTTTACAAACATGAATAGAACAACCGTAACTCAGTAGTTGCTGTGTTTAGAAATCTTTCACATTGTTTATACTGAATCGCAGTGTAATCTGTCTTTAAATATTGTTCACTAAGACCAAGTCTATTCTTAGTACCAAACGATAGCATCGCTATCAAAAACAAGGGTACGAAAGCCCCAAGCAGTGACGCATGCATCGAAAAACACTCGACCATGAACGGGAAAACAATGGCCAAGTGACACCGAAGAAAGCGAAAAGAATTGAAGACGCTAGGCGGAACAGGATAAATATTGATTATGGATTTAACGTTCGCTAGAAGCGGGAGACTGAACGCCGGATGGACTGAGGGGCGGAAGATATCTTCTTGTGTCCTTGAGGCAAATGGTACGAACGTTAATGGTGGGATTAACTGGGTTAAATCGATCCGCAAACCAATCTCGCTTCCCATCGCTTGACGTTAACGTTCTCGGCTCTTCCTCCTCCGGCTTCCCGCATCGTTCTGCCAAGCATCCTGACGATTCGGTTCGGGAACGATTCAAGAAAAATACCACAACACCGAGATCGGATTTTCGCTATCGATTCGAGATTTAAAACAAACAGTGCGGCCTCGGGATGGCATTAACCGTCTGGCTTGACTTGGGATTAGGAGTTGAACTACGGTTGTTCATAGTGAGGATACGCGGGAAAGGGGAGGTTAATGCAATTCAAATAGAAAAGAAATAGGAAGCAGCCACGATTTGTAATCCGGGCCGTATTTACAATTTGATTTGAATATTAGATTCGCTTCCAATCCAATAAAAGCGTTTCTTATCGCGAGCCAATTATCCTTGGTGAGTCGACTTGAATTTTAAAGACTGCCAAAGTCTCTTTGCCGATTGGATTATCAACGCTTTAAAATACTTGAAACAAGCTCATCAACCAGTTGATTAAATTTCTATTTTATAATGCTCAGTGTTAAGTTCAAGCAATGTAAATATGTATTTACATATGTCAATGTAATAAATATTGCAGCTTGTGAGATGAGATCGATCAATCATTTCATTCTCTATTACATATCTAAAAGATTTATGCACGACCAAATGTATGATTACTTTAATGTTTAAACACAACTTCAGTTAAATAGCAAGGCAGTCGAAATGTCTATTTCAAACGAAGCTCCAGAACAGCTATAACGCTTTAGACTCACCACAAAACCACATGCTAAAACATTACTTAATGGAATAACTTTTTCGATAAACTTTCTTCACATTTGGCCAAACCAGAGCTGCCGTACTTCGTTTTACTACAAACATTAACGCTGCCTACGTATGAAAAACCGACACATTACACATTACGCCACACACGAAGTCTGAGATTGATAAACTTTATTTTATAGCAGCAGATCATTCATCATTGTTTTCCCAAATTGTTGGTAATAAAGCCAACCCCGGCTTTTGGAAGGAAAAAGTTGCGCAAGAAAGTACAATAATTATGAATCCCCCGGCGAGAATGCCGCCAGAATTAACGCACAACAACAGTCGAAGGCGGAACGGATGGACGAAAAGCTGGTAATCTAGGGATCTCGTTCGGTAAGCCTGGAGTGAAGGGTTCATGACCCTTGTAAATCCCTTCCCTCAAGACAAAGAAGTACGAAGAAGAAAAATTTGTGAACCTAGAAGGCAGGAAAAGGGCGATACGTACCTAATCTTTCATGATTCTATGAACTTTAGTGTGTTTTCTGGAACGAAGGGTAAATCCTTGTTTCATATTAACTACTTGAGAGATGCAACTCACAGCCAACTTTACTCCCAAGTGATTCGTTTCATTTTCCTAAAAGTGAAACTTTTCTGATCTGTACAAAAAAAATCCTTTAATGCTGCAAACTGAAATGAGCAGCTTGATTAATATTTCCTGAGCTGAACTCAGATCAGACCACTTCCGACGAAAGCCCGAGTAGCTAAGCCTCCGTATCCATTATTAAATCGAAACCGAGTGTGCCGTGAGTTCTGGGAAAGGATATAATTTTCTACATGCACCACCCATTTACCGAGTACGGATTTATGTAGTCAGAAGTCGAGTTGTTCATCGCCTACTCCGTTGTTTGGCGCACTTAATTTCGGGCGAAATGGTGCACACGATTGTCGAAACACGATAATCACCATCGGACAGGGGAATTCCGTTCAGCAGGACGAGCAAATCGGGCATCTTGCTTTGGCTAATCCTTTCGCCGGAAACATCGCACACAAAACTGCGCCAGCTCGGTTTTGTTGCTCTTCCAGGGGAACCGTTTCATTCCATTCCAATTCGCCTGGTGATATCATGTTTGTAATTTTGTTTTTCTACCACCCTTCCAGGTCTGTACCTCTACATGCTGGTGGTGGAAACCTTTTCGGGTGATAATCTTCGCTTCAACATGTACGCCGCCATCGGTTGGGGTAAGTAGCAGAGGTGCGGGAAAATAAATTAATTAAACCTTTAAGCTCTTTCGTTTCGGTTTCGAATCCCAGCGTTAAGCAAGCAGCTCCTTTTGGCAGGATCAAGGATACGTGCAAATTGAGTTTAAGCAGATTGCTTACATCACAATAGAAACATTTCTCATACATGAGATGTTAAGTTAAATTAAGGAGGTACCCAGCTTACCTCACAAAATGTGTTTACATCGTACCAGTTGCGATACAATAAGATAATATTTATTTAAAACACCGGGAATCTTCTCCAACCTTTCAAATGATTTCTTCCCCTTGAAAATATAACATTTAATATGAAGATTCTAAATGATTACCAAAAATTTTAAACAAACTAAAATTCTTATCGGCAATAAAGAATGTATTTCACTCAGTTCCCAACCCATCGTTCGCAACACTCAAAGTCCGATTATTTGGCGACGCTATTTTAGATACTTTCTTGGCAAGCGGCCAACAACGTGCGCACTTTTGCGCTGATAAATTGATATCCAACCGGAGAAAAGACCCTTTACAAAAAACTCAGGCACAAAAAAAGATCGCATAAAACTAGAACAAAAAAAGCAAAAAACCACGTTGCCATCCCCGGCCACCATTATCGCCACAATAAACACTAAATAAATTGTCCATGCCAGTGCGCGTCCATTATTTCGACCCGTCAGTGGACAGTCGGATGGTGGCTTGTTACCGAAAGGAAGGAAAAACGACCCAAAGAAGTAAAGCATTTATGCCATCTCCCAGCGGGCAGCTCATCTGCTCATTCGCTGTTCGGTCCACGGTTCAAAGTTTTGGTTTTCTTTTAGTTTTTGGATACGGCGAGAAGTTTCCGCTCGGAACATGTTCCGAAAACCCGACCGACCGTTCCCTTCAATAGCCGTAAAGGTCGTAAAGGGTTTTTATTTGCTTAGTTGCTGTTTAGGTTTCGATTTTTCCTTCGTAGCTGGTGATCGTTTTTTGTTTTTGCTAACCTGCATAATTTGGCCACTCGGTAGCGCATGTTGTCCGCCATTTCACTAGCCATTATTAGTCAAAAATATGCTCCAATATAAAGGGTAACTATTGCAGATGGGTGGCGAGTTCATGCCCATGTTATTATTATGATGTAATTACACAATGATGCCTGGAGGGGTCTATGACATACGTCCATTAAAAGATAACAAGCTTGGTATTATGTCGAACACCGATTGGTTCATTTAATTAAAAAACAATGATCCCACGTGTTCGTGTCATCGATGGAAAATTAATTCCACACTCATACATTTTTTTTACACAGGAGGTCCCGCAATTTTCGTCATGCTTTGGGCCATCGCAAAGGGCATCACTCTGTCCGGACAAGACACAACGAATACGGTATGTATGTGAACGAATGTATGTATGTAAGCAGCTCGCAGTGCTTAATTTAACAAATTTAACATGATGTAGATTAAAATCGTTTACATTTTTCATAGATTATTAATGACCTAAAATGCTTGAAGCTAAAATTTTGATGTAGAAGAGAATTTTTAAAATATTTGTTTATTGTAAATTCAAATATGATCATGCAGTTCCCTCAGTGTATTCAAGTCCCAAATTGTGTATGATGGCAACATCTTAAATCTTTCTTTTCTACATCGTTTTTGCATCTTTAAATAGTTTCGCAAGGGAGTTGAAACGGTTTAAAGAAGGACAAAACCAAACGAGTCAATCGATGCTCAACCATGATCATCAGGAAAAATGAAGCATCCTGTAATGGGTTGGATGTAAATCTAAAAAAACCTGCATGCCCTTTGTTCTGACATCAAATCGGTACAAGTTTTACATCCGTGAAACCGTAGATATTTCTTATTCTCAAATTTCCATCGCTTTCATAGAACTTTTCTTTAGATCGTTAAGGGAACCTTTCAAGAATTGACCATTCAAGAGCATCCAATCAAGTTAAACAAAACTGCAATATGAGGATATTACAGTGGCTCAGAAATGTTATCGCGAAAGCTGGACCGTTCGAGTTCCTCTAGTCTCTTGGCTAATGCTACCCTTTACGTTGACCAACTCTTCCACTCAAGTTCTATCAGTTCCACTTTAACAACTTCCATTCGTGGTACTTTTGCTGAACTTCGGACCGAAGCCACGCCGAGAGGACCAACCCAAACCAAATCAAGCAGGAGAGACAAAAAGGAAATGAATCGAAGACAAACACAAAAAAGGAACCCTTACGTTTGCCAGCTGCCTTGGCCAGCTGCCGCTAGATTCTTGCTCACCGCCCCCTCCAGGAAGTGGCACACGGACAAAACTTCCGTTAATGGAACTTGATGGGAAGCGCCGCTCAATTAGTGGTGATTGTTTTTCCGCCCCGAAACGGCACGTTCACTGCGTCGATGGTGGTTTTGCTCTCAGTCCGTTCGTCTTGCCCTTTTTCCCCATTGCATTTGGACAGATTCCGGCGCAATCCTTTTCGCTTTCCGGTGCCACACTTAACAGGAAAGTAATTGTAGTAAAAGCGATTTCCTAGAGTCAACGCGCTTCGTTTCCCGTCTACCATGTTTTGGTTCCTTCCTCGCCCGTGTAGTCAATATGTTGGATGAAGGATGAAAAACACAACAGCCCAAACCAAATGAAACAAAACAATCCACTCGAGTAATGGCTGCCAAAATTGCTCCACTTCGGTATTTATGCCGCGCCATTGCATCCGGGTGTTGACTAAAAGGAAAAAAAATTGGCCTCTTCACGAAAAAAAACGGCTCGTAGATGCGCATTTCGCAAGAAATAAAATGGCCTCTTTCGTTACCCGGAAGCTATCGGCCTAGTTCAATTCCAAGAATTATTTTCAACTTCCGAGCTGAGAAACTTGAAGGGAAAGATTTTGAAAAACGAAAATAAAACGAGCAGCTTACGCTTGAATATTTCTGCTCCGTCTTTCAGCTCGAAATCGAATGCTCCTGGATGCGGGAATCGCTCGTCGACTGGATCTTCCAGGGACCGGTCTGTGCGGTGCTGATCATCAACCTCGTTTTCCTTATCCGAATCATGTGGGTAAGTGACTCCCCATCCCATTCATGTACGAATTGAAAGCAAATTGAATCGAACAAAATTATCAATTGCTTTCCGGGAAATATTAAAACACATGTTACAACATTTTCCATCAACAACTCCTTCATACGCTCCGCTTTTCAGGTGCTGATCACGAAACTGCGGTCAGCGAACACGGTCGAAACGAGGCAATACCGGAAGGCGTCGAAAGCGCTGCTGGTCCTGATTCCACTCCTCGGCATAACGTACCTGGTCGTGCTGGCCGCACCCGCCGAAGGGGTCGTCAGTGACATCTTTGCCATCGCTCGAGCACTGCTCCTAAGTACACAGGTTAGTTTTCAAGCAGAAGAGTTCAGTAAAATTCAGTAGCGTTTTGTAGCAAAAAGACCTGAATGAAATGTCTAGTGTTTTTTATTCTGCATTGTGTATTTCTATATTTTTTTATAAACCAAGGTACCATTATAAGGTAATGTGTGGTAATATGCCCCCTTAAGCTGTTCACAGTTTTGCTTGAGCCTGGGCAAGCGGATTGAATATGTATTGTTTTGCCCGAGGCAGGCCGCCACTCCGTGCGTTTCAAATGTACGTGGTTCAAAAACACTTTCTTATGTGTTTGTAAATTTTAATTGATTGATCTGACACTAATCGATGGAGTTGAACCAAAGGTTTGCTCATTATTGCCAATTTAAAATACTTGCATAGTTGCTTGCAAGCTGACCATCATTTAATCAATAAAATCTTAACAGTTAAATATAATTTTTTCTTCGGTTTTAGACCAATAACTATATAAAAATGTGAAACAATCGTTTGACAATTTTTCGAGCCTTTTTCTCAACTTGGCCATTAATTTCTCACATCCATTTAAGAAAAGTAATCAAAATCTAATTGGGATGTGTTCATATCTACATCCTCAACCAGGATTTAAGAATTATGGTTATAATTGTGATCAATATTCCTTAACAACCACATTGAGGTACTTGATCAATATCTCTTTCATTTGTATATTTGTTATTAAGACTTTTTATACCCTAAAACGTTGTGAGGAGATATAACATAATTTCAGGTGTATTTAATTTTGTGACTGTTTTCCTGTAGAATCTTGCTGTAGAGCGCTGATTTTGACATAGAATGTATAAGACACGCTAATGAACATATTTTATGACTATTACAAACTAAATGATGTGTTAAATGACTTAATTCAATTGGAAAAGTACTGGTGCATTTTACCCCACCGGGACATCTTACCACACGTTCCCCTACCTGAATATGTTGTGTGCAGAGACCGACATTCCTAGAAAAGTATATTTCATTCATGAAGGCAAATAGGACAAAGCATTCATTTCATTCTTTGCCTTCTCCCTCAATATGAGTTTCTGCAAGCTCAGAACGAAGCTCAATCTTTTGCACCAACCTTTCAACAAACGCCAACGGGTAACTTTGTTGCCATTCAACATTTTCCCTGTTCGTTCGTTGCATGACTTCCGCTCGGGGTCAGTTGACCGGCGTCAATTAGCTTCCAACCTCGTGCACCGAAGGGAGTGGCTTGTTCGCTCGTACAAAATGGTGAAACCCCCTCACAGCCTCCAACCTCGCCGCAGCCGGGAACAGGGAACGAACATGGAAGCACCACAAAAAAGCGCAGTTCACCACCACAAAACTCTCCTCAACGACCACAACTCATGTCCAACCGCAAAAGAAAATAGCTACCGACGGAATATTCCTGTGGTGAGAGTGGAAAAAAAGATGGAAGCATTACATCCCGTAACCGGCTTCAACCGCCTTCAATTACGCTAATCTGAAATAGAAATGTAACCCACACGGATGATAAACACGGTCGCGATTCCATCCGCGCTGACTGGCGCCACTCAGCGCGAGTTTGTCGGGCGCGGTTTCGGTCGCGAAAAGCGGAAATGATTTGCCATTTGCAAACCACCCACCCAAAAGCAACCCCCCGTCCTCCGCGTCACGCAACGCAATCCGTGGAAAGCCCTCCCAAAACCTGATGTTACTTCGATGTGATAGTGATCTTTCGGCGCCATTAGCTGCAAAGTGTTGGTCAACGTTTACTCGCCGTGAATTATGTGCCGGGTTTGCTGAATTAGGGCTAAACGTGGGTTCGCACGGTTGGCGCCTCGATGATTAACCGTACGGTAACGATTAGTGTAACAATAGCAGTGTTGATGATGGAATTAGCGTGGCTCGTACGATTGATATGATAGCCGTGATTGCATTCACAGATAGCGGGGCGATGGAGTTGCATTTCATGCCAACGTGATCCGATAGGGTTAATTTATTACCTTGTTCGAGTGACAATGAACCCCATTTACGGCCAGGAGAGTGGAATAAAGAGGTTACCGTTTAGTATGTTATAAATAACGCAATTTATAAATCGGTTTACCAGGTATAGTTGTTGATGTTCTCTGGTACGGGTTTAGTCAAGTATCCAATTAATTTTTGAATGATTAGCAAAATATATTTATTCAAAACAGTCACCGCTTGATTCTGCAAATTTGTCCCATCGCTGAGACAAATTGTGATGTCTCTTCCAGCACTACTAATATAATGTCTGTCAAAATGATTTACCGGCTCACTTGTCAACATTTTAACATTCGATTAAATGGTGCTCTGCAAATGCATACTGAACTGAAACAATATGTTGCTAATATGAAGAAGTTAAGCATAAATAGTTCCCAGCTCATGATTTGTCTTTTGCTTTCCTTATGGCTTTACTCCTTGATGTGCTGATGCCTTGAGAAAAGGCACTGTCTGGTACCCATTTTCCGAGCAACTCAATATTTTTTACTGGTTGAAATTACTTGAACATTTACATGGTTGCAAATTGCTTTGAAAAGACACATTTAGTATGGCTACAAAGTTTTCTTGTATCTGAATTTAATGGTGGGATGGATTTGTCGATGGTTATGAACTAATATTTTATTGATATTTAATAAGTATCATAAAATCAGGCCTCTGCAAATTGAAATGGAAAATTTTAATCACTACACTCGTCAAGTATGAATAACTTAAAATTAATCAACAAATTGATTTCGATTATAAAGTTATTTAACTACATAATTCATTCGCTGCTATAGTAAGGTTTGCATATTCTAATTAAGAATCCGTACTTTATGAAAAGTAGATTTTTAATTGATTTTGTTTAATTGATGTTTTAATTGATCTTTTCGATATCCTCTTTGCTTTGAAATAAGATTTGCTTGGTTAAAAAATAAAGAAAAGATTTGTCAGATAGGAGGTTTTCCTATCGCTACTTGAGAGAAACTAAAAGCAAATATCAGACAGAGAAAAAATAGATGAAACAATAAACATGCTATAAAGTACTGATTATGATTTGCAATCGTCAAAACATCCACGTAACGAGCCAGCCAGGTCCTAAGAGCGATGAGGCATGCCTGCCGTTTGAATGCAGTATTCATTAATTCCGCGTAAACCAAACAAGAGCAAAACAGCACCGACCAGAAAAGCGCCACGGAAAACAACGGCACGCGAAAAGCTCGAAGCGATATAATCTTTCTTCACTACTCCCGTCGGGAAATTGCTTTCATTGCCCATAACTTCTGCTCGCAACGGTGCGTTATACGAGCGTGACGGCGACCATGGAAAGCGCCCATCAAACGACGGAGCAATTACTCCACCGCAGGAAGTCCAAAGGCGTCAGTTGCAGGAACTCGCTCCCATCCCTCTCGATGGAGGAAAGCAACGAGTGCGTCGTGGAAAATCAGCACGCAACCATGCGGGAGAAGTTCTTCCATGCATTTTTTTCTGTTTTGCCTTTCCTTACCAAAGCTCAAAGGCTAAGCCCGTTCGTAGTTACGGCGACACCGGAGCGGAATCAGAAAACACTTTCCCACCCGCGTCAGCACGCTCATTTGTGAAAGTGTTTTTAGGATATTTTTATTACACACTTTACCGCTGATGTGTGAGACTGCATGTTTTATTCTCGACCATCAGCGGGTTTGCTCAACAGCTTGGAATAATTTTCACCGCCCTTTCCTTCTCGCTCTTTTTCTTTCATCCTTCGCACGCAGGGTCTGTCCGTGTCGCTGTTCTACTGCTTCCTGAACTCGGAGGTCCGTCTGGCGCTGCGCCACCGGTTGGAGCGCTGGCGGGACGAGCGCAACATTCGCCTAGGTCAGGTCCGCCAGCGAAGTCGACGGTAAGTAGGACGGGTGTAGGACGAGCGGTACGAGTGCGAACGCGGTGACATTAAGTGTTACATCCTGCAGCCGAGGTCGAGCAGGTCGCCCTCCTTTTCGCACTGTTGGATCCCTTTGTTCGTTAATGGATCAACTTATCCTTTTTCGGACCACGTTGAATATTCTCCATTGCGTTTTTATGTGTATTTATAGACAGTTTTTTAATTGATATGGACTGTTAGCCTTTCCTTGGTGGTGAACGATTTTCTCATGTTAAATCCTGAACCACAACGAGCCACAGTTAATCAACACTTGGTTGACATAATAATTTTTCACTCATTTCTTCAGCTGCTGCCACCATCGTGCGTATTGTTGGTGGTGGAAACTCATTTTTAACCCTTAAGGTGCATTTAATTCTAGAGAGCTTTATGTGGGATTTAAACTTAATTCTACCACAAATTTTTACCGTTTTCTTTTTTTACGAAACTGACGTTCTTTTTCATACTTTGTCTAATTTTCTTAAATGTTTCACTTTTTTATATTAAAGAAAAGTATAATAGATATTGTTGCCTGCTAAAACTTGTAGCCTACAAGTATCACATTATAATTTATATAATTGTTTTGATGCTTTATTTTTGTAGTCAATGTGTTTTGTAAAAGCCCGGTTGACAGAAATTGTATTTTTTGCTGCTATCATGTGGTTACAGCAAGAGTTCCAGCAATCTGCCATGGAAAAAATTGTTATAACTACATGACAGCTGCAAAATATTTAAATTTTTGTCAACCGGGTGATATATCATCCAATGTATGCTTGTTCTTCTGAGTTTTTTCTTATCGTTTTAAGATTTATTTAATTTATTATAAATTGAGTTTTACTATAATCCGTCGAAAAAACATGAAATTTTTCTGTTGTTTTTTTTTACTTTTTCTTTCGTTAGTTAGTTTCGAATATTAAAAAAAAATCATGACATTCAAAATGCAAATTCAAATTATGCAGGACAACCTACTTTTACTTAAATTTCATATAAACACTAAACAACGCAAATGCACAACACATTTAAGGGATAGCCGGTTCGCTCTTTTGTACCCGTTGTCACTAAAATTGCTAACGAACGCGCTTGCCAAGGATCGTATGTAGTATCAACTACGTTTGCCAGCATCCCGTTACCTCCACTCTGGCTTCCTCCTGAACGGCTGCGACGACATGTGGTGCTGCTGAGTGTGCATTCCTTCGCACCTCTTTGCCTTGTACAACTCCGCCATCCCATCCTTTCTCTCCATCGACCTTGGCTTCACTTTTCAGTCTCATTTACGTTTATGGCTTTTCACGAAACAAAGGCGGCAATGAAAGTGAAGCACACCCACGAGAACGTGGTTGAAGGTTTCTCTTTCTCGCTTCATCTCAGCACTCCAACGGTTCTCGTGGTCGAGGATGCGAGATGGTGCGTTATTCCGGTGCATAATCGGGCTTTATGTATGATTGCCATTGCCCCCAACACCAGAGCCCCGCCCGCATCGTTATGCGCTTCATCGCCGCTTTTGCACTCGCTGATAAATCAAGTTAATGCTCCCGGGGATCCATTTGCTTTTGACAGCAGCCGTACACTCATAAATATGGCCGCACAACAATTGCCACTCGGGTTTGGGAGCCCGGGAAGACCGTCGGCGCTTTTCTGCGCCGTACTGCGCGTTTGTGTTTCCGTGCTGCTTTGATTTCCTTTCAATGGTTTTCCATTTTTTTTCCTAGCTTTTTTCCTTCCATTTCTCTTTCATCTGGCTTCCGAACGGTGTAGGAATCATATTCTTTTTTTTTTTTTTGTTTGCACTTTAATTTCATTATCTGTACTACCGCCAATTTGTCTCATCGGTTTAAAGCTCCCATAAATAATGCCAATCCTCCGAATCCATTTTTCACCCACTGGTACCAAGTGGAAGAGAAATGTTTCGCACTGGTATAATACATTTGCGAATAAAGGAAACAAGTGCTCCAAAGGGAAAGGAAATACTCCCACCGGCACAAAAATTGTTTAAAAGGCGCGATCGCAACTGAATGGAACTTTAAAATCAAGCCTGCATTTTTTCTATGATTTTATACCGTTTCTCATCTTAAACCACTGGAGAGTTGGCAACGAATCTACCCACTTTAAAACGGTGTTCACTGTAGGAAATAGAACACTGTCCATATTGTTAAAACTCCCAACTAAACCCTGGAAGCCCTCCCTTTTAAAAAAAAGGCAGCTTTGATACTCGATATTGCAACTTCCGGAGTGAAAAACGGACGTCGTTTAATCCTTGCCAACGAATTGCATCTCTCCTTGGTAAATTTTCCTTCACATCTTAGAGGAAAATTGTCTACACAGAGTAGAAATATTGCGAAAAACTGGATAAAAATAGGAGAAAATTGAACAACAGTGCCCAATAGCTTAGCTTTATGTTTCATCCTTCTTTCGAAAAGCGGGTTTTTCAATCAGTACACCACTATCGCACACTAACATCCGACACGCCTGCTGGTAAGCCCAATTTCTGCACCCCCACCCTTCTCGGGCTTATCGGAGTACATATTTTATTTTGTCCATATTTCAGGGTTTTCTAGCGCTTGCTTTTTACGGCTTTCTCTGGCTCCCGGAAAATGTGGTCAATGGTGTGCGACGGCATTGTGTAAAATATTATCCCTGCACCGACGCTGCCACTTAGCTGCCCCCCTCTCCCCGATAGGAAACTGGGTGCCCTACTAAGGCTTCTGCCTCTTTGCTATACTTACGTTTTACTTTCGCTGGCAAGCCGCTTCTTTCGTTCGTCCACTGCCAGTATAAGCAGCTGAGCTTATTATCCTTAAATCATGTTTCAATTTCGATCGAACATCAATTGGCCGATTTCACTTCCGGCCCGTTTCTTCCTTTTTACGTTGGTCCATGCGCACAAATATATGTTGGGAAATAGTCTCTGCTCAAAATTCTTCTTTAAAACATACATATGGAATTTATAGCATTGCAGTTCAAAAAAAAAATTTTGCGAACCTGATGTAAAAATTCAATTTAAATACCTATAAATGCATTTCCTTAAACGTCAAATGCATTGCAAAGTGGGTTACGCTTGCATTATGTTATCTTTAAACTCATTTCCGCCTTCCCGTCAAGGGTTGTGCTGTTGACGGTTCTTGAGCTCAACGTTACTGGAACGGAACCATTTGTCCACCTTCTTTCAAGCTTTCCCTTTGAATGCACTTTCCTCTTACCCGTCCGCTACACTTCAACGATCAGCGAATGACAGTTTCACCACTTCGTGTCTTTCGAATTTCCGGCTCAACCTGTTCTTCCTCAATGCCGCGGTCCTTGCAACTCAAAAACCACTTTCCCACCCACATTATGACGATGGTAATGAGGCTAAGAAAATGCGCTTCAGGAAAACACATTTCCACACCATTTCAACCGATCCGACAATAAACGGCAACAACTGTCCTCCATTTCGCCATTAGCGACACTGTTACTAATCTAACCGCTTCCAGCTCTCATTCTCTTAACCTTCCTCTTTCTCTTTCTCGCCATTTCTTCTCTTCCGCCATGCACCCGCCTACCCTCCTGTGTGCCTTTTCCTCACGTGGCGTGTGTATGTGTGTACTCTGTGTGTGTGTGTTGCATGCGATGCATCTGTTCAATGTGCTTTTCCGAAACCGGGAAACCGACCGACCAGCAGCTTCACCAACTCCGGCTACAATCAGTCAAAAGAATGCTCACCACGCTCCCGGACGGAAAGCTTCCGGTAAGTTCGCTTCCTTCTTCACAATGGAATCATCGTTTCGGTTTTATTTATCTTCGCTGACTTTTTCTGTAAAGGCTTTGATTTTCTATTCTACTCATGCTGAAATGATACGCTGGGAGTTGATTGTTTACACTTCACAATAATGCTGCAATATACACAAATCAATCAAACAGTACTTGGACAATTTTGGAGTGACTTACATCGATTAAAAATCATAAACTAGGTTTAAAGCAGGATGGACTTTCATTTGTAAAAATAAATGAATGTTTTAAACATAAACCATATAGGGTAAGTGCTCCTATAGTGATGCTAGTACCAATAGTGGATGTAGTGGAATAAAATTCTAGCTCCACGACGAAATAAATACAATGGAGATATTTTTTCTTCTATGAAATGTTCTTTGATCATCTGCGGAGTATTCAAAAGTTAAATCTTCTCGTTCCATAATAAATTAAAACTTCAAAATTAATATTTTCCCAACCGGTTGTACTAATATGCTGGATTTAATAATAATTAAACAGGATTTCCATGATTTCCTTAAGGCTACAAATCACTGCAAAATGCATTGGTTTACGGTAAAAATAGATGTTTTCGTGAAGAAAAGTCGTGTTTCGATCATAATTGGTACAAATATGAAAATAATTGTGTTCTTAACACTTATAAACTACATCATATTGTTAGTTACATTACTTAGTGCACCACTATTGGTACAGGGCAACGGTAACGGTAATATATTCGTCCATTATAAAAATAAGTACTTAAAAATGCTCGTTGATGTTGTTAAACAGGAACTTTTTAAAGTTAAGATCTTGAAAGTAGTCTACTTAAAATATTTATTACGGGAGCAGTACGTGTTCTTCACGAACGACGCCAGTGAACCTAGCGCCGGCTGAAAGTACTCGAGATAACATGCATCGATTAAACTCTCTCCATCCTAGCCCCCTCTTCCACCTTTCGTGAAAATACATCATCAGATGGTTTTCCTCTCTTTTCCACTGTTAGCGTCTAAGGCTACGGTTACGGTTTGTTAACGGAACGAGATGTGAAAATTTACGATAATTATGAAATTTAATATTCCCTTCACTTGCACTTCCCCACGAAGTCATCATTCCCGTACGAGTTCCCTGGCAAGGCTCATAAACAACGGCATACGTGGAATGGTCGGAACACGGGCTGCCTAAGCCACCATTTTGTACCCCGTTGAAAATAGAATATGCTTTTCCATCGCAACCCGTAACGAGTTGCGGAGAAGAAATTTTCAATTTAACACATATAACGATCAATGAATGGTCGTCGGCGCCAACGAGAACAACGAAAACCAAACACTTATACCCGCTTCGAGTACGCCCAAATACTTTGAGAACATCTTAGCGGTATTTTTGCACACTCGACATAAAACTCTCCTCCATTATGGTGGTCGTTTAAGGCAGACGAACAATAAAAAAATAAAATAAAAATTCTCAATGGCAACGACACGTGCGTTAAAGAGGAGGATGAAACCCCGGATGCCCCATTGTGACCGTATAGTGGCGCAATTATGCCACAAATTGCGCCACTACATAAATATTACATAATACATAAATATTAGTTGCTCATTTCTTGCTGCCGATACTAGCGAAGGGATTTAATAAGAGGGACACAAAAAAACCAAACGATGACCACATTTCGTTTCCCTTCCAGCAACGAGGTTTTCGGTGAACATTTCGTGATTTTTCTTTCACTTTCTAATGTGCAGAAAAAAAAATGCTTCCATAAAACTTCGGCGTGTGATGGATGGTTGATGGTCCTACAAAAAATATTTTACGACTCCACTGACAGCTGGTAGTTTTTTTTTTTACTAGAAACTTCCTTCTTTTTATGCATACTTTTAGCACTGGCCATCATGGGCTGTCATAAAGTCGACGAATTGTGCCGCGGTTTTGCTAGCAAATCCAAGCAAAACCGTCGACGATATCGAATCCTTACAGACCGAAATAAACATGTCTACTGGAGGGAAAAAAACTTTTCATAAGAACTTTGTTCGAGTGCGCAAGAAATGTGGATCATTTTGATCACCGGTCATTAGTACAAGAACAAATCTACCAGTAACTTATTTTCTTCTGCACTGCAATAAGGATGCGTAACGTGGGAATCAACCAGGTTATTAAAAAAAGATCCGAAATCAATCAAACGAAAGACTTTTTCTGTTAGCATAAATGTATCTCGCGTCACGACGCTAAAATTTTGCTTTGTTTGTTAACGCGTACTATTTCTTCTTGCCTGGATGACATGACGTTCGTACGATTTTATTCTTAAAGTTCCTGTAAATGTTGGACTGTGACAATGTTTTGCATGCGGATCATTTATCTGAAAAAAGCGACTTGGAATCTACATCCGAAGACGGTATCATAAAAAGCGAAAGAAATATAATCAAAATCTTCTTGACCTAAGTAAATGCGATGTAGTAAAATATAGCCCTTACATATTCTAACTTGGTCCAGGTGTCGCGTATGTATCCAATACATTGTGGCCAATTTCACATTATGGTAAATACGTTTGATTTATTGATTGTGCTTTTCTTGATCCGGTAACATGCACAGTAATGTTCGTCTTGTAATAAAATTCACATAGGCTGCCATGGCGCGAATCTGCAGAAAGAATTTACTGAAATATTAATAAACACTAATATGTTCGGTAATGTTGCGCTTCGGACTAAGTCTGGCAAGCAGAGCAACTCTTACAGCGGAAATCATATGATCATCGTAGTCATACTCATCGTCATCATCACTCGACACCATGCTTTCATCCATGGTTTCTTCAATGCTTGCATCTTCGACGTCCCAACCGTTGTTTGGAATGGTCCTTGTATCCATTGCTTCTTCGTCTTGCGACAAGATAGATTCCGCCTCGTCAGTCGATTGTTGACCAGTATCCTCATCTTCCATTTCAAACGACGCAATGTAAACGTTATCCTGCTGGTGATCTGATAAGTCCGCCTCGCCAGTCGATCGTTGATCAATATCCTCATCATCCTCAAACTGCGAAAAGTAAACATTATTACATTCGATTCATTCGTCTATGAAGTTTCCCTTTTCTTTTAAACCTACTGAATGGTCCGAAAGGGGGTGCTCCTCGACTGACATCGTTTCCCATGCATCTTCTTCTTCTTCCACGGAACCTACTGAATCCTCCGAATCCGCAAAAGAGTCGTTCGCTTCCGAATCTGTCACCATCTGTCTGGTTCGACACAGGGGACAACTATTATCCTGTGATAGCCACAAGTCGATGCATGGCCGATGAAATGAGTGCGTACAGCGAAGGTACGATGGGTTTGTCACAATCTGCTCCAAACAAATCGGACATTCGGGGCTGGAAAACGAATATTGGTAAAATTATTATCCTTCAGCTACAACTGCATTTATAGTTGAACTTTTCGAAGTAGGCGTAAGTGCCCTTGCCTTTTCGTCGCCATCGACATCACCACCGTTTCCGCAACTCTGTCCAAGTGCAACCCACAATGGATAAATACACACAAATATATGTTCGCCGGTTGCTACGTCGTACTCGTTTGCTTTTACGCAGAAACATTGCATTCAAATATAATTCAAATAGAGTTAGGCTTCAGTTAGCTACTTACTTCCATTTATTGCCATTTCTATAATACGATCGTTTGTTCTTTAGTCATACGAATGAATATAATATGCAAAGTAAAAGCAACGAATATTAGGATACAGGATTGTTCGCTTCTAGCTACTTTTATCAGTCTGAAATTTCCTTTCGTGAAAACAATTGCTTTCTAAGTAGGATTTGATTGATTGCCAACCAACAACCGTTTCATCACGAAGTGCAAAACTATTTCCATTTGTTTATTTTGAAGCGAAGAAAAGTTGCCGATTAAATTAGGCAAACTGTGTACTGATATAGAAGCAAAAAGTGTGTTTTTTTGCAGAAAAACCCATCATTTTCGCTTGTTGGTGTTCCAATTCGCGGACGTGTACTTTTGGATCTTTGCTACCAATGGTTTGAGGCTAGCAATTTTCGTAAACAAATTTTACCACTTTACCCACCCCTTAATAGGTGCTGTCTGATTTCCAGTTTTCACGCGCCACCCATCGCCACCCGCACGAAGGGTTGAAAATGGTTCGCGTTCCCCGACTTGCCTGCTGACTTGCCCGAATTCTCGTAAACAAGTCATTAACATAAAATGATAATATCCGGTCAAAAGGGCTACGACAAACCAAAAGCCACACCCTCACACACACACACACGCACGGTCCGTGCCACTTGGAACCAGCAGCAATGAGGTTGGCAAAGTTTGAGCATCCCCCAGCTTCCCCAGGGCACCCGGTGCAATTAGCCGCACCGATGGAGAAACCGTTGAACTTCATCCCGGGCCTACATCCCCGTGCTATTTGTGCGCCACCCTTCGGCAGCTTGTCTCGGCATGCTGGTTGGTCTGTGGTTTTCCACGAAAAGCAGCCGCCCTTTCTACGGACGCGCTCCGTTTCCGACCATTCTCTCCTCGGTTGAGGCATTCGTAGCCGTCGGTCCGTGGAAATTGCTCGGACATCACCCGATAATGTGGCCCGGGCAATCAAAGTCAGTTCCGCACTTTGATCGGGCCAGCTTTTGGATGACTCTACCAAGTGGTCTGCGCTTGGGTGTACTTTCTGATGGAGGCCCGTCCGGTTTGCGTCGCACAGGCTGTAATTTATGAAACCGCCGTATAATGAATTGATTTAGGCTTCCCGCTCTAATGGTATTTGAAACGTGGGCGAGGTTTTGGGGCTGAGGTCCAACATATTGTGGGAGGGGAGGTACATTGACGTTGAGGTTTGCTTTCCATTATCTGTGTTGACGAGGTTGTGTTTCGATGTAAGCAGCAGTCATTAAATATTTTCCTAGTTTCTTTGCATATTCTTCAGGTGTTTCTTTCTTTCGAACGGTTTTTTTTTTGAAAATTTGAAAATAATTGGTTAGAAAATGCTACTCATTGTAGCCTAATGATTTTTACAATACAATTACGTGCAGTAAACAAGAAACAAATATGAATGGAAAACTATTTTTCGAGCTTTCAAAAGTGTATCCATTTTCTCACATTTTTTCCTTCTCTGTGCACACAAACTTAAAGCTTGGGTCATCCACAAGCTGAAAGATAACGTTTAAACATTTCCTTAATGGAAAGGAAAATTTGCATTTTTACCATCCCATGCTCTCCGAAGGCAGGATTACCTACTTTTCTTCGTCAGAAAAACACAAAAGTAGGTCACGGAAGTCCTTCTCGCTTCCGGGCGCGCGTTGACAAATTGAGCGTTCGCAGTTGGCCTTCCTGGAGAACTTTTGACACGAGCTGAGGTAGCAACAAAAAAAAATACATATAGTAACCTCCCGTGGCACAAGTCGCTCGGAAGCTACGTAACTTAAATTAATCTCTACCCATCCAGCTCGACATTTCGCTAAGCTTCCGTTCCGGTAGACTTTAATCCAGTTTCTGCTCACTCACGACTGAACTGGATCGTACTCGGTGGATGGTAAGGGATGGTTCCTGTCATTTCCACTTTATTGCATGCGCGCCTGCATGGGGTAATTTAAGGTTAATCAAGACTAATTTGAATTATTTTAAGAGGAATTTAATTTCGTAGCACATACGGTGCGGTATAAATCAACTGAACTGGCTTTTCCTTTTTCTACATTTTATAGATGAATGACTTGGCTTTAAGTCTGTTTTTTTCTCTCACATGAAATGAACTCTTCACACTTCACTTCACTGATTCAATGAAATGAAATAAAAGTTATCGAAAGCTTCGATTTTGCCACATCGATAGAAAATGTCCAAGCCATTTTTCACACCCTAGATTGATCGTTAAATAACTCAAACGATAGTACCGATCTTCAACCTACCTCAAACCGAGCTGAGATATGGTAGATAAGCGTCCATAATTTTTCATGAAAAAAAAGAGAAGAGAAAAAGGAAAACAACTTTTTCGACCATTCTATCAGGCGTCCTGTAAAGCATTCCGAAAGACAACGATGTGAAAACCAAAGATGAGAAAATGACTTGTACTCGACCCGATGGGATTTGGATCGATCGATCACCCTTACCCCCCTAGGGATTTTCCTGCTTCCTGCTCCATATGAAAACCTTTGTGTGTACGTTGCCACGTGTTTCTAATTGATTTCGTCCGTCTGGCGCAACCGAACTTCGTTGACTTCGTAGACCATAGTTTCACCGTAAGGGGTGTCATTTTGTCCTGATTTTGTTTTTGCTTCTTCTTTTCTTTCTTCCCTTCGTGCCGTCTTTTCTGTTCTCCTCGTTCCAGGCCGCTGACATACAGCAAGCGGGAATCGTGCGCGTCGTCGGCCACCACGACCACCCTGCTCGGTCCGCACACCTACCCGAGCGCGATGCGAGGCTCGAACGGTGCCCTGCACATGCAATCGATAGCACCCCGTGCGATCAGCCCTCTGATGCAGGTTAGTGGGAAACAGGGAGGGTAGAATAATCCTCCAAGGCAAGGGGACAAATCTATTACAAGCTAGATTTCACCACCGGATTGTATGTTGTAATGTTAACGATACGCAGGCCGACGAATTGTTTTAACTCACATCGCTATTTCCATTCCCAGAAAACACACCTGCAAATGCATTGATGATTATGTTTTACAACTTTTCACATTAAATTGCCTTAGTTTTATCTCATCCACGAAAGCGATCATTTCAGCAGGCGGTCATTTATTTATTTTATTTATTCTTTTCGCTTTCTCACATTGTAGAACTACATGCTTCTAACTGTTAGTTTACATTTTTTTATTCCACACACAGGGTCTAGATGAAAACTCCGTCTAAGCTGACCGTATCCAACCGCCGTCATCGTCACAACGGACACCACCACCACCGTTAAGCGTACTTTTCGAATTGGCCTTTTCGTGTGATACATCCGACTGCACTCCGTTGAAGTTGACATGGGTGACGGTGCAAGGAACAGAAAGGAGACGCGGGTGCATATCTAGAAAGAACGAGTTTCTTTTTCGCAGACGATACTGATATCCACTTGTTTACGTCACTTAAATCCGTCTAGGTCTAACTGAGAAGAGAAAAAGAATAAACATAAATGCATAGACTATGCTATCGCATCGAAAGATGCGCCATAATAACTACAAACAAGGAGAACAGTTTAAAGAAATAAAAAAACAAGAGCATCTGATTGAGGACAATTTGAATGTTACCAGAAAAACAAGCGTTGTTGAAAAATAAAAATAACGAGAAGACTAATAGGAAGCAGCAAGTTTCGCTAAATGAGTAGATCCTTATGAAAAGATGTCTATGTTACTAGAAACGACCCCCCTTGGAAGGGAAGAACCGTGGGACAAGGCGGCTAGGATGAAACTGATCTCGTTTTTGTTTGTACGTCAACATCGTAACACGAAAGAAGTATAAAAAACAAAGAAAAGAAAAATCAAAACTTATATTGATGTGCAAAACTTACTATATGACAAAGCAAAATCGAAACCGATTGAGAAAACGGTTACTAATCGGTACACTTACATCTGTAGTACATTCTCTCTCACTCTCTCTCTACACACATACACACATATTGCGTATATATACTGTAGTTGATATCTCGTGAAGGATGTATTTTTTTCTCTTTTTTGAGTAAATAAAATGATTTAAAAACCAAATATTGTTTGGTCAGGCGTGCAAACATTTCGTTGATGACATTCCGTTTTGAAGAACATCGCAGGAACAGTTGATTAGGTTTAACGAGTAAAATCAAAGTACACATTGAGATCGGTACAATTACAATTTTAAACAGTTGTTTTTTGTCGTCGGTTCATTACTGAAGATTATTGAATAAACCAACTTACATGCTCTATGCTGGACGTATTGCTCCATCCTTTTCCGATTTGTTGCTCACTCGGATTTCAGGAATTAGGTCCCCACCTTCGTCCCCGGTGATCGGCTTCGAAAGTATCGAAAACAGAACTTTATTTTGGTGCGCATTGCTTCAGACAGACTCCGGAAGTAGATGGACTCCGCCACAAAGAAGCTCGCAGCCAATCCACCACCCCACAAAATGATCCAGACGGCAGGCTCAACATCTACGAGACTCACTGGGACGAACTTGCCACCACCACCAGAGCACGTGGGCTTTTTGGTGTACAGCTTTGCGTTCTCCCGATACTGAATGCCATGTTCATTGAGGCGAAAGAGGCTGAAAGAAAAATGGGGGTGGCTGTAGTTAAACAAAGGAACGACTTCAGAATTCCCAGCTTTTGTACCCAATCTTCACCATCTCCTTGTAGGAAGAGTTCTTCTGGATCGCATAGTACGGGTCGATCACCTGCAGGTACTGTATCTCCTGAAGGCCACACTTTTCGTCCTCCTGGTACGTTTCGCTGATCACCTTGTAGCCAACACCCTGCTCAACGTGGAACGCGTACAGACCCCGCCGGATCCGATCGACACCCTCCTCGAGCGGGATGAAGGCGTCCCGTCCGCCCGGCACGCGGATCTTCTGCTCGTACAGCGCTCTCCGAGTCCGCTCCGTGGCGTGCGTGAAGTAGTGCCGGTTGAACACTGTATCGTGCACGCCAAACTTGAGCCGGGAGGCGAGCAGATCATCCAACGATTGGATCCTCGTTGACGGGCTCTGTAGCAGGGCGACGATGTTGGCCGAGTAGCTGGCGTATAGGAACATCAGCACGGTGAACGTGAGCATTGTGATGGTGCGGGCCGAGCAACTCCGGGGCAGGACGGACGATCCCTGCTGGCAGGACGCACCGTACATCAGGAGCAGTGTGTCACGAAAGCTAGCCGTCAAGACGGACGCATCCGGTGGGCTGGGGGTCCAGCCGGTACCATCGGCCGCGACACGCCATTCCGCCCACAGTGTCACGAGCAACAACACCGCAGAGAGTACGATGACGGCGATAACGCAACCCCAAACGTGCTGCAAATACCGTTCGAAGAAAGAAAGCTGAGACTCAACTGCTACCAAGATGGCAAGAACTTGTGACTTCATAATCGTAAGCTCGAATTCCCAAATCGTCAACTATTCGATAGTGAACTCCATAGGCTACTGGTGTTGCCATCTCTACATGAAGTGAGGCGTTGTGAATTGATCTACAGTAGAAACTTTTGCATTATTTTTAGTGGGAGTTGGGTCACTCTAAATCCAAAGATCTTCTTTTCAGTTTGGCAACGGTTCCTCACTTCATGCTTTGAGGTTAAATGTTTATCGCCACGAGATCTCAACAGGCAGAAGAGGCATTTCAAAACCTATGGAATATGAATGGTTCTATACGCACAGCGACCAATCCGTCTTAGATTCATCTTGTACTGGGATCATATTCAATATCCGGACAAAACAAATCCTTCTTCATATTTTCTTCAAATCAGACTTAGCCAGCACAGGTCCAGCTGAAAATACATTCAAAACGAGCTTTCCTTTTGAGGTTACGATTATGTTACCACCATTTACAGTCCGGATATCCTTGGGACTTTGATTTGTGGTGTAACACTTGCATTGTCGAACGGCAAGATAAACACGTTCTCGGTGTAGGACAACTTTGGCGAGCGGAAGATAAACTTTGACCGCGTCTCCGACGTCATGGCGAGATACTCGATCACGGCGATACGATCGGTGGTGAAGAACAGCGGCGAGGCACCCAGGTCCGCCACGTCGTGCACCAGCTCCCCGATCATGCCGTCCCAGAGCCCGGTGGTCGCATTGTAGTAACCCCAGGAGGACACGCGCGTGTAGTTCACACCGGCTCCGAGGTATGCCACCAGACAGTTCGTCAGCAGGTAGTTCACCTTCGTTATCGTATCGATGTGCTTATTCCTGCGGAGACACAGAGAGAGGTATTCACTATGACTCACAGCAGTTCTACGATTGCGCATCATTTTCCTCGGCTACTTATAGTCCGTCAGGTGGTTCACCGTGTCCGGGTCGGTGATCACCATCGAGGCTCGTAAGGAATGTCCCAGCAGATTTTTCCTTCTGACCGATGTCACCGTCTTCTCGCGTAGGTCTATAAGCTCGGCTTTAGCTCCCGATTGGTCCCTTGTCCACAGGGCAAACTGCTCCGTAAGCAAATCAGCATCATTAGATACTTTGTAGACTGAGAATACATATGCATTCAGATTAGTTTTAGATTACTATATTTTGTGGAAAAACGAAATTAGAACCGAACACTATTCACTAAAAGTATATTCCATTTTTTATAGTTCTAAAAAAATGGTTCGTCAATTAAAGAATAAAGGGACAATTTAGTTTTAAATCTGTTATCCACTCAAAGCTACGCAACGTATAAGATTAATAAACAGAATCAGATAAAGTTGATACTAATAAAGAAACCTAATCAACTTGAGCGAACTTTTCTGAAGAGTCACAAAACACCCCTGTCCACGTGCGACACAAGTTGTTGAAAATTCAACCAAGCTGAAGCAACTGTGTAGGAAACTGTAAATCTGTAACTCACCCTGCACGAATCGCATTGCATTCAGTCCTTCATTAAGCGGCACGAAAACTTCACTGCTAACTAACAAGGGCAACGGTCTCAGGGCGTCCAGATAGGTCTCGAGGGAACCGTTGCCTCCGTTGAGTGCCCGAGAATCCAGCACCAGCCAGCGGTAGTTCAGATACAGTCTCCGCCCGGACCTGGCCAGTAACTTTTCCGTTCCATTGCAAGCGACATCCACCACAACCATCGTCTGATGTGCCGCGACATCCGCGTCCAGTGTGGCGAGCCAATGATCTACCTCATCGTCACCGTCGGCCAACGTCGGTTTCGTTTGTGGGACGAACTGCCAGAAGTGGCGTCCACTTCTTAGGCCAATTTGCGCCAAAGTTAGGCGTTGCCCTGGACTCGAACGGAAGGAACCCCAGAGTGTGTGTACTTAATTGGGGACCATTGTTTCAATCGGTTTGCTTACCTTCCGTCCAGCATCCGAGGAGTGCCGTTACCTTCAGCGGGGTTCCCATCAGCTCCAGCAGTGCACCGATGGGTTCGGCAAGTTTTCCATTAATCCCTTCCAGTTGGCTGGAAACCAACGTACTTGTGACGATGATAAGCAGCAGAATCAGCCACAATCGAGCTCGGCAAGGTTGCATCTATCCGTTCGACCCTTCGGATTTCTGTCGTAACTTAACTCCCGAGATCAAAGGCACACAGTGGTCGCAAGCGTACTCCGGTGGCGATATTTATAGTCGGAAATTCAATCACGCCGAGCAAACACAATTAAACTCCCCGATGACACTGATGATGGGACAGGGAAAGCTCTGATTCGCTCATGACACTAAGCTGGGGAGCATGAAAAGAGGGTTAACCTTTGATTGCGAAGCAATTGTCGGCCTTCCATCATGTGCATAAGTCATCCGGCGACCCTATGATCCGTGCACAATCAATCCCCGAGCCAAGTAAAGAGTGATGGGAGTTGGCCAAGACGAGGAGCAGCTTGTGTGTGCATACGATTATGGAATCATCTATCCTGGTCGGTGATACCCTCAGGACGTCGTTGTTATTTGCATGTGCGGTATGTTTGCGTCACGCGAGAAAGAAAACCCACGCCCAGACAGGAAGAGATTGAACTGGCACCGAACCAGGTCAAGATACACCCACGGAATGTCACGTGCGCGCAAGTCAATCAAATTAAAGATTCCAAAGTCAAACAACTACGGAACGGAAAGAGGTATCGATTTCTCTTGTCGATTCCATCGAGTTTTTACAACGACTACTACTAAACTAAAACGTGTCCGAGGAACATGCAGTAAAGTCTATGAACATTTTGAAAAAAGATATTCTTAACGAATTCAGAAAGGATTGAAAATGTCAAACAACCTCGTGGAAAAAAAAGTTATAAGCTAAACCAAACTCGCAATTATTTTGTAGTTTCTTTAGTGTAACGATTTTGTTCGCAGGTAACAAACAGACTTTTTGCGCAAAGATTAAATTGTTAATTTAATTTGAATTTTTTTAAAACACATCTGGTCGTAAACGGTAACATTACAAAATGGTAACATTTTTAGTATACAATACATGGTAGCTACATCTAACTACAAATAAAAGTTAAAAAAATAAGCTAAAAAGCTTCCAAAAACAGCTCTGCGTCTTCTTCTTCGATATCCCCGAGTGAAGGTTGCCAGCCCTGAGATGAAATAAAATATGTTAATACATTTAATGTATAGTTTTGGTTTTGTTGTTACTTACAAACATTTCTTGTTTTTTTTTTCTTGGCTGAATACTGTATACTACCATTCTCTGGTAGCAGACGCCCTCATCCTTCTTTGCTTCTATTTCCTGTACGTTATCAATCTCGTTTGCTTTTCTTCACCCAGCGCATCCACATTATCTGCAACGAAGCTGTCCAGATAGGAAATAACACATTCGTCCTCTACAGGCACCTTCTGTCATCTAAAACAACAAATGAAATCGATTATGCCCATGGCGTATGTTTTGAACATCCGTAACGAATCGCCACAAAGGCTCAAATATTGAAATATGTATGCTGCGATTGATTTATAGACTGTTTCGAAGGCAGCAAATTCCATTACATAGCCTTTTGCTGCCGTTCAACATGGTAAAACATCTGTTGTGTATATTTAGTACATGTAATGTTTTATCTTATTTACCAAAACCAAACGTTCTTTCTGTCCTGTAGCTGTTGAATTTGTTGCCTTTGGCTCGGCTCGTTGGTGAACTGTTGCCGGTAAGTAAATACCAATTAATAACAGAATTTACGAAGACTTCGTTGGACAGACACTTTGAAAGTAATTGTCTCATGTACTTCTCGTGATGCCTCAAATACTGAAGATGCTATTCGGCACCTGCCTTGTTAAAAAGTAAATAGCACCAAGAAAAAACAGTTCCAACATCAAATCATGTACAACTTGGCACTGAATGTATCAAATCGAATCCAGGTTTTAGACTTTCAAGAAAGATTCTAGAGAGGCTTCCAGCTTCAACAGCTCATACCTTAATTATTGCTTTAAATCCATTTTGAACATGTGGGTATCGGTGGTACGGTTAGTTTAGATATTTTTGAATTCCATAAATTTCATCACTTTTACCTGAATTTTCCTTTGTAGTTTTCGTTTTGAATTTTTAACAAACGAGGCTTCAATATACATACTTTCCCATTCATGTTGTTGCGCATCGGGTCGTTCATTGTGAGCTGCGCTTCAAAAAGAGTTAAATTTCATAGTTTTTATTTCAAATAACTCGTCGTTAGCATAAACACGTCGTTCATACACGTAAGAGGTTTAAAAAAACAGCGATCTCTACTTATTTGAAAATACGAATGAAACAGTGACAGTTTAAATGTTTTCAACAGCGTGCTAAATCATGTTGAATGGAGACGACAACAGCAGTTCGTAGTTGTCTACCTAACCTAACAACCATCATCGAAGTTATACAACTTACGTCCATCGTGCCTGACCCCATTATGTGGGTTTGATTGAGCCAGATTAATATTCAATTAAATTGTTATAGCCGGCAGATATGGAAATGATCCATTTCCGAACATATTCATGCCCACATCATTCTATTCTCAGGATGGTCATAAAATGTAGGGATGGAGAAAAACGAAAAAAAGGGAAAAGGAGTTCCGACGCAGAACACACACACAGCATATGGGGAAATGATGCGTAACCTGTTGGTCGGTAGCAACGAATGCCATAAAATCTAACCAACACCTCGATACCCGTACACATTGCACGTTGCGCCACGTGTGTGTGTTTGTCTGCCCGTAGGTGTGCATATTCATCAACATTAATAGCTAACGGTCAATTTACTGGAATCGTACTCTGGGTGCAGGACCCCCACTGATCCTCACCGAAGGGTATGCAATGCATGAAGGTATCCCAGGGCTGAATTATTTTTCCCATGAAAAACCACGGATGCGGGAGTGGGTGTAGCCGATTGGGGCGAAAGCGAAGGCGGGGTAGCGAAAGTTCACCAACAGGTAATACCCGACCCAGGTTAATACGCAAGAGCCATTCCTGATACGAATGGAACGGAACTTCCAAGGTTGCTACTTGTTGCTCGTTCGCTCCAAGCAAGTCGTACGTCCGTTGAGGTTCAGCATCCCTCGTGTATCATACGTGTACGGCAAAGTTAATCCAGTTCACTTGCCACCTTCACATACTCGCATACAGGGGACGTACAGGAACGTAACGATTGCAGAAATCCTTTACAATTGTCCATCATCATACATATTTGTACCGACTGCCCGGGACGAGCAAAAAAGACGGGTCGTTTCGGGAGAAGGGAAAACTTACAACGGTCGTTCCTTAACGTTGTGCCGGTTGCTATTTCCATGGTAACGAGTGAGCGGAAATCCGTAGGGCTTTACGCGTTCGAGGCCCCGATGCTACTTACCGGCTTCGGGTTCGATTGGCCTGTTTGTTGGAGCATACGATGCAAAGACGCATTCCTGCAGTGCATTATCGGGTACTATGAGAGCCTTTCGGCAACAAGCAGTTGACCCTGAAGTGCAGCTCACTTTTATCGAATCGCTCAAGTGAACAATGGAAGCGAAATGGCTGCAAACATCGTCGCCATGATACTTTTGTGCAGCGGCAAACCTAATTCCAGTGGTACGGGTGATCGATTAAGCAGTGCTAAAGGAACAATCATGCATTGTTACCTGAGATGTAGAATTCCTTAAGATATCTGAAAACACATTTGTTGATTTGCTGGACGAAGCACTGCAGAAAAATCCCTATGCGGTTTAATACTGCTTGTTGTATTGCATATTTAGTCAGATCAATTTTAATATGAAACTAAAATGTCGAAAAAGAAGGTTAATTATCTAAATAATATTAAGATATCCAAATCTTTGTAGGGCTAAGACTTATCATTATTGTAATCAACTTAAGAGCCAGTGGACACGTGAAAATGAATGTACTATCTAAACATTTTAAAACATTTAAGACATTTAAGAACGGCAATCAAATCGTTGCTGGTTTATTCTTTTTCATTGTTCATATTAAACACTTTGTTGATAGGCGCTTGCAACCCAAAACTTGAATTTAATAATAATATTCTTGAATAATAACAAAACTTGAATTTAATAAAAAATATTGGTTTCAAACCCCCTAAACCACGGTGGGAGGTTTAGCGGAAGTTGATATTCAAAAATGACCACAATTACTGCTTGTTTTTATAAAAAAAACTGCTTCATAGAATTTTGTTCATCACTTTGCGGTTATAAAGTTTTTTTAACACCTTTTAAATGTGCTTATTAGATCCATAATTGATAACGGGCAAATTTGTCTGATACTTTTATCTAGAATGAAAGAATCAATCCAATGAATTATTTTCAAGGGTAATACATTCTATCAAATATAAACAGGCAAACCATGTTGGCATTGGTCAAATTCACTACCGCAATCCTTTGAATTTGGTGATAAGAAGCGATGGCAATCGTGTGTGCCACATGAGACGGGTTTGCAAAACGTTTGAAGCAAGTAAAAAAATTTCGACCCGTTTTATTCCAAAACATATGCTGTAATTGATCTATAAAAATAAAGCGTTCAATTACAAGCGTTGACTTAAATTTGTGTGAGAAAATATTTAAAAAATAAATTAGGCGAGAGTATTTTAAAAAATCCATAAGAAACAAAACAAATAATCACCACATTAAAGAAGAGTACAAATGGAATTTATCCATTTAATTAATTTGTTAGTTATTTTGGAAGCCTTTTGGTACGGATTTTTTTTTAAACACATGTAATACATCTTTAGTGACACTACAAATAAAGTTATTAATGTTTTAATGTTTCAACAAAAACCAAATTGATAGTGATTAGATTGTAAACAAGGCTTACATTTAAATAATACTGTGCGTGACTTAATACAAAAACTGAATGTAACACATTTAAAAAAGTAAGACAAATATTGATAGTCAGATTGAATTAAACAAAATGAAAGTTGATGTGTCACGTACATATCTTAAAAGGTTTCCTAAACCTCACAGCTAATGGTTTAGTAATGCAAATAGGTGAAAGTGGCCACCCGGCTCAAAGCCTCTATAAAACATATTTACTGCTACTACTTTAGTAATGCAGTTAGAAAATCTCTATATCTATAAAAATGGATGTTTGTATGTTCGTGATGCTAAAACTCAAAATCGGCTGGACCAATCTTGATGACGTCTTCGTATGATTTGTTCCTTTTTACCCAAGGAAGGTTTAGGAAAAAAGAGAATTTGAAAATTCCTAAAGAAAAGCCGGAAAATGAGAAAATTCGGTAAAAACGGCTTTTTCCATATAAAAAATAAAAAAAAATTTACATCTTTAACGAAAATACAAAACGGCAGAACTTATTGTAACGAAATCTTTTGCCGATTTCTTCCTTTTGGTCATTTTAAGGTTTTAGAAAAATGAAAAGTTTGAAAGTTTTAAAGAACAAGCAAAAAAATCAGAAAAGTCGAAAAAAGGCTTTTTTTTCATAAAAGTAGTGTTCAAATTAATAATTTTGAAATACGAATCTTATCTTACATGCATTACCTACATCTTGAGTGAGATGAGATCAGCAAGTATCAAATGGGACGATACGTTAACTGCAATGAAACGCTATGGAGAATATTTTCTTTTGCAATTCATGAGCGAATTTCTACTGTTGTGCATCTCGCAGTTCATTTGGAGAATGGTCAAAGAGTGTATTTCAACCTAAAAAATGCAGTACAACGAGCCGAAACACAACCAGCAACAACTTTGACGAGATTTTTACCTGCGCCAGCGATCCTTTTGCAACAACATTGGTTTATTCAGAAATGCTTCGATATTACACATGGAATGCATCGTCAAAGAAATGGTTACGTAGAAAGCGAGGCCAACCAGTAGACGGACATCCAGTTGTGTTTTCAACTAATGCATTAGGACGAATATACACAATCCACCCAAAAAACGATGATTGCTTCTATCTTCGGTTGTTGTTGGTTAATGTACGCGGTCCAACATCGTTTGAGTCATTACGTACCGTAAATCGTATCGTGTGTTCAACTTTTCGAGAAGCATGCCAGCTGTTAGAATTATTGGAACATGATAATCAGTGGAATCAAACAATGGACGATGCCATAGCTGCTTCACATGCCACTGAAGTTCGTACACTTTTCGCGTTGATCATTTCGACATGTCAGCCTTCAAATCCACACTAACTATGGGAAACGTACAAAAATGACATCGCCGAAGACATTCTACATCGCATTGGAGTAACAACAGGAGATTTTACAAATGAACGATAAGATCTACAATGAAGCATAGGCGTTAATTGAAGATTTGTGTTTGCGTATGAGTGGCAAATTATTGACAGAAATTCATATGCCAGCGCCAAATCGCCAAATCCAAGATGTATCGAATTGTGAGTGCGCATACGACATAAAGGCGTTGGAACAACAAGTTCAAAGAAATGTCCCACTTTTGAACAAGCAGCAAAACGGTGGACTATACTTCCTGGATGCGCCCGGAGGAACTGGGAAAACATTCTTAATATCCTTGATTCTGGCGGCAATACGATCTCAAAATCGTATTGCGTTGGCTCTCGCATCTACGGGAATTGCTGCAACGCTACTGGAAGGTGGAAGAACGGCACACTCCGCACTAAAATTACCGTTAAACATGCAAGTCAGTGAAACTCCTGTTTGCAACATTTCAAAGCAATCAGCTATGGCCCAAGTATTGAAAAATTGTAAACTAATTGTGTGGGATGAGTGCACAATGGCTCACAAACGGTCCCTCAAAGCTCTTGACAGAACATTACAAGATCTGCGGAACAATAATGGTCGTTTTGGTGGCGCAACGGTACTGTTAGCAAGCGATTTTAGACAAACACTTCCCGTTATTCCAAAATCAACACCGGCAGATGAAGTAAATGCATGTTTCAAATCATCGTATTTGTGGCAATACGTAAAAACCATACGATTGACTATGAATATGCGAGTGCACTTGCAACAGGATAGAAGCGCAAGAGTTTTCTCCAAAGAGCTTCTAAGAATTGGAAACGGACAGATTCCGGTTAGTATATCCAGTGGATTAATATCAATTCCGACTTCCATTTGCCAATTCACTTGAACTAAAGAGGATCTCATAACTAATGTGTATCCAAATATCACCCAAAATTGACCTTAATGACCTCAACTGGACAATTCAAAACCGAATTCCGGGAGATTTGCGATCATACAAATCAATCGACCGTGTTGAAAATGAAGACGAAGCCGTGAATTATCCAGTGGAATTTCTGAATTTTTAGGATTTGCCTGGTATGCCGCCGCATGATTTGTAATTATTATGCTTCGAAACGTTTATGCGCCGAAACTTTGTAAAGCAACACGATTGATTGTGACGCAGCTTATGAACAATATCTTAGAGGCAAGAATTTTAAAAGGGGTTTATAAAGGGACCGAATGTTTAATTCCTAGAATTCCCTTGAGATCGAACGATATGCTATTTCAGTTCAAGCGAATTCAATTTCCAGTGTATCTTGCATTTGCGATGACAATCAACAAGTCACAAGGGCAGTCGCTGGAAGTGTGTGGCTTAAATCTAGAAATGCTTTGGTTTTCTCATGGCCAGCTATATGTTGGATGTGCACGCGTTGGAAAACCGGCATCATTGTACATTTACGCACCCGAACAAATGACTAAAAATGCAGTTCATCAAGGTGCGTTACAATAAAAGCAATAATAAAATGACAATAAAATGATTTCCAATATAATGAATTCAAATTTCTTCTCTATACAGTTTTTTAAAACAAAATTTAACATATCTCACAGGTAGTCAATTTCAAATTTTAGAATATCCAGAATTACTGCATAATTATTTGACGGGGCGAAGTTCGTCGGGTCAGCTTGTCATATAATAAAGAATGACTAAGCAATTGGTTTACTACAAATAGTTCTTAACGCCTTATATTCTAATCACGATACTTTGCAACAAGCCATTCCAAACATCCTCGAGAAAGAGTCCCCCTGACAATGAAACTCCTTCCGTACTGGCATTACTCAATTACCGGAGAAAATTGATCAATTGCATCAAACTAACAGTCTTCCAAGCGACAAGAAAGAGAACCACGATGGGTAATAATGGAAAAGGAACCCGCCAGCCGGGTGTTTTAATCTCGTAGAAAACGCTCACCGGACTTCGCTAATCGAATCGCTCGGCTGTCCATTACTGCTTTTCCCCCGGGCGAATTAAGTGCAATCGACGGTTCGGTGTGTGTGTGTGTGTGTGTGTGTGTGTGTGTGTGTGTGTGTGTGTGTCGGACAAAACTCAACGCATCCTTCGTTCGTCCTACAATCCGAGACACCGATTGACCAAAGAACTCCAATCTTCTCGGGCGGAGTGAGGTGGAGAAAAGATGGATGGCACCCGGAGCAGTGGATGGAAACCATCATCATTAGTACAATCCGAGGTTTGAATACGCGAACGCTGACGCAACCTAATGAGCTTCCTTTGCGCGCATGGGGTGTATTTGGGTCATAGCGCATCGCTCGTTGGTTCTGTTTCGCAACGGAAGATGAGTTTCCACCCATTCCTAAATTGGCCAGCGATAGCTCGCTATAGTGTCACTAATCAGTTTTCCTAGCTAAAATGAACCCGATCGGTTACGATTAGCCTCACTTGACTTACGGTTGCCGGACTGAGCGAAAGGTGAGTCGACAGGTAACACCGGTTTGCTTGGCTGTTAATAGGTTTCGGTTTAGTTAGTTTCCCCTGTTAGGTGTTTAGTGTGAGCGATAGGCTGGCCAATTTATCGTGGACATTGTGAACGGACGTCTTTTTTCCCAGCATGAGCATTACTAATTAGAACGAGGAAGGTTCATTCCTAAAGGCAACACTTTACACCCACGCGTGGACACAATATCAGTGCTCGTATACGAAAGTGCTCTTCGGGGCCGAGGCAACACGTTTGTTCCATCGCGAACCACCAAGGCGTAAAGGTGCAATTTCCCTTTCGTAGCAAGTTCGGGAAAATGGAAATTCCTTGTTTGGGTCGACCACGGGTAGGAGGCACTTTGCTAATTGTGCTGTTCGCGCTCGCCCTGCACGTCCACCCGAGTGACTCGACATTCCTGTGGACACGGTTCAGTCCACCCCAGTCTCCGATCTCGGGCGATCCACCGAACGGCTGGAGACCACCGTCGCTCGTGCCCGATGCCGTACTCCCTCCGCCAACGACAACCGGACTTGCGGGTGGCTCGAAGGAACCGCACGGAAATTCACAGGATTTACTTCGACTGCCCCGTGAGTAGCGCTCAAACTCCCAACACGCCAGGTGCAAGTCTGGTCCGGTTGGAAATTGTCATGCGAAAGGACGAATTCCCCGGACGGCGCCCAGCTACGTGGAAAATCATGTCCGGCACGCTACAAAGTGGTCACACTTTTCTCCTTCGTCCGTTCACAGAGATCCTGTGCGGGTATGCTGCGAGCGGACGTTGGCCAGCCTACCCCCCGTACCTGCAGGCGGCCATCGTTGACCTCGGCCGGCACGTGTTTGCCCTCGATGATCCCGGCGTGCGTCAGTACTGCGCCAAGTACATTCGGATTATGATCGTCCGCCGACCATGCTGTGCCTATCCAGGTGAGTCGAATGTTCCCTAGAATGGTGCCCGGAACACATGGGGAAGTTACGGGAGAAATGCAGAAAGTGACTCATTCATGCTATGTTTTCATTCATTCGAATATGACAATTCAATAAACCAAAGCAAGCTGTTTGATGAACAAATGATTTTTTTATGTTTATAGACACAATATGCAACTGATGACGCTCTTATTTATGTTGCTTTCTTTATTTTCCTTCTTCTTCTTCTACTTCTTTCATACACCACCCGCATTTCCCTACGATCATACAGTTTATCCTATCTACATAATGCCGGGACGTCGCACGACAACGGAATCTTCGGTCGACACGGACGTAGTGACCGGAATTACTAGCGTCCCGAATGAGGGAGACGAAATGCCGGGCGTTGGAGGTAGCGAGGAAGATGGCGGCGAAGCAGATGGTGACGAAGAAGATGGTGAAGAAGGTGGTGAAGAAGAAGATGGTGAAAAAGGTGGTGATGAAGGTGGTGCGGAAGATGGTGAAGAAGAGGGTGAAGAAGGTGGTGAAGAAAGTAGTGAAGTAGATGGTGAAGAAGAGGGTGAAGAAAATGGTGAAGAAGAGGGTGAAGAAAATGGTGGAGAAGGAGGTGAAGAAGGTGGTGAAGAAGAAGAAGGTGGAGAAGCTGGTGAAGAAGGGGGTGAAGAAGGTGGTGAAGAAGGTGGTGAAGAAGGTGGTGAAGAAGGAGCAGAAGAAGGAGGTGAAGAAGGTGGTGAAGAAGGAGGGGAAGAAGGCGGTGAAGCAGGTGGTGAAGAAGGAGGTGAAGAAGGAGGTGAAGAAGTAGGTGAAGAAGGAGGTGAAGAAGGTGGTGAAGAAGGCGGTGAAGAAGTAGGTGAAGAAGAAGGCGAAGAAGGAGGTGAAGAAGGTGGTGAAGAAGGTGGTGAAGAAGGAGTTGAAGAAGGAGGTGAAGAAGGTGGTGAAGAAGGGGGGGAGGAAGGTGGTGAAGAAGGTGGTGAAGAAGGCGTGGAGGAAGGAGGAGAAGAAGGTGGTGAAGAAGGAGGTGAAGAAGGGGGCGAAGGAGTAGCAGGTGGTGAAGAAGGAGCAGAAGAAGGTGGTGAAGAAGGCGGGGAGGAAGGAGGGGAAGCTGCAGAGGGTGGTGAAGTAGCAGGTGGTGAAGAAGCAGGTGGTGAAGAGGCAGGGGGTGAAGAAGCAGGTGGTGAAGAAGGGGGCGCAGAGGCAGGAGATGGTGGGGAGGAAGCAGCTGAGGAACAACCGGCTGGCGAAGAAATTGTGGAATCCTCTCGGCTGATAACGGACAAAACGGAAAAGTACGGTTCACGCCGTAGGCTATCTACAAGAAAACCTCGCACTACTCGCAACCCACGCCCGGTCCTCCAGCGCCATTTTATTCCCACTACCACCTCCATCCCTTTCATTCCCCTGCGGTCCACGGCAGCTCACACAACGCCCAGCACCATTGTTGCCAATCGGCTTAATTTGAATGCAAAACGCACTAAAGAAAACGCTGCAAAGCCGGAGAAGCTAAAGAAGCGAAAAGTCGTCTCCAGAACGAGAACAAATAACTCGGGTACCAAGGGGACAGAGCAACGGAAGCAAACACAAACGCAAGGTAGACTGAAGCATAGGAAAATGACGACTACAAAAAGGTACAACATCGAAGACGATCAAACGGTGCCATTCGCGAAGGGAGACAAATCGAAACGTTTTAAGAAAACTGACAACGCAACAAAAATGGCAAACCAAACCTCTCACACAGCTTCGAAGGCGGAAAGTAGCGAGAAAATAAAGCGTCAAATCCTCAAAGGAGACAAACCACCGTCAACTACCGTTGGCCACCGGCAGGCGAAGGCTTCGAAACTAACCACTCCGGTGGTTTCAAAACCAACGATGCACAAACGGAGTGCAAAGACACTTCCCACTACCGGTCTTAGCGATCAAGTGGATGGAAATGTCACCAGTCACCTGAAGCGAATGCGAAAGCAGGAAAAACAGTCCGATAAATCAAACCAAAATCGACACAAAGCAACTAAGCACGGAGACTGACTAAAAGAGCCATCACCGTAGAATCGCGTGGTTAATAGAAGAGAAGAAGAACTTGACGCAACGGAAAACTCTTTTTCCTCACATCGATGGAGGCGCCCGGTTGCTATGATTGCTTCGTATGGCTCGTTTTGGTCAGCTTTTAAAATTAGTCCCAAATAGTGGCATATTTGAATCGTCATTCCGGGAAAACTCGTGTAAGGGTCCACAAATATTTATAAAACATGTTTGCTTTTCGTTTAATTTCCCCAGCACATGAAAACACGATGACAATTTGTTTGAGGACCCTTTTCAACGTAACGTGTAGCACGCTCAAATAAAGGAATGTGTTCAGTTTTGTTCGCTCAAATTATTCACAGATTTCCCCACCCAGTGTTTGCTTCGAAAGAATGCCCAATTTTTACGAATGCAAGGTCCATGGAGAAAACATTCGTACAAAAAATACTATCGTGATTGATCCCTACGGCACTCTAGCTCGACGGCCAAAATTCTGCCTGATTGTCAATGTTACTTCACAAACCTTTTGCCTCGACTGAATGGTGGACAAATTAGAGATAGATTTTTGTTCTCGATTGTCCATTGCATACATCGTTTAGATGCATAACGCATACAATTGAATTTAATTCAGCGACGATGTTTAATTACCATTCTTTTGTTTGGCTACTCAATGTTTAATAAACACTTCACTGTAACGTTAACAAAATTATGCTTATTTATATCACATGAAACAACCAAATACTCCATACGAAAACCATGCAGATATTTGCTGTTCTCCCCTCTAAGGTTTCTCAATGAAAACAAGGCACAATAAGGAACTGCTTGTTTACTGTCTCTCTGAAGATTCCTTTTCCCTAACAGGTATATATATTGTGTCATCTTCAAAGCCTTATTCCCTTCGGTTAACATAAAAACACTTCGTGAGAATATGGTTATTTGAAATGCGAGAAAGGCGCACTGAAAAGAAGACAAGCTCATTCCCTAACAACAGAAGCGGATCAATCCGTTCGGGGGCCCCAAGCGGTTGGATAAACGGGGCCCTCCAGACATTTCGAGTGCTCTAAATGTTTCTATACCTATGACCAAAATTGGACTCATGATTTACAACAGCTTGCAATCCTTTATACATATTTTCAGCATATAGTCTCTATGTTTTTTTATAGGTATAAATTCTACACATCTTTTCGTTATTATCCATAACTGCGTCACATATCTTATAGTAAATATTGATTCAAAGAATCTAAAATAAATAATTAAATTCAACAATATAGGTAACAAACAACAATAGGTAACTTACGTTTCCTTTCGCACAATTTATTTATTTTATGAAATCATATATTAGCTCTTCATTATCTGAAAATAATCACTTTGAATTAAGCAATCTGAACAAGCTAATAATTTTATTCATTCTGTTAATTATGATCTCCACATCCTAAACCAAACCGACCTATTGAAAACTATTCATTTTAAAAAATTTCTGCGATAAATGTCATGTTTTTCTTTTTTTTAAGTAAATGCAAATGTAGATCCCTTTTCACAGATGTTTTTTATGTGTGCTAAATCGCAATAGGATTTTTTAAATCGCCCTCAAATTATCAAATCTTTTTATCAATTTTAACAGCGATGACGAAAACAATTCAAAAGGATAACAATGCAAACTTTTACTAGTAGAACGTAAATTGATAGCATTTTAAGTCAAACGGACATTATTAGATGAGAAAGAAGATTCATGAAAACATATTATGACAAGGTTTTAGGTGAAAATTAACAACGGTTAAGCAATATCAAAGTACATCTGTAATAACTTTGATCAAATATGTATACCACTGCGAGAATAAATAAAATCGGTAGTTATTTTTGCGATCTGAGGTTTTCATCACGGGGCCCCTTTAAGCTCGGGGCCCCCGCGGCCGCTCAGTCCGCTCATAGGTACATCCGCCTCTGCCTAACAAATATATTGTATTTTATTGTAGCAAGTATTGCGAGCGCTAGCAACTGAAATGCCTCATATCTTTCATCTTCTGCTCCATGAATATGAGAAAAGACACCTGGCTGCAATTGAACAGTAAAGAAGATGTCTGTTTCTCAATTATTTCCCTATCGGTTGCTTTACTGAGAATATTCTCTGACGAAATAGTGGCAAGCCAATCTGAAAGATCCAAACAGCAACTCAAAACCCAATGAAAAAAGTTCCCAAAACTGTTTAATATTTAATTTTAACCAAATTGTAGGACACAATTGTTAATCAACTTATGCTCAAAAATTGCTCAATTAATAGTCACAACCACGAACAAACATTGCCAGAATCTTTGAAATTTTGGAATCTGCAAACCTTTCATTAATTGTAGACACTCTCACATTTCAAAATTTTACACTGCCGTTATAATTACTGGTTATTTGAATGTAAACTTATCGTCCAAGGACTACTTAGAATACGAAACCGAAAAAAAATTGTTTATGCTTGCTATCATAATTAATTTTTGTATATTTATGTATCAAATCTGACGAAACCTTCTTAGCCGTGTTCGAGAGGAAAATGCTCAGGAGGATTTTTGGCCCCGTATGTGAGGAGGGACAATAGAGGAGCCAATATAACGAAGAGCTCTACGAGCTGTACGGAGACCTCACTGTCATAAAGCGAATTAGACTTGCCAGGCTCCGGTGGGCTGATCATGTCATGAGAATGGCACCGTACGACCCAGCCCGTAAAGTCCTTTTAGGGTGTTCTCAAGGAGTTAGGAGGCGTGGTAGGCCGAATCTGCCAGTAAAGCCGGGATATGGAATTAGACCAGTGTGGCGCCGAAACCGCTCATCGATTGTAGCGCCGCTTAAGTAAGTATATTTATGTATGCCTATCATTCACAACAAATCGTACCGCCTTTATTTTTTATATTCCAACAAACCACGTGCAATCTAAATTTATTTTACAAATCTAAACCAGACCGCTGCTTTTGAAAAAGTGAAACTTTTCCAAAACATATCCTGTTTGAAATATTTCCAAATATTGGCGGGCGTTGAAAATAAATCTCTGTTTACTAGAGTTGTGTAATTCAGATTCAAATTCATGAATCTGAATGATTCTTTGCATTTTTGAGATTCGTGAATCTTGCAATGAGAGACTGATGAAGAGCGATGAGCATAAATTTAGTAGATGGACCCATTTGTTTTTGGTCGCATGTTCCACGCTAATGAAAGAATCATTGAGATTCGTGGTGGATTCATGAAAAATTCATCAAGATTCATTAAGGTTTCGAAAGGTTCATACATATTTGAAGATTCGAATCTCAAAAGATTCATGAATCCGTCTGAATGAATCTTTAGTGAAAGATTCATATGAATTAATCTCGTCAAAATTCATAAGGCACAACAGTACTGTTTACACACCATCTTTATTTGCTACAACGACAGTTCCTGGCTAGAGTCGAATAATTCATATTGTGAATAATGAGCTCGAATGAATCTTTCCTGATAAGTTGATATTTGAATGAGCGATTCATGAATCGCAAACAACGCAAAAGGAAAACCACCTTTCCTGGCTCTTGTTCAACGCCAATTAAACAATTTTCAAGATTCGTGAATCATTCCCGAATTTTTTAAACAAGATTTTGAAATGATTATCACTGTATTGTTATAATAATACCCAAAGATAAATGAATTAATCTGAATGAATCTTGGTAGAAAGATTCATGAATCAATCTAAACGGATCTTGATTTAAAGATTCATCGGAATAAATCTCGCCTCAAGATTAATAACGCCCAACTCTAGCCATGATATAATAATCGATGAAAGTGATATTTAATCGACGAACCTTTAATCTGACAGTTCGCTTGAAACCTAGTGATGGAAATGAATACGATATAATGGAACGGTTGGAATCGTAGTTCCATTTAAAAAAGGCAATATTTGGGGGATCAATCATATAGCTAAAGCCCGTTCATTCCGGATTTAGTGAGGAATTGTAACGATAAGTAACAAGGACATATAAACAGTTCTGTCCAAGTTGCCTGTAGTTCGTTCACGTTTAAAATCGAATGAAAAACCCCGGACTAATCACCGTTATCAGGAACTGGGTTCATCGATAGCCAAGGATTTGCTTGTCCTGCGGATTAAATTTTCTGAATAAAAAATCGCAATATGTCATTGCAAACCCAGATAGTAATATATTAAAAATGTAACAATAATGCTCTCCCAGTATTTTATCATGTTCTGCAAGTGTAAAGCAAGATGTTGCTACGTAATTTTGAACCGTGACGTCATCCGTCCCACAGACGTTTATGACGAGACCTGCACAGCGCAGCCATTTCTGTTCCACCGTGTCAAAAACGTCGACGAAAGCAAATCACTTCGACAGTCGCACTGAACTGGTCGGTAGGAACAGTAATTTATCGCATTATTCGCTCCTTGTGCGCCGTGTGTTTGCCTTTTGGAATCCTATTTTCGGACCAGGATCACCAAGTAGGATCTCGTCATTCTTATTTCCTCCTCACCAGCCACCGTGAAAATATAGGGCCGGTAAAAATCCGTGTCGTCGGGCGCATATCGTGTGTGTGTGTGAATGTGTAGAATTTGATTTGGTAAATGCATCCCACCGGGGGAGACTGTCTTATCCGCATAGCAGCGGGCAACCATACCAACCATGCACGGGTTCCTTCTTTCGCCCAGCATTGTCCCCAGTGTGCGGAACTAAAATCCGGTTCGGCCATCTCGACGGGCGGACGCGTCACACCGACCGGGAACACACCGTTCTGTCGCTCGATCGAATCCGGTTTTACGAAGTTAGCCATCCCCTGCGTTGCTGCGTGTGTGAAACCGTGCGTTCTAGTTCTTCGATTCCCGTCTGATCGTCCTCCTGATTGCTGCGGGGTCGTCATACCGCAGCACCATATTGCTGCTGCTTCTGGTGCTGCTGCTAGTTCAGCACCTTATCCCTTTCTCGCTTTCTCTGCTCGAGCGCTCGCCTTCTCCCTTTCTTTCTGTGCGCGTGTCACTCGCACGTCGGGAAGTCCGAATGTCGCAATTGATGGCGATCTTGATCAAGTGCGCTAGATGGAGAAATATTGTAGCTTTTTGAATGTTTTCGATAACAATCAGCTAACATTAAGGAAGGATTCTCTTGTTCCCCCGCCGGTCGGAATTTGCAATCACATGTGAAAGTGTAATTTATTGCCCATCTGAGCTGGTGCAGAGATAGTTCAAGAAAACTTCTTTCTATTGTCCTAGTTGTAACGCGAACGGGATTGGTCCATGTCTGAACGAAATACTAAGCAAATAAACTGCCACTGGTAAATATTCGCGGCCCAGGTCCTGTTTAGAATTCCCTCCCGGCGTTGTACCTTCGTAGCGAAAAACGTGGTCATTTCTCTTTCCGCCGGCTCTCTCATCTCACGCGCTCGCTCGCACGCTCATTGTTGCCGTCTGCTCACTCGCGCGAACATTCCGCCGGATACGGTTTCCGCGTATGTGTTCTAATACACCACCCTTCCGCTGGTGCCCCACCCCCCTCCCGCTTCTAGTCGTGTTACACAGTGAAAAGCCGGTCAACACGGTTGGCAGGTGGAGGAAAAAAGAGATGGCTCTTGTTTGTGTTTTGATATCCTTTCGGTGTTTGCTGTTGTTGTTGTCGTCGTTCTTCCTTCCTTGCGAAAGGATGTGAACAATCGCCACATTTGATAGCTGTCAGTATAGTACAGTCAGTCTCAGTAACCTTAGCGTTCTAGAAAAATGGAACATTAGCCCATTTTCAACAACAGCAATCCCATGCAATCGCCCCAGTTTTTGTAGTGAAAGTCACACACGGTTGTAAATGATTGAATGCACCTTCCCGAAACATTAAAACACAAACAAGCACGGTGCTGTGTACTAGTGGAGTGAAATAATTGTTTGATGAAAATTTGGATTCCCTCGACTAAGGGTTTAACTAATTATATTTCCTTCGTTTCTGTATTTTTTACGCCTTTCTACCGGTCGTCATATGGCAACCGTAATTTCCTCGTGTTTTACTGTGTGAACGCATCATTTCGTCCATCGCTCCCGCAACGCGCCATCGCCGACCTAAAGGTCAAAGCCAAGTGCATCAAACTGGAGTCTCTAACGAGAACAACCCCGCTCTAATCCCGGATCTTTGGCATACGCAGTACAGTAAGTATCTTTCTCCTTAGGTTAGAGTTTTCAGTCTGGTAAAACGTAACTACATTTCTTTCAATACGCCATTGGTGGATAACGGTGCGTGTGCTCGCTGATGCCGGTTGGGGATACCACGTTTGTAACTCGCTTAAAACTAGGGAAAACATTAAGGACAGTGAAAAAACTCCCACTCCAAACCCTCCCGGGGGAGTACAGAGGTCAGCTTCATCGCATACGGTCTTTCTCGCGCCGTGAAGTCCAAGCAGGCGCCACCTTAAGCTTTCATAAAATCGCGTGACGTTTCGCATGAAGACAATAAAGGAACCCGCTGCTGATAGCTAAAGATGGAGCGGCGTTTCTTGTGCGCTGCAGCGAAACCTAAATGACGAGAAAAAATCAAGATGTGCCCCGCAGCATAGAAGAAAAGTGTGTGCGTGTGTGTATCGATGATCATCCGCGCACAACTAACACCATAGTAATGCAGCACCGGTTGCTAGAGAGATTGTGTCCGGAGATTGTTTCACCGCCAATGCAAGTGTGCGTGCGTGTGCCGTGCGTGTGTGTGTACGTGTTGGTGCAATACTGTTGTGGCGGTATGAAATCTGCCGACGTGTGCTCTTTTCCAGGTTCGCACGAAGGAACCCTAATGTTGGCCTAATTTTCTTCAAGGTAGGCACATTCTGTGAACCTGCCGAAAGACTTCTCCGGACGATGAGCATAGTCAGCAACAGCCAAACATTGTCCGGGCAAGTCGTGTCACGGTGGTTGGTTAGGTTGTAGGTCGTCGACCGTCCTTCTGCGGTCGCGTCAACACATGCCCTCCATGACCGGCCACAACACACCCCCACACCCCCCGATTCGCCTATGCAAGTGCGGAGACGATTCTGCGTCGCAATTGTCATTTCGGCGAAGTCATCCGGCGCACAATCGTAGAACGTAGCATTTGAAAGTTGTTTGTTTTTAAGATGAAAACATCCACTGCTCATCTACGTGGTAATTCCTATGCCAATTCAATGCCAATAACGGAGTTAAAAGGGCAAAAGTACGCCACGGAACACTACGCAAAATGACACGTCGATAGGTTTGGGGTGTGCTGATAACGTGCACTGTGTGTCCGTTTTCCTTTCGTGCCGCCCCAGGGGTTGAATCAAAACATCACCTGAAACACCGTTGCTGTTGTTTGCCGATTTTCTCTTCATGCTTCCATGCGTCGTCGTTCATTTACCGTTAGGATTCCAAGCGAATGCCATGTGAAGAATGCAACATCTACAATTGGCCCTTTGGTAGATCTATGCTGTACCGCCCAATGTTTATTCTCCGACAATTTCTAGCACTGTTTGGTCATAGGAAAAGTCGAGCGAGAGAAAACATACTCAACGTTTCACGTCTGCCACGTTGACAGTGGTTTGTCTGAAGAACCCGAAAGGAGTGAGCCGTGCTCGGGAATCAACCGACGAACCATCATCTTCTTAGTTTCTAAGGCAAAAGCAGTACCTTTCCTCCGAGGGTGTGGAACACGTCCCCTCGGCAACCGATTGATAATGACCGGGCACGATTTGCTGAACAATCGTCATCGTCATCGCCATCCATCCACCCGGCACACGGGAGAGTTCGAAGCACTATCAACAAACCCGCATCGTCGTCGGGTTGCCCCGGTGGGCGCTTGCCCAGTTGCCCACCGACAACTGGACGACCGGTTGATTGGCTTGGCTCCTCCCGGCTTATCAGCATCCAGAGCCGATTGCTTAACAGTTACTCTCCATTGCCACGCACGGAGCAACAATCAATCCTGCTGTAACCCTCCACCACTGCCCTCATATGTCCCCGCTTTCCTACCCTCAAGCGTACGATGATTTTCTCGTCGGTTGTTGGTTAATGCAGTATTTTCTGTTTTCATTTGGTACACTTGCTGCTGCATTGCTATGAATAACCTTGCTCCAATGTACGTCAGGAAACATTACGCCGCGTGATACCGAATGGCGATCACTACTTATCTTCAGTGACCTCCCCGTTAAGTAATCTCTTGCGACGCAGACAATGTTGCGATGTGTACAAAATGGTGGAAGTGTATCGCAAAACAAAAAATTGATAATCCAAGCGACCACCAAAGCGATGATGAACCTTCCTTCCTTGTCGAACATCTAATAGACCGTCTCATACTCTTCAATTCAATCTCAAGAAAGGCCACCTAATCCAACCTGTTTAAACAAATTCGTAACACAAGTGCGGTTGTAGTTCTCCCGGAAAAAAATCCACACCTAGTAAGAAAGATGCTGGTTAGGTTGAGAGGAATCCAAATCCAATAGCTCTTACGTGCGTATCTCTTCTTCCTGTAATATCATGATCGTACCGTCACAAACAGCAATGTCACTTCCAAAGTAATTTCATTCCGTTTGTTGCAAGAACATGGTAATACTTTTAAGTATAAATTTAAATAAAAAATTAATTAAAGAAAATGCGATTGAAAATGGTCTACACACTTGTCGTCTGATTTGACGAAGAAATAAACGACCAGGGAAGAATGTACCATTGGAAAAGGGAAGAACGTGTTCTGAATTAAAAAAAAAATAACAGCAGCCAAATCAAAACCAACGACGAACAGAAACAGGTTGGAAACGGCGAGCGAGTGGAGGATGATAGAAAGGAACACACTTTGGAGCATGCCTTTCTGTACACCGTTCTTCTCCACTTCGTATGCTCGTTCTAAAACCAGTTCCTAGTTCATCGCCCACCGGTTTCGCCCGGGTTGACGATAAACTGCCCCTCCTCCATCTCTGTAGCCCCATCCGAAGCGGCGGAGTAACTGCATTTCTTAATGTTTTCCCTCCCAGTGGCCCACAACCCAAAGCATCGCGCAGAGCTGCTTCCGTATGCTTGTGTATGTGTATGTAAGATTGCCCTTTTCGCTCGGGTGCATACGCGAGTATGTTCTACATTCCATCTGTACTTGGAAAAACCCGCACCAACAAACCCGCGGAACGCCTAAGATGATCTGCATCTGCATGCAACCACGATCCGTTGGGTGGAATGAAAACTCTCCCTATCTCTCTCTCTCTATTTTTCTGTCTATAGAAAAGAACGCGAGCAACCCGATAACACGGATGTACGCTACGCACCATCTTTGCCCAATCTTTAGCTCACAGTATGAAGCTTGATCTTGGGCTTGTGTGTGTGTCTCAAAAAACAACCCCTCGGAACACAGACCCCATTGCATACGTAACGCACTATTTTGAACGCGAGCTCTGCGGGTCTCCGTTGTGTTTTGGGAGGAAGCAGAATATGTGACAGAATATCGTCGGCAAATAGTAATAGGCTGCCACGTGGCGTGTATCTGTAACTCGTCGGGGGATGGTCAGTCTTACACATTTTTAAGTTACTAATTCGTTTCAACGTTTCAATACAGTCGAACGTAGATTATTTGGGGCCGGATTAACCGGCTGATGGATTATCCGTGGGTCCGCAACTGATCGCGGTGTTGAATTTTATTAGCAAATTCCAGATTAATAGACATTCATTTGCATGAAAGTTCGATTATCTGGGGACCGCCCGGTACCAAACACCCTGGATAAGCGACGATCTACTGTTCTTAATATATCATCAATTCGGAGCATATACTTAATTTATCTATTATTTTCTTTTTTCCCATTTCCGGTACGTCTTCGTCGTATGGTGGTTTCGATGCGTTTAGTTGTACTGTAAAGACTTGCAACGAAATAGGACTTTTCTTTCCAAGCAGTAATAACAAGCAGGCAGGCAGTAACGATGGAGGATTCGACCACCGTAATGGGAGCAATGGAGTCCGGAAACATGACCTATGAGAACAATGTCGTTGCGCCAGGCGCCAGCTCGGCCCCGGCCCCGGCCACCACGCCCTGCTACGACGATCTGTTCCCGGCCCTTCCGGAGAGCGAGCCGCCGCGGTTCAACAATGCCCTGTCGCCGGCCGCACAGAGCATGCGCGTCGGCAGCTCGATCGTTACGCAGGTGTTTATTGTGCCGTCCGGCGAGCGCAAGTACGACTCGGACAAGTTCGGCGAGGGCGAGTCGCTGCGCACGTGCCAGGTGATCATGAAGGAAACGAACGCGCACATCGAGATCTCGAGCGGCAAGGACCAGTCGCTGACGTTCTTGGTGACCGGTAAGCTGAGCGAGGTGATGGAGGCGCGCCGCAAGATTCTGGTGCACTTCCAGACGCAGGCGAGCAAGACGATCAGCGTGCCGCGCGAGCACCACCGCTGGATCCTCGGCAAGAAGGGCGAGCGGCTGCGCGAGCTGGAGCGTACCACCGCTACTAAGATCAACGTGCCGCGCATCAGCGAGGAGTCGGACACGATCACCATCCTTGGCACGAAGGAGGGCATCGAGAAGGCGGAACACGAGATCCGCACGATGTCGGACGAGCAGTCGCGCAAGGCGTTCGAGCGGTTCGACGTACCGAAAATCTACCATCCGTTCGTGCTCGGCCCGTACAATGAGAACCTACAGAAGATGATGGAGGAAACCGGCGCCAAGATCAATATCCCGCCGCAGTCGGTGCAGAAGGACGAAATCATGATCACCGGCGAGAAGGAGGGCGTGCTGGCGGCCAAGGCGCGCATCGAGGCGATCTACAAGGAGATGGAGAAGAAGTGCACCTCGGTGGCAGTGGAGGTGTCGCGGGCGCAGCACAAGTACGTGTATGGGCCACGCGGTAGCACCATCCAGGAGATCCTGCAAATGACGGGCGTGTCGGTGGAGATGCCGCCGAGCGATTCGCCGAGTGACACGATCACGCTGCGCGGCCCGCAGGACAAGCTGGGCAACGCGCTGAGCGTTGTGTACCAGAAGGCGCACTCGATCCGCACGACCGTGTTGGAGTGCCCGCACTGGATTCACAAGTACATCATTGGACGGGAGGGCGGCCACATCAAGGAGTTCTCCGTGCAGCACCCGAACGTGCACGTCGAGTTCAGCGAGGATAAAATCAAGATCGATGGACCACCGGAGCAGGTCGAGATTGCGTCGGAGGAGCTGCAGAAGATGGTCAACGATCTGACTGGGCGGCTCACATTCGCCGAGATGTCGGTCGATCCGGTGCACTGCAAGCACATCATCGGCAAGGCGGGCTCGAACATCAACCGCATGAAGGAGGAGTACGATGTGCAGATCAACATCGACGAGAAGGACGCCAAGCCGATTCGCATCGAGGGCCCTGCCGAGGGCGTGGCCAAGGCGCAACAAGAGCTGCTGGAGAAGATCGCCAAGTGGGAGAACGAGAAGGAGGAGTCGATCATAATCGACCACCGGCTGTTCAAGACGATCATCGGTGCGAAGGGTGAATCGATCCGGGAGATCCGTGAGAAGCACAACCAAGTGCAGATCGTGTTTCCGGGCCCGAACGACAAGTCGGACATCGTGAAAATCCGTGGCCCGAAGGAGGATGTCGACCGTTGCCACAAGTACCTCACGCAGTACGTGAAGGAACTGCAGAAGAACTCGTTCGTGATGGAGGTGCCGATCTTTAAGCAGTTCCACAAGTATATCATCGGTAAGGGTGGTGCGAACATCAAAAAGATCCGCGACGAGACGCAGACCAAGATCGACCTGCCGGCCGAGGACAACGAGAACGAGGTAATCCTCATCACCGGAAAGCGCGAGAACGTCAAGGAGGCACGCGAGCGTATCCAGAAGATCCAGAACGAGATGGCGAACATCGTGACGGAGGAGTTGGTCATCCCGGCGAAGCATCACATTTCGCTGATCGGGACCGGCGGTATACTGATCAATTCGATCATGGAGGAGTGCGGCGGTGTTTCGATCAAGTTCCCCAGCTCGGACTCCAAGAGCGACAAGGTAGTGGTGCGCGGCCCGAAGGACGACGTTGAGCGCGCTAAGCAGCAGCTGCTGGAGCTATCGGGCGAGATGGAGTTGTCCTCGTACTCGGTCCAGATTCGTGCCAAGCCGCAACACCACAAATTCCTGATCGGAAAGAATGGCGCTTCCATCAAGAAGATCCGTGACAAGACGGGTGCTCGTGTGATTTTCCCAGGTAAGTACCAGGGTTTGCTTAACAAGTTTCGGTATTTACAATCGCTCTACCATTTTGAATTCGGATCGAGATAAACAAGAATAACTTTTTTCGGTAGTTAACAAGATAACAACGTTTCCTGATGATGACAAAGAGACACGAATGTGCGGTCCAGATGTCTTAAGCAAATCCTTTTTAAATGAAGTACCAATTTTCGAAATAACTACAAAACAGCTACAGTTACAGTGGAATGAGATAAAATATTTGAAAATTTTACTTTAAACTATTTCGACCACTTTCGGTTAATTTTGTACTTTTCCATCATATAAATTTTGACTCATTGTTCTGCAAACTAATTTCTTTAATTATACTTCAAAAAATTCTCATCATTTTAATGTAAATTTTTAATAAAATAACAAGTCGTGAACAAATCAGACATAATTTGAGCTTTTTTTCGTATGTTGCACTAAAACTTTCTTGCGGTACGGATGAAATCATCTGGCAGGCTGGATTTGACGCGGGCCGGACTTTTCCGAGCCCTTTTTCAAATTATAACCTTCCTAATAAGCTTAAGGTGTATTTTAAAAAGAAAATGGAGCATACCAAGTGCAAAGCTTTAACTAAAAATAATTACCAAGTAAATATGTTTTTCTGTATTTATGGCATTGTAGTTCGTGGGAACGAGTCCTATCGTATTGATCTGATTATGAAGATTACAAGATTACTTTATATTTATTTTTTCTTCTCAGGTGTCAACGATCAGGACAATGAAGTGATCACGATCATCGGCAAGAAGGAGAACGTCGAGGAGGCAAAGACCGAGCTGGAGGCGATCATCAAGAACATCGACAACATCGTCGACGACGAGATCACCGTGGATCCGAAGTACCACAAGCACTTCGTTTCCATGCGGGGCAAGGTGCTGAAGCGCATCGAGGAGGAGTGCGGCGGCATGTCGATTTCGTTCCCGCGCGAACGTGACGAGCGCAACGACCGCGTCACGCTGAAGGGCCCGAAGGACTGCATCGAGGCGGCCAAGCAGCGCATCCTCGAGATCGTCAGCGAGCTCGAGTCGATGGTGACGATCGAGTGCTACATTCCCGCCCAACACCATCGCATCGTGATGGGTCGCGGTGGCTTCAAGGTGCAGGGCATCACCTCCGAGTTCGGCGTCAACATCAAGTTCCCGGAGCGTGTTTCCGCTCAGCACATGGTTGCACCCACCGTCGACGAATGGGCCCCCACAACTGAGAATGGCGGAAGCAACGCCGGTGTTGCCGGAGTCGAGGGCGATGCTGGTGCCGCCGAGCCGGCTGCGGTGAATGGCAACGGTGAAGCGACCCCGCCGGCATCGGTGACGGCCGAACCGGTGCATCGTGCGTCGGATTTGATTCGCATCAGTGGTAACAAGGAGAAGTGTGAGGCGGCGAAGGAAGCGTTGCTGGCGCTGGTACCGGAGACGGAGGAAATCAGCGTACCGTTCGATCTGCATCGCTCGCTGATCGGTCAGAAGGGACGGGACGTGAAGGAGCTGATGAACGCGTACGATGTGCACATTGAGATGTCGCCGCAGGACAAGAAGCTCGACATCATCAAGGTGACGGGTACGAAGACGGCCATCGCCGATGCGAAGGTAGCGATTGCCGAGCGCATCAAGAAGCTCGAGGAAGATCGCAAGGATCGCGAGCTGCGCTCGTTCGAGATCAAGGTCGAGGTGGACCCGGCCTACCATCAGAAGATCATCGGCCGCCGCGGCGTGGTCATCAACAAGATTCGCGCGAACCACGGTGTGCAGATCTCCTTCCCGAAGCAGGACGATCCACAGAACAGCATCATCACGATCCAGGGCTACGAGGAGAAGGCGCTGGCAGCGCGTGACGAGATTCTCGGCATGGTTGACTCGCTTAGCTCAGTATATAAGGAGGAGATCCGGATCGACGAGCGCGTGCACCGTCGCTTCATTGGCTTCCGCGGTAAGCGGCTGCGTGAAATCAAGGAGCAGTTCGGTGTCGAGGTGAACTTCCCGCGCATGGAGGACCCGGACAAATCGCTCGTTGTGCTCGCCGGAACGCCCGATAACGTGGAAGCATGCCGCGATTACCTGCTCAATCTGGAGGAAGAGTATCTGCAGGACGTAACCGCGGCCCCGTCGGCACCGACCACCTTCTCGCAGCTGATGGAGGACTCGATGAGCAACCAGCAGCAGCACGCCAACAAGCAGGGCTTCGTCGTCAGCGGTGCACCGTGGGAGCGCAAGACCCCCAACACTCAGTCGCTCGAGGACTTCCCCGACTTCGGTGGGCTCGGTGGACCGGGTGCCGGAAATGCCGACTCGTCCTCCCAGGGACCGATCAATTCGGCCTGGAACGCCAAGCATTAGAGACGATGGCGAGTTCAGTTCAGTGTGACGCAAACGTAAGAGCAGCTTGGCTGATAATGATTTCGACCGCAAAAACACAGACAAATAAATCGAAATGAAAAGGGAACCGCGCAGCGCATGTAGTAGTAGAAGAAGAAGGGGGTGCTTTATAAATGCAATTCAGAACTTGCACGAAAATATTACAATATCTCGATCCTTAAGCGAAACTTCCCAATACACACACACGTAGGAACAACACCGGAAAGGCGCATACGATAAAGGTCCACATTATATTACCGGCCAGAGCTCAAGCGGAGGTGGTTTTTTGCAGGCATTAGAGAATGGAAGCTAGAGAAGGAGAAAGTGCGTGTTTTAGTGTGTATGTTGCGAAAGAGTCAACGTTTTTCGTGTCGATCAGTCGTCCTAGTAATGATATTCCTTGTAACACACCACCCTCGAACTGTAAACCCCTCATCCACCACAGACCCTTGGACCAGAAGCCGAGTTTCCAACTCGATTCTGATACCCTCTGCCCTATTGCCACACTCCGGAATTGACTTCCTAATCGGATCGACTCGTAACTGACGCAGCTAGGAACACAACTGAAACCTGGACAAAAGGCAAACGGGACTGAGACAGATAGTATAAGAGTGTTGCATTTTTCTGTTTTTCTTCTTTTTTTTTGACGCAAGCACTAGAGCACGACGACGACACGACCGTTGATTAATGTAAATAATGCAGGAGAGGAAAACGATGGGAAACAAGAGGGTTGAGAAGTGGATTATGTAGTTGAGAACAACCTAAATCAATCTAATAATGCTTGTTCCATTATTCGCAGTGGTCATTTTTAAGCTCAAAAGCAGTTGAAATAATCTTCGAAAGGCCGACTGCGCCATTGTTAAAACAATAGTAGAACACACACTGCTTACCACCAGGCGAAAAAGAGATGAGTAATAGAGATGTTCATGGAACGCAGAAAGTGCGAACAACTCCACTGAAACATAGAGAAGATAATGTAGAACAGAGGAGATAATGAAGATAGCGAAAAGGAAAGCATAACGAAAGGGCAAGTGGATGCAATGCGAGAGTTTATCTACTTCATACAAATAATGTTTTACTTTGGCGTACTACGAACGAGTCTTGTACGATTGTTTTTTTGTTTCTTTTCCTTTCAATCTGTTAGATTCATTCGTGGAAACTAAACAATAGTGGAACTTTTCTACCAAAACCTAGTAACCCTTGTCTTGTTGTTTGATGTATTTTTATTATTTGTTTTGTTTTGTTTTGTTCTGTTAAAACCATTTTGGAATTTCTGCATGAGTGTTTTGTGAACAATCAGGCTCCGTTGGTCACCCCAAGGAAAGATTCTAACGGTTTTTGTTTTTTTTTTTCTCTTGAACATTTGTTTACCCCCCAAGTGTAAGTCAATCATAAAAAGATACCATGGAAAACGAAGTATGCAGCGAAAACGGAAATGGACACTTGAACTGGATGAATCATCTTGGACGCAACACGGAAGGAATGGATAGTCCCCGTGTTGAACGACTTTGCTTCGCGTAAATTTGACCTTTCTCTAACGAATATGTATCGGAACATTTAGAATTTAGGCACTGATGGCGAACGAACCGCTCTCACTCTAAAAGGTGGAACCGTTCGATCGTACTGTAGTAATGTTTGATCCAAGTACAACCGTACCATTTTGTCAACTCTTTCGTTTCTTTTGGTTGTGTGCTTCGATGGGTTGTTAAAATGTCGAGCGACCGCTTATGATTTGTTTCCCTGCAAGTTACTACAAGTTTTTCGCGTGCACACATCTTCGCCTATGAAAATGTGTTCTCTGTGTCCTTCTTTCTAGTATTCTATCTTTTATTTCCCTTGTTTATTGTTACCAACACACACCCTTCCACTTTGCGTGAGTTTGAATGTCGAATGTGGACTGTGGTTTTTTCCATGCCTAAGTTTCCCATCCACCATATCGTTTCTAAAGCAAAAACCTATCGATGGGAAAACAGAAACCAGCTAAAACCCTCTTCTAAAAGCAATCAGTTGACCGTTAAAACATACCATTTAAGTAGCGTAACGAGTGTAACAAAAGTCATCCCTGCTAATTCCGGGGCCCGTTGTTGAGGAAAGCGTATACACACAGATGTGGCCACACTCCCTGCCTAGCTCAAGCCTGCAGATCGTGTGCGGCAGGATGGAAAAAGAATAGGAGAAAGTAGTTTTAAGGGCAACAGGTTCAAGGTGCGATGTCCTTCATTACACCGTTGATAATCGCAACGAATGGACACAAAACGTTTCAATTCTTAGTTCAAAATAGTGAGTCTAACTGTACGTTCAACCGACGGACGGTACGATATATCGATACTAATGCGATCGTACTAATGAATGCTATTGAAAAATGAGAAGAATGTTTCAGAGACCGATTGGGAAGAAGAGGTTAAATGAAAAAAAAAACCACATAGAAAGTTGCTCATTCGCAGAATCATTTTGCGACAAACTGCAAACCCCATGAACCGACCGTTTATTTTGAAGTCCTAGATGTCCTTTTGTAATCCTAGCGATGCAGAAGCTTTTGTTTGTACTGTGTGTTTCTTACCTCAATCAATTGTTATCGTCTTAATCTTACATCGTTTGCGGTTCTTGGAATGGGTTTTGCGTGTACCTTTTTTCAGCAAGGAAAAGAAAACACATGTAACATTTGCAATTTACCCATTTGGATATGTGAAACTAGGCGAACGGGAAACAGAGGAAACAAAAAGTGTAACAAAAGTTAGGAAAGATATATTATATATATACAAACTACACAGAAACACACACATGCGTACACATATATACATATTTTGATAATCAAATATTATTTTCAATACCATGTAATAAGGCGATGGAGGAATGCGCTGTTGGCGGATGTCGCCAGGCAACGAACATGATGAAGGAGGTCTGGCTACAAAATATTGCAGAAAAATGAAGAAATAATGAAAAGTACGCTAACACACTGGGACAACACAATATTGAAAACTTCTAAACAAGGAACGGATTGTGAACACAATAATAACGGAATAAACTAAGGGGACTAAAAGCGAACCCAGCTTCGGAAGGATGTGGCGGCTGGTAGCGTAGCGAATAACGTAATAAAAAAAAAGAAAATGGAAGCCACAATTACTGGCGTGTAACCCGCGGCAGAAGAAAACTAATTATACAACAATATATTGAACTTATAGCTATAGAGAAAATAATGAAACAGTAAAAGAAAACTACACACTAAGAAAGCGAAAGGAATGAAATCAATACTGGTGTAGTTAAGGCACCGGTGCAAAGGAATAGAACAGCAGGAGGAGGGGAAAACTCAAGTATTTGCGGGCACTTAACTTGGTGCAATTAATGATCGCGTTCGAGAGCAAAAACAAAAGCGAATCGGTGCGAGTACAGATACAAATCAGTTTATGAAACAATCTGCTGGATAGTTAGAGGAAACACTTAAAGTGACGGAACGAACGAGAGTGAAACTACGCGAATGAAACTATCGAAAAATGCGATACACTGTTCCCCCGCCTCGTGTTGGCGATGGCCGATTACCAATGCCTATGGTTGGAACGTAAACATGCAAAAAGACGAAGGATGGGAATCGTTTAAAGTAGAAGAAAAACGATAATGAGATGCAATTTAGCGTTTTAGCGCAGACTTTCCGGGTGCGCGGTGTGTTGCTCACGCGACACGAATGATAACTATGATAAGCTTCCTTCACACTATAAATAACGAGTGAAATAATACACCACAACAGTAGAAGCACCAGCAGGTGGAAGGTGGGCAGGCCAGAAGCGATCCTGTGCATCGTGCCGCAAGGAAGAAACGTGTAGGCTGCTGGGACAGCAGATGATCGCTGCTTTCACTGCTGGACGCCCGGATGGCGTTCCGACGAAGGAGAGAAACTTGTGGTGAAATAAAACTTATTACATTTTCTGTAAAACCATGATGTGTTCCTTCCGTACGTTTATCACGTTGTTGTAATGGAACAAAGATCCGAATTCTATTTTAAATAACCTTATCTGCTAATAGATTCCCGAACGGAGAATTGCATACAATCCAACCAAGGTTTCTGTCCGCTTGCATGAAAGTGATCCGCTTGCATGAAGTGCACGCAATCATCCTTTGATTGTTCGCAGCTCGTCCTTTCAAAATTCGTGTCAACAACAAACACACATCGCCCGTTACCCGTGGCAACGCTTCCAACAAAAACACCAACAAATCAAATCTTGCAACTGCAACCTCGAACAGAGTTTTCAACCAGTGCCGTGTTTGTGTGTTTTGACGCCTGGTGTCGACTTTCCCGTAACCTCCCACCACAAGGCGCCGTCGATTTGGCCTACTATTCATTCGGGGGCGTGAAAAAATGGCAGCACGACGTACGTTCGGCAGCTACGGATGTAGCTGCTAACAAATTTGGCTACCAGTTACCGACCTACCGTTCGGAATTAACACCCCCAGTCGTGCTAGTGTTGCTGTTGCGTAAACAGAATTTTCCAATTCCGTTCCCCGGTCTCTGTGAAGCAATGGGTAAGGATTCGGGCCGTGAAAAGGACACCATGGTCGGTGGGGGAAGCAAGAAAGCGCCCCGTCCCGTCAGTGCCTCGCCGTACTCGGAGCACTATCGACCGCCGATCGATCTGTGCCAGCGGCATCTGATCAACCATCGGCTGCTGGTGTCGAAGCTGACGCGCCGCGAGCTCGAGGACAAGTACATCAGCCTGTGCGACGAGAACTACAGCATGAAGAAGCGCTTTCTGGAGCAGGAGGATCAGATCAAGCGCCTGAAGACACGGTTAATGCGACTGTCGAGCGAATCCACCGTCCGGTCCAAGTCGCGGCTCGATTTATCGTCGAGTGAACATTACAAGTGAGTTCTGAGCGAATAGATTGCGAGGGATGTGGGCTTTCCTGGAGTTATTAACGCGTCCATGTCTTTTACATTCTTCAGCAAACTTCACGACCTGGAAGTTCAACGTAGGGATTTACACGAAAAGCTGGAAGCGCTTCGGCGTGCCACAACGTTCGAGGGCGGACGGGTGGGCAGTGCCAGTCGATCGACCGGCAATGGAACCGCTCGGCATGGACCCGGAACGTCGACGAGCAGCTATCGCCGGGCAAAAAGTGCCCACCGAGAGAAGGAACGTGACCCAAGGCTGGAGTGTAAGTCTTCCTCGCCTTCGAACGATGGCTACGATGAGGACGAGGGCAGCGGGCGGGTACGACGATTACGGCGTCGTGTTGGAAAGAACCACGAGAGTACCGATCGCACCGAGGACGAAGAGGAAGATACGCACGAGGGCGGCAATCGCGCTGGCCACCGAAAATCGTACGGGGCAGACGATGAAGGGGACGACGATGATGACGAGGGGGAGGAGGAAGAACAACTGGGAGCGGTCGGTGACGAAGACGATGAGGTGGACGAGGATCGAGACGTGGTATCGTGCGGCGGTGCGGATGGAAGCGATGATAATCGCGAGCAGGATTCGGCGGCTGGCGGTGGAGCAAGCCGCACGAAACACTCCAAGGAACCGAGGAAAGCTTCAAGGACGTCCCGGACGGTGCGGGAACACTGTCCCGACTGCGAGCGGCACCGCACGGAGCATCTGACACGCGAAACCGACCTCGTGAAAATGAAACTCAACATCAAATACCTTCACAAGGTTAGTCTGTAGTATTGATTTTCTTGCCACACGTGCGAACCTCCGTGATATGAGCTGGAATGGCATGTCGTTTCTTCCGGGAGCTGCTTCTTATAACACTTTTCTTCTTACCTTTTCCATGCGCCTTCGTGGCCTCCGTCGTAGGAGTTGCAAAACGAGAAAGAAAAGAGTGCCCTGCTTGCACGCCAGCTCGAGGAGAAACTTTCGTACGAAATCATGAAGCGCAACGCGGCCGAAAACCTGGAAATAGTCAACCTCAACCGACAGGTGGACGACCTGGCCAAGGAGCTGCAGCGACAGGTCGACGAGCAGAAGCGCTCGATGGAGCATGAGATCCGCAAACAAGGTAGGCGGAAGTGAAAACTGAGTCAAAGTGTATTTGTTTGAGTGTTTTGGTGTATGTGGGGGGGATAGTAAAGCAGGCTGGGATTTAAGTGTTCAACTATGTGGACTTCACGGAAAGCCCTTCGAGCTCAATCGATTGCGAATGACGATAACATGTTGATAAGAGAAAGAGTTGCCAGGGTTTCCGTTATGCTGTTGTTCCAATAATCTGTCATGAACTATCTTGGGTGTGTTTTTTTTATTGTAAGCTAGAACCGAAATCCTTGCTCTACTGCTTTTCTCTGTTATTAGCTTGATTCCATTTCGTTGTTTTGATGTGCATATTTCCGCGTTGTATCTATTTATCTAGAGTGGTTTGAATTGTTTATAGTTTTTCAAAGAGATCCTATGTTTAGTTTACTATTTCTCTTCACTCTGATATTAATTCTTTAGAGAATCTAAAATGTGTTATCCCTTTTTTCAGGTGACCTCGAGGCACAGATAAGAAAAGAGAAAGACAAGAATGTTGAACTGTTTGAGGAATGTGAACGCTTAAAGAAGAGTATAGAGAAGCTGAAGGAGAATATGTCTGAAGTAGAGGTGAGAAGCAGGGATTCGTGTGTGAAAAAGCACATACAAGCATCAAATACCACTAAAATTACTACCTTAATCTCTTACAGATTGAACGAGACTTTCTGAAGCGGCAGCAGGAAAACTTTACCAAAATCGTTGACGAAAACAAGCTGCTCAAGTACCAACTGGACGAGCTGCGACGGCATAACGAGGAGCTACTGAAGCAGATCGATTCCTTGCGCGAGGAAGAGCTGGTCACTAAGGAATCGCAGCGGGAGCTGTTGGAAAAATTGAAAACTCTCCAGCAGGACAACGACACGCTGTCGGTGATGCTGGAAGGGTTGCGCACGGAAAACGAAATGCTCGCCGAGGAGCGGTCTCAGCTGGAGCTGAGCCTGAAGAGTCTGGAAGGTAGGTTTGGTGTTGATTATGTGATTTATCGATTGCTAATATGCTTCTTTTCTTCCCTTTCAGCGTCTCCTATCAAAGAAATTCGGCCATTGTCTCCGGTAGGTTAGGCGCACCCGGGGTTACTAACACCAGCAACACCCCTTTCACCCTCAGAGGAATACTTTCAAACAACTTTCCGTTCCCAAAACGCGCTCACGGTTCAACAGCAGGCGGCTTCTTAACGTTACCAAACCTTTCTTACTACTATCCGAAAGCCAACAAATTAAAAAAAAAACCCTAACATCGACCGTACGACCAGTAGTGTTTTAGTTAGTACTGTGCTGATGCAAAAGTGTGATAATAGAATCATTTTGTCTCTTTCGATGGGCCACTCTCGCTGCAGGGTGTGTTGTGCTTGCGTGTTTTGTTTGTTCGTTCGTTTGTTTTTTGGTTTTTCCTTTACCATACCGAAAGCCAACTTCGAGCGACAAATCATTACTTCTTACTACTTCACCGTATATCGATGCTAACGTTCTGTTGTTCCTTTCCAATGTTTTTTTTTTGTTTTATTATATTACCAGCAGAAACCCTCGACTGTGGCGGACGCTTCGGTACAAACCGTTGCCGACAGCTTCGTCACTAGCCCAATTGACGACGGCAACATCTTAAGAAAACAGCTCATGATGGTACAAGAACCACCGCCACAACGAGAGTCTACAGAGGGGGAAGTCGCGTATGAAGAGGTTGACCCACCGCCAAGACGGTCACGAGGGTTGTCCGCGAGGGTTAGTCGTGAACGGCACGAGCATGAAATGGCCGAAGCGGCTCATCTTGTGTTCCAGCAGGCTGGCAATGTAAGCCGGATGATTCCGAAATTGTCACACATCATGAACAATCGCACTGACGAGCCAGCTAAACCAAGCAAACTGGAGCTGCTCACGGCGAACAGTTACCCTGCCGCGCTCGACGTAAGTATCCCCAAGTGAAGCGAAACGATTGTGGCGCCATCTTTTGTAAAAGCTCCCCAACGAAAGCAGAACCACTGTTCGTACGTTAAAACCGGAAAAATAGCATATCGATGCAAAGTGGGAAAAAAATAATAGATTTTCCTTTGCAACTCAATACAATATTGAATGTTTGTACAAGTCAATCAATCACATTTTATAAACATCATCAATACACACATATCAATTAACCAAATCGATTATTATTTCAGAAAACGTTTCGCGCGGATAACCGATTTCGTGACATGCAGCAAGAAGTTCGAAGTAGAAATGCCGATCGCAGCTCGGTCAGCTCGACGACCTCAGATAAACGAAAAATATCATTCGTGGAGTCATCCGCCACGGACGAATCGCCAACGAAAGGTAGAGGCTTTGGTTTCTTTTTTCTTGCCAACAGGTAGATCATTTCGTTTGCTAATCCACAGATGAGGCAAATTTCGTGCAGGAAAACTACGCTCGCTTCTTCAACATCCACAATCTTCCAACTATATGGCACAACATCGTAGCGAACCCGACGCCGATCGATCTATTTACACCATCGTCGACGCGTGTACCAAATTCGCCCCCGGATGACATGATTACGATAGAGATTCGTTCGTTGCGATGGCATGCGACGGTCCTGGAGCGACTTCTGGCAGCAAAGGTCACGCAGTACTATGTTGAGTTTGCCTTTCTCGATCTGCACGGCCATCGACTTGAAACGGTTCCGTCGGCGAAACTGCAAACGATGCTGGAAGGGATGCTTCAACAGCAGCTGTATCACGAGTTTAATTTTTCCGTAACGATCGAATTGGATGGACAGGTGCACGGCAAACGACGAGAGCAACTGAAAACGTTGCTGAACTCTGGACAAGGTCACGATGCCGTGAGATTCGTAGTTGTCAACGAGGGCAACAATAGGTCCGGCGAGGATATTGGGTATGCGTCGGTAAGTTTGAGGCATGAACTGCTGAACGCCACGGAGCAGCAGGAATCGGTGGTTGTCGACGCAATCATCTACGACTTTTGCGCGCCACATGATGAATTAGGCGTGCTGAGGATTGTGCTCGGAAACGTCAAGCTGTTGCGATCGCTGATGATGGAAACAGTAAATTTATCGTAATTTCTTTGTTTGAGGAAATATTCTAAATTCACAACAGTTACAGGAAAGCGGAATAAATTAAACCTTCAAAACTATCTGCTGTATGGATTCTTTGAAACTATGCCAAAATTGCTAATGCTTAGTTTTAATATTTTAAGAATTACTCATGTTATAATTTGTCTTGTCTTACGTGACACAATCAATACTCCATCACATGTCGGATAAAATGCATGAACTAATAAATATCGTTTTGCTTCCCGTACACTATAGCAGAGATCCTGTGCCCCGCAAGAACGATGAATGCGGCCCGCGACCCCTTCGAAACAATACGGATGGTTTTGATCCTTTAGTATTGGCTTTCGTTTGAATAGAATTTTTCTTTCTTTGTGAATGTGGTTCCACGACCTGTGAATTTAATAGAAGGAAAAGTGCTCAACCACCGTTGATTTAAACAATTTGTACAAGAAAGTGATATTCACCATCGAGCCATATCATTCCGATATATGACGGTTGATAAGAGCAAACCTTTTTCACAGATTTACGAGACGAGCTAATAAGTAATCATGGCTTTTACTGATCACCGTTTCAAATGAGTAAAAGGGCTGTCTACTCAAAAACAAATCTAAAATAGAAGTTTACATAAACTGGGTTAAGCTTTAAGCTGCACTCTATTAAAAAATATTGCAAACTATTCAAATTTACCTAAACTATCCGTAAACATTTGACCTGTTTTTTGAGAAACAACTTGTTTGGGTACAGTGATCAATACATGACACCTATCATGAATGTTTACGTACAAGAAAGTCATCAGGATTAATATTCATCGTTTTTTAATACTATAAACTGTTACGAATAATCAGTTCGATGTCGAGAATATTATATGGTAAAAGAGTAAATGAGGCCCCGGCCGCCATGTTTTCGATCGTGGCTACACCTCTTGTGGACGTTTAAACTGAATGTATGCAATTGGTGATACATTAATTTGTTAAATTCAACCTACGAGTATTTGAATCGTAGTGTGTACCGTTAATTTCGGCTACGCAATCAACCTAAGGGTGCGGTATGAGGGGGGCCCACGGGCCCCCCTTATTTCTCAAAACTATAACAAACTCTCTTTTTCAGTAGACCTAGCGCAGTCCGCTCGCTTCGCTCGCTGCGGGCGCGCCGCCGTTTCCAAATCATTTCTTCGGCTAAACTCATTGTTTCATGCTGTCCATCATGTGTGGTATAGTTTAGTTACTAGTAACTTACAGTAACTTAACATGTAAAAGTATATTAACCCGCATTCACCCTCCACTGCGTGATTAGTTTAAACCGTTATGTTCTTTTAAGCGAACCGTTAGCGATCAAATATTTGAAAAGTATGCATGCGTCGCGCTTTGCATAGCTTCAGGCGCTTAATGTGAACAAGTAGGAAGAGGAGAATCTAGCCCGGGGCCTCATTTACTCTTTTACCTATTATATCTTCATATTTGCTGAAAATTGCTAATACAATGATGATGATGTTTAAATTTTATACAGTCAATACAATGTTTGATAGGATTGAAAGCAAATTTATGACAGGTAGTATAATATTTAAAAATCGTGAAAGTGTAAATCATGATCGACTATTAAGTTAAAAGCAAGCTTATAAGAACCTTTTTTTATAAATCCATATACGACTACGTATACTTCATTTTGCCCCGCAAAACTATTTCAGAAGGAAATGCGAGATGCGAGATCAAACGAGTTTCATATCACGACCGTAGAGTATGAGTGAAACCAACAAAGTATAAGACAAAAACGTATAAGTTGGACACCCTCGTCTTTGACACGTGAATCCACTGCAGAATTCTCAATAATTCGAGAATTCTTATGTTGCAACAATAAAGTTTTCAAAGAATAAGTTAAATTTTAAATGGCTATGAATACCCTGTCAACAATGGGAGAAAAACGCCGTGTTCATTAAAAACATCGCGTAGACGCTTGTCATACAAAAAATAATTGCAAACTACTAACAGTTGACAGGCGTCGTTGATCAACAAGTGCTGTTTGGATTAAAAATACACAACACAAACACTATTTATGCAAGCACGCGAAACGACTGGCGTCTTATTTCTCGGCCAGGTTTGAGTGGCAAAGAAAACACACGAACACAACCAAAATGGCAGAGCAAATAAAGTTGAAATCTCGCGAGTAGCTCAGCCTGGATGGAGACGCCTGGTCGCTCGTGCGTTCACTCATGCTATCGTACCGGATCGGATCGGTTAGGAGCGCGGGGTAAAAACCGACACCAAGACGCCGTGAGAATTCGCCCGGCTTCGATTCGGAAACCATTCTTTGGCAGCTAAAATCAGACCAAATCGTCCATCGAACTTGACGCCTGAGATCGAAAAGAAACCGGGTGACAATAACAAAAATACAACCCGATACAACGAATACAAATCATTAACCAAACTACCGGTGACGCTTCACGCACGCCAAAATCCGAGCAAGATACGTTCACCTATACAACCGTATTATTTGTGAGAGCGATCGCGTGCTGTGGCTGGCGGGATTTTGCCAGGAGCTCGCGTTGTCGAGGTCATCCATAAAATCCGAACCGACCGACGCACCGAACGATCGTGCTCGTGCGCTGAGGGACGATCGTGGACCTTCGTGAATTCGCAGCGCGTGGTCCGGCGGATCGAGCTGTGAATCGTCTCGCCTAGCGATTCAGTTTCAGTCGAGCTTTCGAGCAGAAAAGTGAGTTATCAGCCGCAGTGGTAGGCTAGGAGTAAGGTTTTCAGAGCCACTTGGTTTGCATTCTTTCTTTGCAACCAATTCTTTCGAGTTCCAAGTGTTACGTGCTCTTGCTTAAGCAGCTTATTGCATGTTGGAAAAACCCAATTATTGCTTTACTAAACAACGTGCGTTGATGATTAAATGTGAAGAAAGGATGTAATATTCACTTTGTGAAGTGTTACGTGGTCAGAATATAAAACCTGTAAAAGTATAAATTAAAGAACAAAATCGAGACGAACTAGCCAATAAATGGTGTTTACTTTGAGTCCAAAACAATTACAATGCTTGTGTATTTTAAAAACTATGGAAAAATCCCCGAACGGTTCTGAAACAACTGCGGTGCATAGATGTTGAGACTGCGTTTAAATATCTTCCTCCGGAATGGTTCCCTCCTCCTTTCCGGACTGAATCGAATGGAATCCGTTGGAAAAGGAAAGGCGCACTCCAGGAAACGAGAAACTCGTGCAAAGAAAAGCGTTGCCCAGCGGATTCTGCGAAGTGATTGAGTAATCTCTGTAAAATCCGTTCGAATTACATAAGTGCAAATTGATCACATAATGGTCGCAAGTGCGAGGAAAAGGAGGGAGAAGAATAAAATAAAACGTCGATACGAAATCGATGGCCCTTCGAGACGTCTCGAAGATCGGATTTGCCGCACCCACGACGGCGAAGGCGACGAAGACGGTCACGCGCCTCGCGACGAGATGATGCTCGGGGATTGGATGCGTGAGTGAGTGCGTTCGTGCAAGTGTGAAGATGAATGTCACCCGTGTGTACCGAGGCACAGCGGGTGGTACGGGTGGTTTCCTTTCGGGAGTGGGCCGAGGGAAACCAAGTCAAGGAAGAGTGCGAGAATCGAGGATGAGGCCGCAAATAAAACGAAATAATCAAACGGCTAGTGAATTGAAGTGCGGGGTTTTCCTTTAATTTTTCTTTTGTGCGGCGAACACCCTCGGCTTGCCGCTCGCATCCGACGCACACATACGCCCAAGCACAGCCGGGGCTGGCTTGCGCCTGGCTGGGATAGCCAAAATGTAAAGCAGCAACAGGTTTTCCCTACTGTGCGGCCAATTTCCCCAAAGTGCGTTCACACTTGGCGCGTTGTACGGTTGGTGATGCCTTTGTGATAGTGTTGGTAATGGTGGCAGTGACGGCGTGATCGTGACCAAACAAAAGCCTGATCATCCTGACAGGTCGGCGGCGCTCGGGAAAACGGAAAGTTCGTGAACTCATCCGATCAGCCAGACCAGCCGATCGGAGTGTTATTTTCGATCCGGGTAGTTTCCGCGTGTATGGTTGGCCGCACTCTGCTTCACCCTGCGCCCGTCAGCCTGTGTTTCGTGCCGTATTTTTCCAATCACCCTGCGAACCTGTCGAAACCGTGCTGCGATGAGGCGTCACAGCCGACGCCAGGTGGAGTCATCGAAACGGAACTCTGTCACGCATCAGTGGAGTGTTCATCCATCTGGCAGGACTCCTCGCGCTGGGCCAGCTGGCATCACGCGTGGCCCTTCGTGGTGGACACTTTGCGGAAAGGGACACGCTCGATGGGATGATGGACAAAGCAGTAGGGAACGAAACATTAACCCGTACCCGGCAGACGTGCACGGTGCACCGAGACACGCACTCACGCAGTTAATCAGTCGATTAACCCTTGCTGGATAAGTCTGTTTTTCGGCATTTTAATTGAATCGCACTATCTAAACATGAGTTGTAAAATGATCCAATTCGTTGATCTTTTTATAAACTGTTTAACCTGTCTTTTAAAAATCCAATCAAGCGGAACATTTTCATTTTTGTTCTACATAAAACATTTTATTTGAGATATGTTCTACTAGTACACGAGGTTTTTAAAACGGTGAACTGTTAATATTTTTCGTTTCCGTTGCTTGAGCAATTTAATCAAAAAGGGTTCAACTCTTTTACTTTCTTGGGTTGATATTTGTCAGCCATCTTTGGCTTATGTTGATGAAGAAATAAAAAGAATAACGCATGAAAACACATAAGAAATTTTGTTCCTATAACGGCTTATCACAATAATCACCAAGACAAAAAGAATTGAGTATAAAAAAAATTCTATTACGACTCATCAAAACAACTTGTATTTTAAATCAAATTCAACCCTATATGGGTTGAATTGAACCGGAGAAATCATTCCATTCTTAATAACCTTTTAGTTCAATCTTCATCGTACTTCATTGGGGTACGATCGAATTTAATCATGGGGCACTAGCCAAACTTTTCTTCTTAGGTTCCATAATAGTCTTACTAAGCTAGTTACAGGAGAGGGTCTTCTTGACTCAGGTGCGATTCAAACACACGCAACGCCCCAGAGCATGTTAGTCGATTTTGCAATTGTTGTGCGAATTAGTTTATCTTATTTATACAATTTTCATGGCACTTCTTATTTAATTTTTCAGTATAGTTCATTCTTGATTGTAGTTTAGGTTTACATTTTCAGAAGTTTTCTTTTCTTTTGATATTAAAAACAAAACATTTCATTGAAGGGTTAAGCCTACCATTACATACCCTCATGCTGGCGAAAAGAATCGCACACACAAACCGGCGATGGCTTACGATGATTTCGATTATCTCTCTCGAAGTTCCCCCTCGCTCTTGTTTTTCTACTCTTCGTTGTTGTGCCGTTGAGCTGAAATGGGTGCTACATTAGCCGCGCAGACGGGTGCAACTCGAAAGCCCTCCCCGCGGACGGTGTTGTTAACCGCTTGCCAACAATTTATAGAATCTAGAACATGGTATTTTAATTTAAATTGAAATTTCACGACTGCCTTCGGTGCGACAATGTCGCTTTCGCTTTCGCACACCGAAGACTACCGAAAGGTGGTGGAGCGCAGGCCGAGGTTTGGAGAACGGGACCCAGATGGGTCGGGTGGTTTGGTGGGCTGTTCGGACCCCTCGTCGGGTAGCGGTGGACTACGGACCGACTACCAACTCGTGATTGTTGTCGATTGCAGAACGCGGTCGTCGCTTTTTTGCGGGCCAAACCAACTGCCTGGCTGACGCTGGCAAAGAAAACCTCCAATAGGCGTAAAGGAAAACGAAATTGTGCCTAATCGTCGGGCAACGACAGACAACGGATCGGATTAAAATCGCACCAGCAGGAAACGCTTGCGACGGCATCACCACACCCATTTGCCTGCGTCGCTAGGGCAAGTGTGCGTTATTTATAATTAGCGCAAAGTAAAAGGGAAAAAATTATTCGAAACCTGCCAACGTGGCTCAACACGCTGAACCCACCGACGAGTAACGGCCAATTTTTCAAACAAAGACGACGACGACCTCCGGCGGCGCTGTTTACTGCCAGCCGGTGTGTCGGAAGTCGGATTTTGCTCGATTTGATCTTGGATCGCCGAAGCCGGCGAAATGTGTCGCTCGTGATAAGAGGGAGCTAAATATTTTTGTCTTCTCGGGAGCAAACAAACAACATTCTCGCTACGTTTTGTTTGGGGCAGCCAATTTTCATTCATCGGCTCGTTGTGAAATACATGTCTTACCCTGAGGAATGGGAAGAGCATAAAGAGCTGGTCGTATAAGATGAAATTTGATCGCTAGAAAATATATAACGAAAATGTTAGGAAGGAAGTTTAATGAGACATACTTTCCAATCCGTACCAATTATTTATAATATCAAAAACCTTTCTAACCTTGGATTGAGAACTAAACCACCTTGATCTTGTTGTTGGGAAAATGAATTATTATATGTTATTTTATTTGTTAAAATTATTAGTTCCATTAAATAACAATCAAAATAATAAACATTTGAGGGACATAATAAAAATAAATTACTTTATTACAAAATTTAATTTTTACAAAAAAGTAACAAGGCAAGATTTGAGACTTTCACATTCAATAGAAAACTTATTCAAATATGAAAGTAACATTAATGACGTATGAAACGATATTTCGTATTATAAATATTCAATACGGTTCCTTATAATATAAAATACAAAGAAACATTAGAGATTCTGGATTGTACTTTTCTTTTTAATAAAATTCAGTCAACCGGTCTGTATAATAAATTAAACCAAAACAAAAAGAGAAAAAGGGATTATAATGACTACTCACAAAGATGAGTTGAATTTATATTTGACAGGAAAATCGTAAAATCTCTTAGCAAATTAAAAGCCCTATCAAATGGCTTGCGGAATGCATATTTGTTTTGAAAACATTGCCTAGAAATGTTTCCGGGGAGATAAATACCCATCGGGAATGATGTCGAATGGCACGAAAGTCTTCCACTCTAGCCTCCCCCAGTTTTAATTTAGCTCTCATCACATAAAATCCCATTGTCATGTTCGAAAGCGCGGTGTCGCACTAAGTGATCCGCCCGAAAACGGCCCACTGCCGGCTGCCTTCGTCTGTGGATGTTTTTAATATCTTGGGCACGCATCCAATAACACGCTGCGCTTCACGCCGCGTGAAAGGAAAACAACGTGCACAATATCGATGGTAATGGGCAAATCCTCCACAGTGTCAACCGCTGCATTGGTTGCCAATTTTTGCAAACATTTCTCAAATGGGTGGCCCACGTGATCTACAACCTACATAACGCTGCAGGATTAGATTAGTCACATTCGACACAGCTTGTCAAACAACGAGCGCGTTCAAAAGACGACCGTTGCAACAATTTGCACAAGTTTTGAATGGGTTTGGACCGACGCGAGCTGGTTGGCAACGCTCTCGCTAGTGGGCGGGAAAAGTGAACTGATATGACGTTGATGGTTTCGTTTATTTTGCTACAGAAGATACATTTTAAGTTTATTAATTAAAAACAAAATTTGAAAGGAACGGTTTAATTTAATTTTCTAGAAAGATACAAGGTTGGAAGAAAGGGAAAAATAAAAAAAAACAAGCTAACCAACGAACAACATTGTAAACATTAAACTATCGTCCTACGCCGAATGAGAAGGCAAACCGCCTACAAACGAATGTAATATAATTTGCGCAGCACGAAGATGATTTTCATTAAATTTCCACGTGTGTTTGAATCATACCTTGGCCTGCGGAGACGCTGACGTGGCAAACGGAGATTTCTTTTTCTTCTATCCCACGGCTTTCATAAACAAATGACCAACCATTACTCACACCTTGCGCGACGAGCCGCTTTGGCTGTTTGCATCCAGAACGCGTACTGAAAGTCGGTGTGTGCGTGTTTGTGTTGTAGCACCACACAAATGTCTTGAAGGTGGTTTGCCTCTTCTACGAACGACCAGGAATTTGGGGGCATGATCTTGAAAATTATTAATACTTCTGCGCTCGCATCCGGACACACGGACACACCTGCAGGCGCGATAAACAGGGCAAAAAAGGGTATGCGACATTGCAAGTCTTGCCGAGTGAGTGAGTGCAGAAATGAGCGCTCCCTTTACGGTTGCTTTGACTTCGATGGCCGCTGATGGTTTATTTACGAGCGGCGCTTTTTTTCTGTTCGCTATTCCATTTAGTTTTCCCCGCCGGGAGCCGGGATTAGATACGGAATTTCACATTTTTCATTTCCGACACCTACCGTTGCGTGTGTGGGTGTTGGGCCGGTGGAAATGTGTCTGATTCGGTCGGTGTGTTTTGACGGCCTTTCTTACCTTCCGAAACGCCGGGTGCAAATTTAAACGCCAGGTGTGAAATCGACAGCTTGCACGATCACAAATTCGTTGTGCCGCTCACCTGCTTCACGTAAATAAAATTTGCTCGAAAACGAGGCGAAAAAAAAACCTACCCGAACGTGTGGATCAGTTTAGTGGTTTCTTTTTTCGATCGGTGCGACCCCGCCGACCCCATCGAAGTTGAACGACGTGACCCTAATACGATCTTCATTCGCTTCCTTGGCGAATTTCGGATCGATCAGTTGCTCGATCGGCGTCGTCGCGATGACGGAGGTTATTTTACTCGATTCACCTTGTGCCGAAAAGGATTGCACTGACCGAGATGACTAGGGCACCCGTAACAAAACAAATTACGAAATAGATCCAATCAAAGATAAATGCACCCAGCGCAGGTCTATTGCAAACTAACGTTTTTCAAGAAGCATAACACAAATAGAAAAGTAAAAAACAAGTGATTGTAACTAAATTTAGATGCACAAAAGACATAAAAAAACACAGAGACATCCCAAGGCGCCTATTTCTTTGTTCGCCAGCAAGTTCATACGGCTCGTTGCGTCAATAGATCATCATCGACTTGTCTTCGGCTCAATGTTTAACGACCCTGTTTTACAGCAACATGACTTTCCTTCTCTCATCAACGCTGTTGGTGTGTTGAAATCTTATCTACTCATTGGTGAGGCGAGTGTTGAACTGAATGCAGAAGTATCGTAATCAAATTGACCCAAAGCTCTTTTACGATTCCCTCAGAAAATCTACTATCGAATGATCAAAGAGATAATTGATAGCTCAACTGTATGAGCTGTTGATAGATACCTCAGATTCTTTACGTTTCCTTTTGAAACTGCTTACATGGTTAACAAATATATTTAATTCAGTTGAGATACTTTAGAATTTATGAGGTTTTTGAATAATATTTTAGGAGATAAATTGGAATATTATGCTTTGGAAACAACAGTTTTAATTCAATTTTTTTAAATTTGTATTTTAAAAACATTGGATATTTAAAAACACAGTGGGAATACCATCAATTTAAAAACAGTGTGGCGATGTTGTAAATTATTGACAAACAAATCAAAGCGAATAGTTGAAATAAATAATTTTAAATTAGTTCTTTGAAGGTTTACACATTGAGCTCCAATTGGGATGTCCTTGCGTTCTAAAACAGAGTAAAATTAACTTCTGTTCTTATTTATTAAGTTAGACTGTTCAGGGTCAGGATTTTCTGGTATCCGAGGCTAGCTTACAGATGATTCGAAAATGTAAAACAAATATATTATTCTTACTTTACGATCAAAACTGAATTTCACTATACAATTCAATGACATCCTCTCATCTGCGCTGGTTTCGCAATTCACAGCTTCTTATTAGATGCCAGTTTTTCCCGTCCAGTACCATTTACACACCATCCCGATCATTCTGTAATGCAAAAGACGCCCGATTCATTTCCACAAACGCCTTGGTTATTCAATTTTGCGCACTATTTCCTTCCTCCCTTGCCGTCGTCTCCGATAGGGTTTTCCCAGGGTGGTGGTAAACAACGAAACGAGTGCCACGTGTGAAACGAGCGCGTATTGTGTTTTGTGAGTGAGTGAAGTGTGAGTTGGTGTTTTTTCTCTTCTGGTTTTTAACCGCCACCGTCTACGAAAAAGTTTTCCCGGCTGAAATTCAGTAGCAATCGTTGTGAAGTGTGTGTATTTTTTTTTAAATCATTTTACTGTTGTGTCCATCGTGTATATATTTTTCTTCGCCTGAATAATTGAACAACAATCTTCGACTCGCATCGCAAGCGCACTCGCATTGCTTTGCGCGAAAACCCCGGCAGCAGGCCGGTTCTCCCGTTTCTCCCCCACCCGTCCAAACCTCGTTTTCCCCGGTTCTTTCGCGGCGATTGGGTAACCGCCCAGGCGCCTGCCCACTCCCCTCTCCGGGTGGCAACGGGTCGAAGTGACCCGAGAACGGCATCGAGATGACGCTGAAAGATGAAACACTGACCGCCGATGTCAAGCCTGGTAACGTGTGAAGCTGCTGTCTGTCGATGTGGTTTTCTTCCCTGTTGTCCCTGGACCGGGCGTGTGACTAAAAGCTGTTTTTCTTCTTTTTGTTCGTCGTTCGTCCTTAACGCATTCGATTTATGTTTCCCGGCAGGAAACGTGACATGGGTCGGTGGGAAGGTTTGCAGCGCTACTGACAGGTTGTATGTTCACACCCAATCCAATAACGATGCGCTCAAGGGCGCACCCGATTTTCAAGGGAAATGGGCGATTTTCCGGTGGCAAGGTTTCCCGCCGATTGCATTCATTCTTCCCTCGAAATGTTTTTCAGAAATAAAAAAAAACCGGAACGCGCCAACATCTTGAAATGCCTGTGGCGTGGCGTTTAGTTTCAAAACAACCACCATACAAAACGGCCAAGATTTTTCCCAGAACCTGCCACCGGGTTGGTGTCCCGTTTCACGATGCGTTAAACGGTTCAACACGTGACTGATTTATCTACCTTCACGGTACGCCACATTAATTTTATGCTGCAAATTTGGCCAAGCAATTGAACACGACCAAGACAAAATGAAGTGGATGAAACAGGTTTCTTCTCACTTCGTAAAGCAAATTGGGCCTCACAAACCCAACAAACGTTGGCTTGAATCAAACACGCTTTCGAGTCTATGGTTTTGCAGCCTTTTTCAAGCGCCGAAACATCATATTTTTCGCCTCACACTTGCACAAAGCGGGGCACACACCGAGGAAAAGTAACCGCACCGTACAGCAAATTAGGTGCATTCAGATTTTCTTCGAACGAAGCAAAAAGCCAAAAAGTGGACGTAACGGATGGATGTGTGGTTGCTTATAATTAAAACCAATGCCCGTGATTTATGGCATTTTTATTTGCATTCACACACATCCATTGCGTCCTTTGCTGCCCACCCGCCACCTTCAATGAATTACAGGCGCAATGCAGGGTGTACTTGCGAGGTGGAAAACCAACCTAAAAAACACGCAAACAGCAGACAAGGGGTTAAGCAATTTTCTTCTGGCGCGTACGACAGGCGCCGTTACGTACTGCATGTCGTGTTGCAACGATCGCAATCAGATCGTTGCTTTCGGTAACTTTTCGCAAACAAATACGACGTGTTCGGGTATACGGTTTCGATTCAAACCAAAAAAAAAGCGAAATCCTACATTCAGTTTTCGAGTCAAAACAACAAGGAAAAACAAAATATTAAAAAATAAAACACTGCAGACCAAAACAGTGATTCGGGCACGCCACACACACCGCGGTTGCCGCAGCATCTCAAGCTCTACCGCTCCAGAGCTTTTTAAACCGCGTCAAGTATTCAACCCAGAAATGGTGGGTTTTTCGTTTTGTATGGGAATGACAACGCAGCGCGTTGTCAAAAAATTTGGATCGAGCACTTTTTTGAACGCCAGAAATGCCTTCAATTTCAAAAAAAGGGACGTTACAATTATTGATATGAAGTTAATTATTCAATAAACGATACCATGTTATTGTTTATTGTTCGTGTTAAGATGGTTTTCATTATTCGCGATATTTTTAGTAGTTTATTATTCCAAAATTCCATGTGAATAATAAATGTTTCTTATTTTGATTTCACTTTCCCGTGGTGAAAAGGATGGAAGGAATACTTCTAGAAACTATTTAACTCCCTCGATGTGTTTTCATGTTTGGGGGTACTTTAACATCCGGCACCCAGCACGGTTCCTCCCGCCTTTCCCATTCCATGTCTCTCACCACAGAGAACGCTTTCTCTCCTCAAGGCTTCTGTAAACTTTTCGCCACGCACTTTCCAAGCGTTTTGTTTGGCCATTCTTCCAGGGGGCTTTGTCGCGGGTGTCGGCTATCAAGGATCTTGGGGTATGGCTGGACGTCACCTTGTCCTTCTGCGTGCAGATTGAAGGTATTCAAGGCCAACCGTACGCTGCGGCTTATTTCTCGCATAGCGTCGGAGGTGCGGGACCCGCGCTGCTTGCTGGCGCTTTACTGTTGCTGGGTCAGACCGATCTTTGAGTATGCTTCCGTGGTATGGATTCCAACAGGTGTCATTGCCTTGGGACGGTTTGAGGGGTTCAGAGATGCTTCACGCGTCTGGCCGTAAGGCGTCTTCTCGGCTGCAATGCCTACTCCCTTCTGGCTTACGAGTCGCGGTGTCAATTGTTGGGGCTATCCTCGATTCAGACTCGCCACCGGAACACTCAAGCTACTTTCATCGCCCAACATCTCCTACACTCCACTGACGCTCCGGAACCCCTGTCCCATATTCCTCTCTACGTCCCTTCCTATATCCTTCTGGAAAGGTCACCTCTTCTTATTCCCACCCGCCGTACACATTTCTCCCAGAATGATCCATTTTGTCTGCGCCATGTCTTCCATCAATAGCTCTAGCCACCTGTTTGACTATAACGTCTCCATCCCATCCTTTCGTTTACGTCTTACCAATATAATAAAACCATTATCAGTAAACGTTAGAATGTCTTCATAGGATGAAAAATATAACGTCGCATATATAAGTGTTGGGGGTCCGCGACAGCCGAGCGGAAGCGTCGGTTAGAAAATCGGTCCATGAGCGCCGAGGCTCACCACCTCGATGGCGTGGGTTCGAATCCCAACCGAGGCCGGACCCTCCCCTGTACGAGAGGACTGACTATCCACGTACGCATAGGGTAAAAAGTCTCGTAAGCCCTTTACGGGGCAGGCATGACCAACAAGGTCGTTACGCCAAGAAGAAGAAGAAGATATAAGTGTACATTTATAACGACCTAATACAGTTTCCCTTTCATTGATACGAGAATATTAGAACAATCGCTTAGTTGTCCGTTATAGTTAACGTTGAATATTTGAATTGTTTTGAAAAGACAAATCAGAGCTTTCGGTAGAACGGAACATCTTTGGGAAAGAGCGAGAGGCTTCGCGGCTACGCAAAACGTGCTAGGATCAAGCAAATCGAGTAGTTTCTGCGTTGTCAAATTTGACAACGCGCTGCGGAACGCGGTCTGTGTGGCAGCGGCGATTGATTATTTGGATACGTATGAGTGGCTGGTCAGGTTTATTATGGCGTGCAGGGAAACGAATCGTAACGGAAAATAAGCAGTGCGACTTGCTTGGCTGCATGGGAATTTTTGAACGGAGCTGTTTTTCCTCAAAGCTCCGGGAAATATGGCCAACCACTTGAAGCAATGTTAGTTTTTCTTTGCTTCAATTATCAGTAGCAAGAATGAAAGTAGGCCACGACATTTTTCAAACCACACCTTATCGAAATGTTTGCATGGAAGTGAACAACCAGGCGTCTCCATTTTAATAATCTAAAACATAAAGTTTAAAATGTCCATGAAACGTATTGCAAACATTTTCCAAATGAATTAATTTTAAAATATTTGTTGTGAAGCACTGTCCACCAGCAAAACGTATCAATTTGCCCGTATTTACGAATGCTCCTCCGTTGCGTTAAAACACCGAACTGTTTGTGATTAAAATTCCATCGATCCTAGCAACCACGGCTCGACTGGGACACACTCAACCGATCTTTCTTACTGCTGAGGTCGTTAAATTTTACGATCCATAGCCAAAGCTGGCTCGTTGTCACTATCTTCAGCGTCGTTTATGTGTTCGGTTCCGGCCGCAGAGGAAAAGAAATAACTTTACGCTAACAAGCATTTCGCGTGGTTAACACCTTCGTGTCGAGTGTTCGTAGGTTTTACGTTTTATGTGTTGTGTGCGAGCGAGAGAGCATCTAGACGAACAAAAAAGTACAGAAACTATGAGTTACGTGAATGTTGGTGTAGAGAAAACCGGTTGAAATGGGTAACAAAAATGAGAAACAAGAAAATGGATTTAACTAGCGGAATCTAGTGCCCGGACAAATTATTACCTAGCCCGAACTAATGGTGCGTGTTTTCGGATGAGGTGACGATCGTAAATAATCCGATGACTTATGAAGACATTTAACAGCGATGGAAACAAATTCGTGTGAAGCTGAGTGTATTAGTAAACAGTTATGTTGTTTTGGTGTCCCATAATAACTTTTGTTTGTGAATGATTTAAAACGGTTTCATCGTGTGGGTTATGATTTTTCATGCGGGCATTTGAAATTAATTCTAATTATTTCTTTTCGCATTCGTTGACACCGCGCAGACTTCGGCGTGTCCTATAGCAAGGAAGACATCCTTCTGCCGACGAAACGCCAGCACCGCTCATCGCAGGCGTCCCCCGCCGTTTCGCCACCGAAACACCCCGCGCCAACACAGCCCGCCCCGCAGCGACTTCGGGAGCCCGAATGTGTTGCGGCCCGTCCTGAGTCCCAGCGACTGGCGACCCGACCGATCTACCACTATCGTCCATGCAACACGACACCCTCCGGCCTGCGCTACTCCAACGATCCCAACGAATCCGACGACGACAATCCCAGCGAGGGATTTAAGGTAGGTGACAATCGGTGGTCCTTCAAATCGTCCCCTCTACATTTTGTTGCGAAATATTAACCTTTCGTCGCATTCGTCATACTCGGACCGATACCGAATGGATTGCGTTCAGTGAGGGTCATAAAAATCCTTTTCAAACTCGATACATTCCTTTTCGCCCAAGGGCGAAAGAATGTTCGACAAGCGGAGGCGCCAACTTGCAGAAAAAAAAACAAAAAAAACACCATGATCGGCGTCCGTCGGCGACACAGCAATTAAACGATTTTCACATTCCTCCCGACCTCCGTCCCGCACCCACAGCGAAGGGGGTTTCACACCCCGGACCACGAAGACAGGAGCTCGGACGCAGGTCTCGGGTTTGGCCACCTCTTGCGGACGGTTTGCAAGTGATGAAGGTGGCTGTTTTTAAAAATAAATTATCTCGTTTGATCGTGTCTTGGTTTTGCACTTTTTTTTCGCTGAGCCGTCGAGTCAACGCGAACATTGTGCGCAAGATTTAAAGCTGCGTGTGGTCGGATACATTTTCCGTCAGTGGAAAAACTTATACATTTTCCCGCCTGCTGCTAGCGCACTCTGGCGACCATTCTGAATGCATCGAACTTTTGCGCGACACTAGCGACATCTGGGAGCATTCAGTGGCATTAAGGAAAACGCTCACTGCAACGATGCAATTTCAACAGAGCAGTGACCTAAGCTGCTAATCGGCCGGCCCCAGCGAGGATCATCTGGCAGGGAGCAAAACACGGGCGTGCGGGAGTGTTAAATCGTTCACGGCTCATCGCCGCTTTATACGCAGCGTTTAGAAGGGGAAGTGTAATGAATCGGGACGGGTGGCGAGCGGCACATGGGTCGCATTAAACTCTGGCTCACCTGTTTTCGGGGCTTGATCCGGCTGACAAGTAAAGCCCAACTGCATCCGCCACCGGTGGTGCGTTTGACGCACGCCCGATTAAGACGTCCTTTCGCTCGTGTATCGTTTGACAAGACGAACAAGCGAGGTGTCATCGTGCGGAGGGGGAGATTAACTGTAGTTCGATGCAACACGACACTATGACTTCATCCAGTACCTATTTCATCAGTGCCGTATGGGAGCTTCGTGGGTCGGAATTTATTTTGTGATCGTACTAATAATCGCAATTAGCTCGTGCTGAATTCGTTCTATTTTTGTACAACCATATCGTATGACTCTTTTGCAGAAAGTCTGACTCGTTCGCTTCGAGTGTTTTCAATCCATCAAAAAGGAATAAATGTGATCTTTTCATATCTTTTAATGCACCATAAATCATTGCTGTGCCTTTTTTCCACATCAAATAAATCATAGACCAAAGCCACCACAACCCTGTGGTGGTCTGATATATACATTGGTCCTTGTTGAAGTGGTAATTACATTTTTTTTTTTTGATTAAATTACAAGCAAACGCTCCTCGATTCACTTCCGATGGAGGCGCATGGTCAATGGAGGCGCATGGTCAATGGAGGCGCATGGTCGTTTTTGGCTCTCATTTGACATCTACAATTTATACTAGCTTCCGTTGCCAAAAAACTCTAAACACAGTATTTTACATTTTCAGTTCAGTATGTAAACCTTATAATTCAAATCAGATAACGTGGGTAGTGAGTTGATTAATTTAAAAAAAAATATAATTTTACGTGTTCTCTTTAATGTTGTTTAACTTTATTGATTAATTAATGAACGTTATATGATCTCCTATGATTCATGCACGTGATAAGTTAGTTCGCACTGTGATCCTTCAAATATAAGACCTGCAATTTTATTTATCACCGTTTCACCTTAAGTGCCTCTCTTCCCGAATTGATCATTTGCCAGAGGTAGTTTGTGTAGAGCATCTTCAGCCCGGTGCTTCTATTCATCACGGCAGCGAAAAGAAAGAAAGTTGTGAAAAAGGAAGGAAGTTCGAAGACATGATGCATGCCAGATGTGTAACAGTGCCCTTGGGCGGATGCGCTATGTTTGGTTGTGCCATAGCGAGCACACAGCCGAGCGGAAAGAATTTATCTTCAGCATGCAACGACGCCAAAAACGCTTAACGCTGGCTACGGCTGCAGCATACGATGGCACAACAATAACTTCTTGCCAGATGCAGATTTGAAAACAACGCGAAAAATGTTCTAGGTCCTTCTGGCGTGGTGAGTGACGCGAAATGTGAGCTCTGATTCATTGCATTAAAAGTGACTTTATTAGGATGTTTGTAGTTTTAATGATGTTAAATGATATGTTGCTCAAATTTCAACAACTAATGAACGAATCCTGTTCATGATCGCCGATCCACGTGCCTCTAGGTTGGGTTTTCTTTCTACTTGAGGTTAAACCACGTCAAGGTAGCTGTAGAATGTTTTCTTTTCTTCTCCAACAAACTGCACAGAACTGATTCGCATCAATTGCTCACTTTTTACGCTCACCCTTTTCCGGCACGCTTCATTTGAGGGTTGACGTATTTTTACACCAACGTCGTCCTGTCCACCACCGTACTGTCACATTTGCCAATTTAAGAGCGCATATACATCCGGAACACTTATCACACCGTTCCCCCTCATTAAACCGCGAGTTAAGACGGAGAAAAATTAAGGCCATCTTGGAAAGCGTCGAAAAAAAGGGGTTTCCTCATAAGCGTGCTATCGTTTCCGAGCAAGGGCAGAAAAACAAACACGCCTGATATTACAAAAATGCAAAAAGAAACGCAACTTCACCTTTCCATCCGCGATGGTGCACTTAATCTGCCATCAGTCAGTCGACGCCTTCGGTTGATAGCTTGCACCTAGCGACATGCACCGCTTTCGGTTGCATCCGGGTGCAACGCCGCCACCGGTGGCATTAATTTTCCCGTCGGTTCCGGAGTGCAAACGTCCGCCTCGAGCTCGCGGTTGTGTACCGTAATTTAAGAAAAACGGAAACCAACCCGGATAAATGGCCAACTGTCACATACCATCCATCAGCCGTCTCGCTCCGGCATGGTCGTCATCTGAAAAATGAGCTGCACCCAAGATGGAGGTGATGACCAAGCCTCCATCATCAATCCGAACGAAGCAGGGTGACCTTTGCCGCGCACCGAACCTTGATCGAGTTCAACTTGCTTCCCGCGATCGAGCATCGTAAATCAATCAGCGTCGTGCGACGAACGAAGTGCCAGCACGTCTGACAGGCCGAGCCGGCTTTTCCTTTCGGTTGCCAACGACAGCAAAAGAGAAAACCGGTGGGAAAATTAAACCGGTAACCAGGAACCAGCATTCATCCTTTCTGTGTGATGGCTCATTTAGTTTAGGCGCTCGAACGTGGCGCTCATGTTTCAGGGAACTTTTCCAAGTACAAAAAACTTTCTCTACGGGTATTTCGGAACCGTAGGGGAGAACAGTATCCAATTTTTGATTTCAGTTTTAAAAGTACGTGCCAAAAATAGAAATACTTCGTTACGTTATACGCCGCAATGTTTGTGAAGATTTTCTTGATGATCGCGAATCTTCAATCGTATAATAAAGCAAGCATATGTAAATGATTATCGGTTTCAACCTACTTTTCCAGCCTCCTTGCCGACGAAAATAGTCAAATGAAAACACGCAACGGCACAGATGGTTCCGATTTGTTTCGTTTTTTTACAATGATCAGGCTTGGATTGACAGATTTATCCCAACGCGAAAGAAAAATGCATTTGTTTGTGGGTTTTAAGTGGCCAAAGGACCGGTTTTAGGCATGTGATAAGCGATTTATGAACGATTACTTTATGTTACAGGGACGCCAGTGGAACGGATTTAAAAATTGTGGTATATTCTTTTTAAAGAAATACTGCGACAGCAATGAACGGGAAACCTGCCACAAGGACACAAATTAACTGGTTCTTTTTGGAAAGTCAAAAGTGTGGGAAACCCGAAACCACCATTCACTCGGTGACACAAACACTGTCTCTTTATTGGTTGATTAATTGAAATCTGCAACCGCCGGGTGCGCGATGCTGACAAGGTTGCCCGTCATGTTTTACAATTAGCAACGTTTTTCCTTGTGGATGTGTTGTAAAAACCGTGCGTGAAAGAACCGTTCGGTGAGTAATTTTTCCCCACTCGAAAGTTGTTTCTTTCTTGTTCACCAACTGTTTCGTGCAACCACGATAGCATGCATCTTCGGGGAAGCTTTGCTAATTGGATTTTCCACCATTGGATGACATTATTTGAACGGAAAACTGGCAACACCGAAGGATGTTTCCTATCCGTCGCCGTTCGCTCGGACAGATTTATTTACGTCCAAAATAAAGGTTTTGTGCAGACTCATCTCTTAATCACAGCGGGAACCAATCAAAATGGAAAAGAAAAGCACCCGTTGTCAATCGATCGGTTTCATATATCGGTGCTTTGTTCTTTGGTAACATAGCATCGAACCAATCTGTGAATGATTAATGGCAGATTTCAGTCCCATTTCCTCAAGGGAAATGTTAATCTCTGTGAGCTATAGAACACAGGATTGATTGTTTACAAATGCTCCCATTTTCCGTCACATCCCGTGGCCGATGGTGGGGTAAACTCCAGCACTTTCTTGATTATACTTGTAAATTCGTTCGAAATTGCACATCTGCTTCCACGGTTCAAGGTTTGCCAAGAAAGACATGTAAACTTCACGAAAAGCAAACAAAAAACAAATCTTCCACAAACTTGTTTTTTCATAACCACAACAGTTCACCCACTTCTTAGGGACAAGAAGCAGTAAAATTCAACCCTCATCCCTGCCATGAATCATCCATCATGGTCCAATTTAACCGCACTGAACGCTCGACTGACGATTTTACACCTTTTCAACCCTCACTCGGAATGTTTTCATCCCATCACGAGAACACGGCGTTGGACCGAACAAAAAAGGAACTTAAAAAAACTGCTCACCTTTTTCACCTGAGCTCGTGGCAGATGAATTGAAAAGTTCCCGTTCCGTGATGCAAAGGTGATGATCCAAAAGAATTGGAGAGAGGATTTTGATTCTCAGCTAAATTTTCAAAAAAAGATTAAGAGTCCCAACTAGTAGATTTTCCGGTGGCATGAGTCACGTGCTCGCCACGCAATGTTTGAAAAAGAAAAGCCGATCGTGAAGGGGAAATTTCTCCCCGGTCAGGTGAGTGATCATTCCTTGTAACATCAGAAAAACGACCCACAACAAGCGAAGCATCCAAGAGACACGACCGATGCTCATTTTCTCTCTACACAGAATGGGAGAGTTGAGAGTAAGTGATCTTCATTCGAGAAAGTACGCCCAGCACCGGGAGGGAAAACAGATATGATATATATTTAAACACCCGGCGTTCGCTCCCGAAGGCATACGCGAGTTTTCCGAGACCGGGGCAGTGAAGGAAAAATTCACCCAGTCAGTCAGCCAGTCAGTCAGTTAGCCCGAGACGAGTTGGACGGGTTTGCTCGATCGATGGTGAACACGCGTCGGGACAACGGATCAAACGAAAATGAAATGTGTTAATAGATAGTCAAAAGTGTGATAAAACAAAAAGTGCCATAAAATAGTGCCTCAAACGCGAAAACGAAGCTACACTCAAATGTGATAAATGCACTCAAGGTGAAAAATGTATTAAAGGCGAAAGGAAAGCTTTACGACCTTTTCAATTAAAAGGCTAGTGCATGAAACTAACTAAGAAAAGTAAATCGGGAGACGGACTATAACTGTCTCGCCCTTCATGGCATCGTTGTCCGGGGGGAGAACAAGTGTATTAATTATCGAAAATTGAAAGTGAAGCAAGCGTGTCACACGTGGCAAACAAAAAAAAAACACCCGGGGAAAAGGAAGAACGATTTCTGCCAGGAAAAATCACCGTCCGCTCGCTAGCTGTCGTGTCCTGTCAAACAAAAACCAACCCGACGACCCGGAGTCGAGCCAGCGATATTTTTTGGCTCCCACGACACTTTGCTGCAACCGAAAAGCCCCCCCGAGGACATTTGGTCGCGTTGTTTTGCTCCTTTGGCGACCATCAGTCAGTCAGTCCGTCAAAGGCAGCAACGGAATCGAGGAAAGAATTTGTGATATTTTTAGTTCCCCTTTGCTGCGTTTTTGTCTTGTGCGTCGTTTCGCCTTTGAAGGAGGGAACAAATCGGTTACCGAAGGGAATATTAAATACTGCAAGAAGGCAGTAAACACGATTCCCGATCAACGAGTACGAAACTAAAACACAACAAAACATAGAGTGTATGTTCCAAGCTCTACCTAGTTCAGTAAAAAATTCGTGCTACAAATAGCCTAAAACAGCAGGAGAAAAGAGGTTTCGTTGGCTTGAGGAACACCAGCGAACACGAAAAATCCATGAAAGTCCAACCCCGATTTAACTGTGCAGCGATTTTTGGTGCATGTTTTACGATCGCCACCCTTCGAACCATAAACTCCCGGGCGCACCCGGCTTCAAGTTGCTGACGGAAAGGAACGCACGAACGCAACAGACGTAACAGGCGCAACCACTTGCCCGGGCCAGCAGAGAAAGAGCATCCCGATCGATTGCGCGTTCCGATTGCGAACGAATTCCGGGTTGAATCGGTTTCGGATTGGGAAACTGGTTTCGGGGAGGGCAGGCGTCCGTTTATCCGAATGCAACGCAACGGGAACGCACGCACCTTCTCCTGAGCCACGGTGGAAATTGATGCACGGCGGCCGAAAATAAACATCCCTCCCGTCCACTCATCCCCCTAGGGTCCGGGCCGCATCGGATTTTCCACGCACGCGGAAATCAACACTCCTTACATTGACTCACCGGCGGTCGAGTTGTAGCGAGTGTGAGTGTGTGTGTGTTTGATTAAGTGCGTGAGAACAGCAACACGTGAGAAGGAACGAATTAAAAACGCACACACGCATTACTAAGCCAATTGGAAGGAACGTGATCATACCGATTCGTGGTGGTCTGGAAAATGATATATACAAGCTCCGGTGAGAAAATTCGTACTGCCTTTCTGAGGTGTAAAAAGTGATCGCTCAAATTCGTGGTGCAGTTAACTTAAAATCAGTTTTTAAGGAACGTAAACAACATCAAATAAAGCGATAACAAACGAGACAAACAACAACAGCTGCTAGTTTAGGGATTGTTGTAAAAAACAACCAATTTGAACTGAGAGTAAGAAGTGGCCAATTGTGTTGGTGTGCAGTGAGTCAACGAGTCGAACGAGTTCCACCCACATCTCAAGAATCATGTCGTTCTGTAGGATAACGGGAAAATGTCGCTCGTTACCGAAACCAAACTACTTCCCGATGCTGCCGCCAATTTCACCGGCCGCCGCCAAACGCTTCTGCAGGGTGACGGGCAAGGCGTATGGGCTGCCATCGCACCACTTCATCCCGGTGTCGCTGGTGCGTGCGGGCGGCTCTGGCAAAGACCGCTGCCGGGTGACGAACGTGTCGGCCGAGCTGGATCCGCACCATTACCAGCCGACGGACGCGTACGGCTGCCGGAAGCACACGGTACTTTGCGCGTTCCGGTACGTGCTCCCGGTGCTGGACGATGACGATGAGGCGCAGCGCAACCTGAGCGCCATCCTGCAGGCGAAGACGAAACCGCTCGAGCAGGGCCTGTACGTGTACCGGGTGGACGAGCGGAGCTACGGGCTGGTGTTTCCGGCCCGGCTGGAGGCAGCGGTGCGCGATGGAGACGTGCGGGACGTGCTGCTGGCGAAGGAGTCCGACAAGCTGCTGATCAAGCTGCGCAAGGGCAACAGCGTGAGCGTTCCGCTGCGTGCGGTCGAGGAGGCGTCGTCGATGCTCGGCGAACTGTACGAAGGGGAGGGCCCGCGGGCGGAGGTGATTAAGCGGCGGGAACAGGAGGAGGCAAAGCGGCCACGGCCGAAGGGCGGTGCGGCACTGTCGAGCATCGCGAACATTTTCGAGCAAAAGGAAAAGGTGCAGGACGAGGCGGCTGAAGAGGAGCAACGGTTCATCGAGGAGCACCGGGAGAAAGCGGCCCGGCTTGCGGTGGAGCGCAGGGAGCGGCAGAGGGCCGAGAAGCTACACGCACTGCAGCTCAATGGGCACCTGTTGGAGCAGGGTCCGCCGGAACTGGCCGATCTGGTGAAGCCTCTGATCGAATCCTGGGATTGGAGCACGCTCGAACGTGAGGCGGCTGAACAGGGTGCTGGAGGTGCGGTACGGGGTACGGTGGAGGTACTGCCGAAGGTCCTGAACGTGGTCCCGGTGCAGCTACCCGCGACACGATCCCAGGTCGATCCCTCCCAGCTGGAACGCTGCTCTGGACTCGAAGCCGCTTCTTACGTTGGAGTGATAAGTCCGGTTCGCGTAGAACTACGACCGGACCGGGCTAAAGCGCTGGCCGCGTTGGGATCCGAGGTGCTGGACACGTTGGCCCACGTTGACGAGCGGCTGGCGGGTGGCGAAGGTGCCGAACTGCTTCCCCACCTGGATGATCTCGCCTCGATCGTAGCACATCTCGCGCAAGCCCAACCAACGGAAGTGAACGGCGTTCCCGGAGTGAGACTCGTCGTGAACCATCAGCCGGTGTTCGTGCCCGGTCAGATGGTGATGGTCGGTGGTAAGGCCACCTTCGTGCCGGGACAATCGCTTCCGGGAGCCTCCCCACCCGGTACGCTGGAGTTTGTGCCTGGCGTGACGATAACCGGGCATGACGGTACGGTGCAGTTCATCCCGGGCGAGGTCCAGCCGAAGGTCGGCTTCGTTGCGGGTCGAGCCATCGACGGCCAGTTCGTCTGTGGACAGGTGCTCACCGTGGGCGGGGAGCCTCGATTCGTACAAGGTCAGACGATCGTGACACCCGAGGGCGTTACCAAGTTTGTCGCGGGAGTGACGGACGAGCGGACGGGAGTGTTTGTTGCGGGTCAACCCATCGAAACGCCCCAGGGACTACAATTCGTTCCGGGCCAAACCATTACCGTGCAAGGCAAGGAACGGTTCATCCCCGGCCAGAACGTACCGAATCCGGACCATCCGGGTGAGCTGGTGTTCGTGCCGGGACAAACGGTAGAGGACCGGTTCGTGCCGGGCAAAACGATCGTTACGCCGGAGGGAGCCAAGTTCGTGCCAGGTCAGTACGTCGGAGAGTCGTTCGTTCCAGGCGTGGCCGGTGAGGATGGACGGTTTGTGCCCGGAGTCAACATCGACACCAAGGAGGGCTCCAAGTTCGTCGAGGGACAGGTGGTAGTAACGAAGCACGGTGCGGTGTTTATGCCGGGAACGACGAGCGTCGGTCCATCGGGAGTTGTGGAGTTCGAGATTGCCCGCACCATCGATGCAGTGCGGTTCAGTGAGGCGTCACCGGTGGGATTGGTGGTGGATGGCGAGAGGTTAGAGAGCAGCGAACCGTCAATCTGCGTCTTTGGCCATCTGGTGCAGAACGATGCCGGGGTGGAGTTCTTCCCGGAACGCATCGGACGCGAGCATCTACCCGAGGGTAAGGTGGTCCCGGGTAAGCTGGTGCGTCAACAAGCGGACGCCAAGTTCATCCCGGGCATCAAGACTGAAGACGATGGGTTCATACCTGGTCAGGTGGTTCTGACCGACAAAGGCGAGCAGTTTGTACCGGGTCAGGTGATCGAAACGTCCGAGGGAATGAAGTTCGTCCCGGGTCAGATCATCGAGACCAAGAGTGGGCCGAAGTTTGTTCCGGGTCAGACAATGGCGACGCCGGATGGCCCGAGGTTCGTTCCGGGCCAAATCATCAATACACGCGCCGGTCCTACCTTCATCCCGGGCCAGGTGATCAGCACCGACGACGATGGAGAGCGGTTCGTGCCGGGTCAGATCGTAGACACCGACGACGGGCCACGCTTTGTGCCAGGCCGTGTGGTCGAGTCGGCCGACAAAGTTACCTTCATCCCGGGTCGAATCGTGCAGACGGCTGATGGACCAAGATTTGTCGCACCCGATCTCAAAGATACCGACGATGGTGACGAGGAGTTCCTGGTGCAAAGCTTCACCGTCACACCAGAAGAGCTGAAGCTACTCAAACCGAGCGGTCCGGGACCAACCCTTGTTGACGGAGTTCCTGGCGAGACATCGCTGGTAGTGAGCGCTCTGGATACGGCAATGTTAGCTAGTTTGGCTCAGTCCGGCATGCCGATCGGCCGCCAGGTGGAAGCATCCGCCGTCGACTACGTGCTCGAAAGCACCAAGGAGCGTCAAGCATTGCAACACTTCCTGGCCGAGAACAACCTACCCGGTGCAGGCCTTGACGCACTCGAGACCATCTTCGATGGGCTGAAGGCTGTCTGCAGGAAGGTGGACCTGGAGTCGCTACAGTACAATGCCAACGCCACCACCGACGGACCGATGGACGGAGGTGTATGTAACGGTTCAATTGGAGTGGTGGAGTCACTCGCCTCCAACCTAGCTGCGATCCTCGCCGAAGTCCCGAGTGACGGTGCACCTACGCGCACCATGTACGAGATCATTGCGGACGCCATTAAGGCATCGACTGGCGAGTATACGGTGGAGGAACTTCAGCACGTCGTGGAGTCTCCTGGCGCTGTGGATTACCTACTCGGCGTGGTCAATCGAACGATCGTGCGCAACAACATTGACCAGAAGCTTAAAACACTGACTGCGCTTATCGGAGGCGGTGATGGGGAAGCGATCGAACAAGAACTGCCACTGGAGCAGAACCGTGACGCCATCGAGGAGTTCTGTCAGTTGTTGGACAACGGAGGAATGTCGGAGGCGTTTGTTAACCTACTCAAAAAGGACGAGCATCTGTTCAAGTCGATTGTCACCAGCCTGAAGAGCTCGGGCGTGGTCGAGGATAGCGTCAATATCTCGGAGATCCTGCAGACGGCACTGGTCGAGGGTATTCAGGATCGTGCGCAGGCTGCGCTTGGCGAAATGCTGGAAGATGGCGGATCGCAGGATGCACTCCGTGCACTTCTCCGCAAGTCGGAAGGACTGGCACAGGCACTGGGGCACACAAAGGAGGCGGAAACGTTCCAGTACCTTCGAACGCATCCCGAGGCGCTGCGCGATCTGCACCGGGAAGACGAGCTGTTCACCATCATAAACAGGGTGTTGATCATGGAGCAGCTAGCCGAAGACGATGATGAGTATCGGGAGCTGATGGATGGGCTCGAGAAGACACCCGGACACGCCACCAAGAGTGATAAGCTCCGTGAACTGATCCGCCAAAGTGGAGCGCTGTCGTATGCGCCTGCCCGTAAGCTCGCCCTCGAGACATCTCGTGACGTGCCTCTTTCGCTGTTCTACACCAACAACCAACTCGCTATCGAGGAGTTCTTCCTGAAGAGCGGAGGCGGTGGTGTTGGTGGCAAGACGCTGCGACGCTGCCCTCGGGCCTTCCTGATCATCAAACGTGGTTTCCAGGCGGTAATACCACGCGAATCGAGTCATGAAGTTCTAGCCGGCAAGATCGCCTATACCGTGCTTGATGAGGACGGTATACGACACTTCCAGCCACTCAATGTACTGTCGGCGTTACGTATAACGCCCAAGTTCGTGCACCGCTTCTCGATGTACACCTGCGAGTTCCAGGAGGAACCGGACACGTGCGACACCTTCAGCACCAGTAGCAGCAGTCACGATGGGTTAGACGTGCTCGATGACTCTGCCTACTTCTACCGGCCGCCCCTATCTCGCCGTGGCTCACAGAGAACCACCAACGGGACGGCCTCACCTAAGACTTACAACGGAATCGGCAGCACACCGCGCAATAAGCTGGAACGCCAGGAGTCTTACAGTCCGCGTCTAGTGACCCGTAAATTTCCACCCATGAATGGTTTCCACCCGAGCAGCGGCCCCTTGCATCAGCATCTTCCACATCTTCCGCATCTTCACCATCAGCCGCTATCGCTTCAGCACACTTCCGTCCCAAACCACCATCAGCAATTTCACCACCAGCAGCAGCAGCGCCATACGCAGCCCAGTCCGATCGCACACCAGAAGCTGTACGCACACCCGAGCGTACCGGCAGACAATGTTAAGGTAGGACACGCGAGAGCCATTGACACAATCGGAACCTACATCCCGAGAACCCGCGAACTACCGAAACACAGCGCCAACGGGTGCGCCTGTGTGTGCACTAATTATAGACGATCCGCCCGACCGACCTACGCGTTTGAAGGACAGCCGCTTGACAGTTGACAGGTTTTATTTTGTTCGGGGCTAGCCCTCACCTTTGGCAGCACCTACGCTCCTTGATGGATTGTGACGGTAGAAAAATTACAATCTCTCGGGGAATTTCCGATTCCCCGCAAGTTTAGATATCGAATTCCGAGAACGGTTTTGTTGTTGGTGATAAATCTTCACACTTTTATTGGTTCGTGAATCGGGGACTGCAAAATGCCAGGCTCGTAGTTTTTTTTTTTTTCTTTTAAAGAGTTTGACAATTCGCAAAATAAAGATATTTTCATATCGCTGGTTTCGGTACCATCCGCTAATAGATCCGTCGAATTTGCCCACACATCATCGACTCAGTTCGATGATGGATAGATAAACAACATTCCACGTCAGTATGCATCCTCAGAGCACGGTGAGGTTCATTCGCCTTAGAACTTGTTACCTCAGTTTGCATTCGGAAAAATATCAACTACGGAACCAAAAACATCTGCATTTGTTTATCGCAACTGTTCCGAGAGAGAAACAGAAGCAAAAAAAAATACTGTAGTACCTCCTCTAACCCCTGCCCTCGACGCGTCAGTATTCGACCGAAAATCACCCATTAGTGAACATCACGGTCGCGCCGTTGATAATGGCAAACATTACGTGGATGGTCGATATTGTGTGAAGGCATTTTTTCGTTGCTTTCGTTCGAAGACTATTTTTAGCACTGTACGGCTCTTGAAGACGCACGCAAATTAAAACCAAGTGACTTTATGCTGCCTACAGCACCTTGCTGAACCATTGCGCATGGTTTCCTTTCGTCCGAAAAACTCATCAGTGGTCTAAGTAATGGATCATGCTACCGGCTTCGTGTGCAAACTAGCCGTTATCTTCGGTCTCGTTGACTCTAGGCGGTTCGGTTAGCTAGGGGTACACGCAGACATCGATATAAAATTCAGCTCGCACGCGTTCGCTCGCGTCGTCGAATGGGTCGTCTATAAATAGTGCCTTTAAAAGGGTATGTTGGGTTCTCGAAAGGATCCGAGCAGAAGGAAGCGGTTGAGGAAACGGCTGGCCCGTCTGGGATCGACCGATTTGCTTGTGCGATGAAACTGATTCCAGCCAGTCTAGTCTGCCTTCTTCCTGGTCGCACTTTGTACCGAGGAAGGCACTTTCCCGACAGCTGAACATCTGCGGTTCGTCGACTTTAATGATCTATGCTACCACGATCGACGTGATCTTAACTGCTCCTCCACCGGGGCCACTCTCTCTCTCCTCTTACAGACTCTACCGATGGCAATGAGGATAGCGATCAAGGCCTCGCTTGCGCAGGGTCGTGAACCGGCAACCTGCTATCGATCCAGCAGCCGGGACTCGATCCATCGGACGCCGTCCCGTGCGAACGTGCACGACTGGAACTGGAAGTGATGGAAGGACACGCATATACATTTGCTTTACCGCTGCCGTGCTAGTGTTTAAGTTTAGGGCATGTCATTTATTTTTAAACATTTCTTTTGCCTAGTTTACTAACTAGTTTGATAAGGTGTAGTGCATACCAAGCTTCCAATGCGAGTGATCTAATCGCTTGATTGAAAAGTTGCGACTACAAATGCTGAACTGAAATTACACGGATGTACACATATTTCGACCAGAGCGTGGAGATGTAAATTAACTACAATAAAGTACTCTTTAAACCATGTGTTTTTCTTTCGATTTTCGTTAAGATACTTAAGGCCACATTTCGTCCTTTCCAATGAAACGTTGTGACACGCGCAAGTGATATATCACCTGAACACACATTCATCTTTCGGGACATCAGTGCTATTCAAACCCATCTGGTGACTCAAGCGGACCTCAAACAGGTCTACTCATAAAGTCATTACTCATCGAATGAAGTTGTGTCCTACAGTACATAAATCACGGCTTGTCTGTCCTAATAGACGTAATGGACCATGCGGTAGACTACGTAGTTCGCTGGAGATTCCTCCACCTACCTTCAACGGTCTCGGATCGAAGAATGTCCGACAAGGTCGCCTAGATTCCTCTTCAAGGGACATTTGGAAGGGTGCCTTAGCAAAACTTCGATGCATCTACACGCAATGCTGAGGCAAATTTTAAAGTAACACCACATAATGGGGTCACCGGACCGCAAACTCTAGAATTACCCGGAAAGCTGCGAAGCGAAGCTGTCATAACAGGACGCTACAAGAAACTTTGGCGAAATTCTCGCAAATGTCAGATATTTCCGCGCTTGACCCACTTTCGGTGGATGGCGTGTAGCTGTAAGTTATGCAACACCCGATCCCGTGGAGAGGAACGTAAGAATACACATCTAAACAAACGGTATCGATGTTGGGAGGAAAAAGTATAACATTGCGCCTCCACTTGGTACTTCTTTGAAGTCACTGCTTGGAATGAATATACTCCATTCAGGAACAAACAAAGCTACAGAACGAAAGAAAGGGAAGTAAATATCCATAGTAATCCGTCCATTACGACACCACCCGACCATTTCGTCGGTTTGCAGACAACTCCGCAGGCCAGTGCCCCGAAACGATCGGTCGTAAAACTCGATCGAAACGATGTTTGTTTTCTTGCGCACATAAACGCCAGCCAATTTGGTGGAGTTCATTGAAATTCGCTCAGCTTCTTGCGAACCCTCCCGGGGCCCCCGAGTGTCCCTGTCGCTCTGTCATCACGTACGTCACGAGATGCAGCGCTACGGCGGGATGTCTTCCGCCCGGTGGCGTGAAATAAATATGCGTACATGAGATCGTTTATGGAGCCGGGCCCACCCTAGTCCGGTGGTGTAAATAGCATTTTGCTGTTTCATTAGCTCTCATTAGACGATTCGCCATTGGATCGGACCCAAATTGGCTCATGTGTCACTCTCCCTCCGCGTCGAGCTAAAGGCAGTATGATTGCTCGCCGGTGCGTGACACTTGGCGTGGATGACGAACGGGACACTTAGGGACCAACAACGGACCGGCGTTACGGTCATCAGCCTGCTGGGCTTGTCCCGATGCTATATGTGCCTGAGAGCACACCTATTAGCGGATTAACGATCACCAACTCGTATCGCCGTTTCTCGCAGCATCATCCGTCGTCGTGTGCGTCCATCATCTTTACGGCTCACACTGCACTCTGCCGGTGATGCTGCCGGTTTCCCAGTGCGTGCCAGTTTGTCTGAGCGCTGTTTTCTCCACCAGCCTGTCAGTCGTTGACGTCTCCTTAGCAAGGGACGAAGCATCGAGCGCACATCGGGGATGAGGATCTTTCGGGGACGAAGCGGACCGAAGCGGTGGTTGGTTGCATAATTCCAAAAATAAACCATCCTCCAACTTCTCTCTAGGACGGTTTCTCACCGGCAAGCACGAACGCACGCACCGTGAGTCTTGCGTACAAGGTTCTCCAATTGGGAGTCATCGGTTTTGGGTAGCATGAGATAGTCTTACCATTAGTTCGCCAGAAGTTTGTCAAGGGTGTTATTTATTCCACCATTATATTGTGCCTTTCACTGAAACTACTGAGTCAAACCCATTTTATAGTTTCAGTACAGCATAGGTAAAAGTTTTCGGAATCCCTTGCACTCAACACCAACTCTAGGTTTTAGGTACACGACTCGTAAGGAAATGTGTGACTTTTCCAAGACTTGGAGAGTCATAACTTATTAATTTTTGCCAACAACTGACGTCCGTCTACTGGATTTGTTAATTCAAGTTCTCCGTAAACAACTTCGATTTCTTCGAAGATTTGGCAATCATTTTGAAAACATCGGTTCTTAGGACTCACGATCGACTTGGACTTGGAGACGTAATGCGAAAGTCGCGCTGCGCCAATTTCACCTTCGCTGATGGATATTACGAGCGCTACACACAGGATGGCCGCTTTAGCGTGATACTTTATCATCGTATTCGTCACGCACGTTTTCCCTGGCAAAGGAAAACTCTCGCAAAATGGAAGAAAAACGGTGAAAAACGCACAGAAACCGCATTGCCACTTTGCGCCGTGCGTAAGATGGACCCCGAGCGGTTTTACTTAGGGATGAGCTGCAAACGCGTGTACCGAACGGCTCTTAAAAGCTACAGATGGTTTATTGTCCCGGAGGTGGTTCACTCGAGTCTACCCACGCAGCACAATGACGTCACGGGCCGCTGGCAACAACGTAACGAGGTGGCGCGAGAAACTAAACAATTAATGAACTCCAGATGATTTGGCGGCGTGAATAAGGTGGTCGTTGGACGATGAAAATTCTGTTCGATCCGAGGGGCACGTGTTGGGGTGTGTGTGTATGTGTGACGAGGCAAGGGGCATAGGGTTCGCGTGGCATGACGAATGGGGCTAAATTGATCATCAACGGTTCGCGGCCGATGCGGCTTTTCTCTGCCATTGCCCGTGCTGATGCGTGCTTAATTTTCTCCGCCGGCTTTTCACACCTGGGTGCGGTGTTTGTGGGCTAAAAATATTCACCCTAAATTATGGCTCCCGTCGGCGATGTGCGGCCCGAGCATCGTTTCATGAATGAGCCAGCTCGCCGCGATGATATTGTGCGTTTTTCACGAAATGCTAAATGGCACTCGCTAGCGCTCGCCGTGTTTCTGCTGGCTGGCCTTTGCATTTCGAATGATCTAGATTTATTTCTTCCGAAATAAATCAAACTTCTCCAATTGCGGCGAGTGGACTGCAAAACCCCTTTGATAAACTGTGCTCGTAAAAAATATGACAAGATGGGAAACCCTAAAACTTGATCGCCACAAGTCAGCTCGGCTTCTCTTTGTAACCATTCTTTAAGAAGTTTTTTTATTTTTTACTTTATTGATATTCAAATTATAGCGCGCACTAGGCAGTTCAAATATAGTTTTTTTAGAAAATAATAAGAAATATCAATTATTTTCTTCCTATATTGGATAAAGATAATACACAAGATAAACAATATTAATAATGGTTAAGATGAGTTATACAAAAAACAAAACAATTCAATATGAATTTAAAAACATAAGAGTTGGTTTGTATAATCATTTAAATTCATTTAGAATGCAACAGACAAAATAAACTGTTCCCACCGCGGTCTTGCAAGTTTCCTAATGTAAACGAATGTTGTCCATTGTATCTTCCTGACAAGAATACATTCTTTATTTTCCATGCAAAAGCGCGTCTTACTTATTTATTTTATTTATTTGTTATATTTATGTTCATATTTTGTTACCCTTGGTTTGTCAAATTTGGAACATCACCCCTTTTCCGTTTTCGTAACAAATGAAATGAAATGAAAAAATTGCTTATTTATTGCAATAAAAATGCTCATCGAATGCAGTCTTCGTCTCTCACGTGTAGCTTACGCCACACAAACAGATGACGATGACACGCAATGACTCAATCTCAGCTGATGTCCCCGGGATACGCTGTTGTTGTTTTGATTTCCACTCTAACGCCTCTTCTTCTGTTCCGCTCCCATTTTCCAACCATTTTTTTAAAACTTTCTCACGAACGAAAAATATAGCAGCCGTTTTTGTCACGGTGGATAAATGATTCACCGGCTGTGGGTATGCGTGTAGCAATGGGCGAGATATCGTCCGATCGTCGACACGTGACGCCAGGTCCGTGTTTGACCTACACCACAGGAAAACACATGCGCTCGGAAAAACATGGATTCGCTTGCGACAAACAAACAAAATGTTGCTACACCACATCTGAGCGGGGAATTGGGGGAGGAGGGCAATAAAAAAATCGTTCACCACACTCACTCCCAGCAGACGCGAAAACCACTTCATTGTGGGAAATCACGCTGGAAAAGTCAGTCGACCGTCTTGCGTGCCTGCCCCACTCAGACGGACGCTGAAAATAAACCTTATTTATTATTTAACTATCCGCAGCAGCCTTCCATTTGATGCCGAACGCGTATAAATATCGGTGGAAAATGCGGACAAACGCAGGCAAGATTTCCCCACGCTCGGTATAGAGGATCGTCGACGGTGGGTGGAGGATGGGCAGGGTGCCGATGTTGTGGCGTTTTGGCATTTATGTTCGGGAAATGTGATCGACACTTCCGAGCCATAACACTCCTTCGAACGGGGTCCAACCTTCGAGTCACGTTTTCCACCCTCGCCATGCGCTTTGATTTAATCGTTTTTCCCTTGGCTAGATCCAAGGTTTGTTGTTTTTCCGAATCCACCCGTTATCCATGACTTTTCGTTTCTCCTTAAAACGATCTGCCATCCTCAACGGTTGAATGGATTTTCGATTCAGTTGAAGTTCGTTTTGCTAGCTTGATTGACAAGTCCAAGGAGGCGTCGATTTTCCGAACATATACAATTATCAACGATGGTACCTTTAGGAAGGAAATTTGAGATCTTCTCGAGCTACTCTTCGATATTCCATGTATGAGTTTTAATGAGGAACATTTTGGCCAATGGAAAACTGCCCTTGCAACGGGCCAACGAACTGCACTGTTTGCTCGAACGACGAAAGTAATGTTCAAAACCGTCCGCGGTTGGAATGGCTGCAAAAGTGGGAGGTTGAAAAAAGTGAGTTGTACGAAAATAACTGTCCCTTTTCCTTTTCTTCCAACGTTACGCCTACATCGCCTGGAGGAGTAAGGTTCAATGGCAACGAACGTCTCATTAGCAGAAAGTGTAAAAATAATTTAGTTTGCGTGGAAATCCACTAGAGATGCAAACTGGTAGTTTGTTTTGTACTTTAGTGCAAACACAATGATGGAAAATTATTGCTGATATTCTAACAACACAGTAAAATTTACGACTTAAGACCGTGGTTATGATTTGATATGTGGTTTGAATTATTAAAAAGAATATAACTAAGTTATATATTAGTTACTTTTTTCGCTACACACGTTTTGGCTATGTAGGAGTAACTATTATCCAATTTTTCTTATTTATAATTTAAAAAATGTTTATTTATTAAAAACTTCAATTGAAATACCTTTTGCCAATTAACCTTGACTTTCATTGCCTCTTGCAAACCTGCACGAAGAATGCAGACAATTTGTCTGCGGGCCGGAATGCACCTACTTGCTTTCATTGGAGATACAAATTATGGCTCCAATCAAACATCCCCCCCGGCCCCCAATCAAAGGAAGCGGTGTAAGGCGATGGAACCACATTGTTTTTCCTCCTTTGGTAAACAAATTCAATCAGGCCACATTTCACACATCCACTCATCCACCGGTGAGGAAAAACAATTAAACCCTCACGATCATCACCCAGCGCGCCCCGCGGAGGGCGATAGTAAATATGGCGTCCGCTTTGCAGATCAGGGAACGCGGACGTCACATTCGTTTGAGATTGCACGAAAAACGGCGCCGTGCAATGTGTGGAAAGAAAGATCATCCCGAAGGAAAACCAGCCGCACCAGGGAACTATCCAGACACGAGTAACAACCACAAATTATCGGCATTACTTATGCGTGGGCAAAGCACTACCTTCGGCTAAATTTAACCACCGTGCAACGTTGTTTGGGTGTGTGTTTTCCTACAACACGATCACCTTTCCTACCTGCCCCACTGCGTAGGGTTGCCATTTGTTTACCATGCGAGATCCAGAGGGTAAAGGTGGTGCTTTGTCAAAAACTAAAGCCATCCAACCTCACACCAACACCACGGTCAAGGATGTTTTGGTATGACTAGGTCAAATAATGGAGGACAAAGTTAAGAAAAACAGGAGTCTTTTCATCACCGTCACGTCCTTCTACCTGTTTACGTGTTGATTTTTCGTGGAAACGCGACAAATTGGTAAGCTTAGCTTGGGAAAAAGGGGTCACGTGTCACAGGAAGTGTCACTTCAAACCTTGCGGACGTCTCCCCAGCGGGCAATCCTTGGGATACCATTTTCCCCAAACTGAGATTTTTTGCATTTGTACCAATCTCGTGTGAACCAAGCTCGAACCGTTCGCCAAAAACGGTTAGACGAACGTCTCTTCTTGACGACCGCCCGCTGGCAACCGAAGCACCAATTAGACGGAAGGACGCAAAATCCAAACATGAAATGTGCACATTTTCTATACGCCATTGTCCAAATTGAAATGTTCCACGTTTTTCTTACTCACCCCAGAAAGAAAACTCAAAAATAGTCAATCTTTTCCTTCCCACGCCAGCCAGCAAGATGACGTCTGAAAATGGCACTAATTTTGGTCGGCGTTCTTGGCATATTTGGTGGAAAATGCAGTGAAACCGAGAAACTCATCCAACAGGAGGCAACGGATCGATCTCAATTAGTCCAGACCGGGTTGTCGTCGTGCTGTGTATTGGAAATCATGAAATATAAAACCTCGAAGATGTTCGATCTTTATAACCTGCTGCTCACGTCCATTAATCTCTATTTGACCGATATTTACATCTTCATATCACGTAGAAAATATGTTTGACAAATCAAGAGAAAGAAAAATCTTCGGGAGCACCTGGAGGGTCGCCAAATTGCATACTTGTTTTCGGCAGGACGTGTGAAAAAGATCTTTAACGACACAAAAACAAGCATTTGATAAATTGTATCATGTGGAAATTGTTGACGGATTTATAGCCCAATTAAAAAGGTCCTCATTTGTTACACGGGACGGCTAAGGTGGTTTCCTTTTTCCAATGTTTTTCTCTGTTTGATGGAGGTTTTGATATCATTTTACGCTGGAAATTAATTCTCCTTCATCGATCTTAAGCTCACAGCTCCGAATGTCACTTTTACCTGCCAAACGAGCTGGTATGAGATCCCTTTCAGGCAAAACATGAACCTTATATCGCTCATTCCCAAATTAAAATCGGTTTGCCGTTTTGCTGGGGACAATTATTTTGCTGCCAGCGCTGCCACTAGTCAACGTCGATTAGAGAAATAAATGATCAGCTACAGGCTTTGATTCGCACCCCACGGAAGGGTGTGCCAACCGCTTCGCATCCAAGCGGTATCGGTCCGGAAATGTTGCCTACCATAGCATCGCTCAGTACTGTGAGCCGGTGCCAGGAAGTGCGCGTGTATGTTTGAAACTGTTTCGTTGGCCAGGTCATTTGTTTTCATTAATTTTATCCCCACCAATGATGCAACGCTTCATTCGTTAACCTTTTTGTTTTCCTTTACGCTTTCCCTCGGTTGGCTTCCCCGAAAATTGCAGATGTACGATATTTTGGTGGTGAACAAAAACTACGATGCTGAAGGGCCGGACTCGATCTCGGTGCGAATCGGCGATCTGGTCGAGGTGCTCGATATGGGCGAGTCGGCAGCCAATGCGGCCAAGTAAGTAGCATCCGTTCGTCCGTGTGATGGGACGCGTCCACGCAGCCACTCATCCGTATCCGATCCTTATCATTCCCCTCCATCGTGTCGCATGCACAGAAAGCCTAAGCTCGATCCGCAGATGAACATCGGCCAGGCGGAGGACCGGCTAGACAGTTCCGCCTCGCGGCACAAGCTGGCGGTGAAGCCGAAGAAAAACCACCAGAGCTCTGCCCACCGGCGCAGCGTCAGCCCGCAGCCACCGTCCTACCAACCGAAGCCGAACGAGAAGTGAGTCTTTCTACTTTTATTACTACTGTTCAGTTTTCTAAACCTTTTTTTACTAGGCGAGTAGTCGAGCTAGTAATGTATGCAAGTGTGTAATTAATGCGTCAGGTAAAACGTAGTTTTTACATAAGAAATCATTCTTCTTCGATTAGGGCCCTAGTTTTTGCAAAACAGTAGACTCTCGATTATCCTTAGTCGAATTATCCACTCTGCTGCCTATCTGCGGTCATTTGAGGTATTTGTCATTGTCCATTGTCATTGTGGTTATGAAAAAAATACGCGGAAAAATATGTTAGATAAATTCCTCTGATTGTGGTGTTTGATACAGGCAACAGGCAAAATTTACTAACTGTTGAAGTATCTTCTAGAAGGCTGTGTTTGCCACACTTCTCAGTACTACACTTTTCTAAGATTCTTAGGGTTCTTGTTAGTTTCGAACATGCTGTATGTCGATTTTAACAGTGAAGGTGATGATCCAAAAAATAATTGTCTTTATCAGAACTTTCAACAGAAGAAAAAGACGATGGCGTCCCATAGTTCCATATCTATATCCTTTGTCCCATTCACCTATTTGAATGTTTGGCATCCTTTCTTTTAATCCGTAGCTACTCGAACAAACATCAGCGTAAAAATTCGCAAAGCCTATATGCTTTGTAATTGAAATTTCAGTTCAACAATCAATTTGGAAGTGATTTATGTTTCTCCAAACATTGTATTTCAGTGATTTTGAATAATCTTCTTCGACAAGTTATGATTTGTACTATTTTATTGATCTTTTGAAAAAATACCGTGCCGAGAAGTCTACTATAAAGACCCAAAAGAAAACAATGTCGTTGATGATTAAACAAAAGCGAGCATAAACACCCATTTACCTACTTGAAGATGGCCCTTGTGGAATTTAATGCCGAATAACTGAACATTTCATAGCACCAGTTGAACACTGCCTGTGTAATAGTTAACAATCAAATTCTGCTTATTTGAGTTAATTTAAAAAAATCTATGACTAAATTGGTTTACTTTTAATTTGCATTATGTTCATTACAACATTTTGTTCTAGAGACAATGAATAGGGGGAATTTGTTAAATAAATTCAAAAATGTTAATGTATGTCTTATCGCTTTAGTCATACAGCTCAAATACTCAGTCTTGCCCCCTTGTGTTGCATTCACTCTCACCTTTCCTTTTGACTGGTACTCTTCGACCCTGTCTAGGTGGAAAGTACGAATCTTCGATGGAGATGACAATGCGAAGGCCGGCTGGATTCCGGTGTCCGTGCTGGACATCATGCACACCGAGCAGGCCGTCTTCGGCGAGAAGTCCAACGATGCCGCCTACAGACGAGAGTAAGCCATAACCAAACACGAAAAGAAAAACAAATTCCCAAACCTCCACTTGTGCAGCAATAAACCAGCGGCTGGATCATCACAATTTACAGTACGTTCTCTTACTTTATGCGGTGCTTTCTCTCGCCAGAGCCGTCGTCCGCGAGCTGGTCGAGACGGAGGAGGAGTTCGCCAAGGATCTCCAGCAGGTCGTCGACAACTACCTCAAGTACATCGACAACAAGGACAACAAGGTGCCGCGGGTCGTGCGCGATCATAAAGATGACATCTTTAACAACTTCAAACAGATAGCGGACTTTCACAATACGTAAGTATACGTCGGGCTGTAGGATTTCGGGGTTTGTTTTCTTTTTCGAAACCACTCAACGCGTGAGAGGAGGGATAGAAAGCTAACGATGGGAGGGTAATTTTATCTGCGCCTAATGGCATGGCAGTATCATTTTATACCAGCTATTAAACGTTTCCGCTTCTTCTGTTCTGGTTTTATTTTTCACACCCTTTCCGCTCCCGGTCCCAGGGTACTGATCGAGGGTGTAAAGTACTACGCGAACAATCCGAAAATGATCGGCAAAACGTTCCTGCGGCTCGAGCGGGACTTCGACAAGCACGTGAGGTATTGCCGAGACGCACCGGTTGCGCAAGAGTTCCTCGCTTCGAACGATGACATCCGTGACTTTTTTATGGTAAGTGACGAAATATGAAATACGAAAACCTGTTTGACTAATTGAAATGTATCGAAAATTTCACATCGAGTAGGGGTTTAACTGAGTATCTTTTTTATCGTAAATAAGGCACACAGATCAGTGCAATAATTTAAAGAACTATTAACAATATACTGACTACTGTAAGTCTTGCCATAAAAGTTCCATGTCATCGAATGTGGAACCATTTTGTGGAGCTTTTCAACGGCAAGTTTCCAAAAAGTCCATTTTAAGCTATACGGAAACAAATCTGTCAGGGATCGTGCAGGATCGCGCAAACCTGACTTGCAGCGCCATCTGTTGGAAAGTAAATGTATTTACTGGATTAAAGAGCACGGAGAAATAAATCTCTCAGAACAACATCGTTGCAACGACTAACTCTCTCCGCACTTTCGTCTACGGCAAGAGTATAAGGATGCTATTTGGCCACAAACACCCTTGTAGCATACAAATGTAGCACATAACGTCGCCTCATTGCGATCAAACCGATCGGGATGCCGGAAAACCCGTCGGAGATTAGTCGAAACGAGAACTTCGATGGTTGGTACTAATCGGGCGCGATCGCAACCAGACACCTTGCTGACAGTGCCGCATCGGAGGGATCAGCCGAGGATTAACCACACGATGCAAGTTTGTTGCACGGCCAAACCCGACAGCAATGTCTGTTTTACCCCGAACGCTGCCAAACACGGCCCAGATTTCACCAACCGGTGCAATACGAATCGCAACTCGAACCAGCTGTCACGCAAATGATGCAACAACCGGCAGCCAGTGCTTCCCGATTTAATGTCCCACCATCTCCCAGGCAGGAGAGTGAAGGTTCGCTTACTCAATCCCGCGTGCCGGAAACTAGTCCCGCAAAACAAACAGCACGACTGGCTGCAAGAGGGAAGACGGTAGCGATGCGAGATCGAAAGACATGCCGGTGGGATTAGGTTTCTATTTTTCGAAACGAAAATAACAATGAAGCTCGTCGCAAGCGAAGGCTGTGTTTCTCTCTTCCGTACATCTGCTCGGGCGGGTAAACTCATCAAAATTTTCAATCTCGATTATGTCACAGAGCGCCGTTCAGCGTTCATTACACAACCGGCAAATTAGCGACAGCCGTACCAACACAGGCACGAGTACGACACAGTTTTCACCACACGAGAGTATAATGGCCGCAAGTCGGAACATTAAATTTTAGGAGCAGTTTTTCTTTCCTTTGTTAACTACAACAAATAACCATTCTGGTGGTGAGAAAATACTTTACTCTATTGTAAGAATATATGAAACTGAGGCAAGCAACATGTAATTTCCCAGCACATGACGATGGCTGTTGGTTCTTTTGCAAGCTCATAAGTTCTATGGTGCAAGGGAATCCCGGCGTTTCGACCAGCTCTCTGCTTTCAGCGTTATGGTGCCTGGTTTTTTATTTGTATGGTCTAAAGTTGAAACATTGAAACAGAGAACATTTACATAGAAGAAACTTTTCTTGAGTTTTCATCCTTTGCAATCCAAGCCATTGGAAGATGAACGTATTCTATGTGAGGTTGTAAAACGAATTGGAATCTTCAAAACATGTAAGATGCAGAAAATACGCTACAAAACATGTCAAAGATTGTTTGCATTCGTAACGATGGTCAATTTTGATTTTCACCCTGCGTTAATACAAGTTTGCGATCGATCTAAAAATAAAACGGTAACGTCCGGCTCGTTTGTAGAACATGGAGGATCGTGTCAAGCAAATTTATTTCCCTGCATCAATTTATTTATATGTTATGGTTGAGATGCCACACATTTGGAAATTAAATTTAACACCAATCATGGAGTAAATTTATCGTATCACAATGTCACGAATAGAAACAAAAATGACTGACCTTTTCCTTCTGATATTGTAAACCAGTTTTGACGCTGTCACAATTTTGGAAATTTTCTGTTTTAAGATATTTATGGTTAAATATAACAAGTCAAATGACCACTGAAATCAACAATTTTTATTGAAAAAGTTATAATTATGACATTACGATTGCTAATTACTTGACACATATTAAATCCAAAAACACACTGTCGTTCCATGTTTACTTTTAAATTTCAATTTTAATGTTAGCAAACTATTAATTACATAAGATAATACATACATACCGATAGCCAAACAATTGTCTATTAAATATGACAACTTTTGTGTAACAATCTTGGTTTCACAATTTTTCCACAAAGAGGACATTGTGTAAAGATTTACATAACGTAAGTGCAAGTAACTAACAAAAACTCCCTTGTATAAAACAAGTTTGCCCTTTCCTGATCTCTTTACGGCAACAAATTGTGGTCACTATGCTCTCAGCTATATATCCCTACGCCATAAACCGTTGCAAAATTGCCGAAACTGATTTCTTTATGAAACAACAAACGCATAACAACACACTCGCACTCATGCACATACACAGAATTCACTACGGCGTGTGACACCATTGCCACGGACACAACTGTGATAAATTCCTGCCTTATGGTAGCAACGAATAACTTTCCCATTTCCGACCATTTTTTATTTTCCTTTAGCTTCTCCCTTTTGACACGGATATAAGTCAAGGTGAGAAATTTTCTGCAACCTTACGGATGCACTTGTTTGCGTACGGCGCATCTCTCTGGCTATTTTTTCTACCACCATGGCAGAGCACCAAAAATCTCGTCAGTCCGGCGTCAGACCGTTCGCGTGCACAAGGCGTGCCCAAAAATCAATGCCATTAATCCCTTGCCCTCTTAACTCCTCCCCAACCAGTTTTAACCTTGTAAAAACGGTGCTGCTCCACAGCGAGAAAAATCACTTGTCCACCTGTTTTCCCTTATTTTTGTCGCCCCGCCGGCGCCCGTCTATTAAACAAAAACAGGTGTCAAGCTAAAGAAAAACGGCAAGAAAAATACGCCAAATCCAGCATCTGCTCCATAGCACAGTGCAAAGGAGGACTGAATCGCTTTCAAGCTCAAACGTCACTCGTCGCCCCGAGCGGACCATCGCTCCCGACAAACACTCCCGTTTTAATTCCGCTTCCTCCCATCACCGCCCGTGTGGGCAATGGCCGACAAATGGCCCCAATCGTCGTCTGAGGGGGACGTGCAGCCCAAACCCCCTGCAAATTTCCGAACGACGGCCAATGGCCCACCCGGTTTGTGCGCGCGTTACGCTGCGTTACGTCCGGTGCGGTGCCACGTTACCCATTTTTGCCCACCCGAATTATCATCCCTCTCCGCACGCGCACACGCATACCATGCCCCGTACGTGTGCGCGGGCAGTGGCGGGACAGCGAAAAATTTTCGGTTCGGACGTAATTTTAGAATATCTATATTTTTCGCTCACGGTCGCACTAGGGCCGGCCGAACTTCAGTCGTACTTCACAGCTGCCAGCGGAAGGATCGAAAAGCCAGTGATCGCGCGCGCACCCCCGTCAGAATAGTGTGTGAGAGTGAAAGAACGAGAGGGAGAGAGGGAGAAATCGTGCCATCCGTGCTGTTCCGGCCGGACCCGGTTTCCCGGAGTTAGTATCGGGTTAGTTGTAACTTTTGAAATTTAATTTTACCGCGCATCCAATGCTCTCCGACTCTGGTGTATCGATCGATTTCCGATCGGGATTGACAAGTGGATTAAGACCGTTGGTTCCCGCAGCAAGTGGGAGGCGTTTTGAACAACCCCTTTTCCAGTGCGTCGAAGGCCACGCGGTCACGCTTGACGTCGAAGTCCTTGTAAAAGTATAGGAGACGTTCATAAAGTGTCAAAGCGTACGAAAAACGCTTCGTCTTTTTTGATTCGTGACCGAATAAGTTTGCTGTGCATAAATTAATGAGCTCAAAAATATATGAAAAGTGTATGGTGAAATTCTATGGAAAACAAATTAATATCACGATCAAATATTTAACAAATGCCTCTCGAGTGTCAATCGTTAACCAGTGACTTCCGTAGAAGAAAAAGTCATTGCATAACCGCCCATATCAGCGCTAGCTGACAAGACGTGTGTCTGCGTTGCCAGTACACGCCAGTGTTTGTGCGTCTGTGGTGTACAGTTCGTGGGAAAAATTGTCAAAAGGCTTCGTTTTATTTTTGTGTATGCGATGCCTTATTCATGAGCCAACAAGAGGAAAGATATATTGCACCACATTTACCAACGTTTATTTAACCCCTAGGTTGGGGTCTTCGAAAAATCGGGCAGTGCGAGAAGTACGACGGGGGAAAATTTGCAGAAGAAAATACGAAAAGAAAAATAGATGCAAAGTGAAGTTTGTGGAAAAATGTGTTATGCCAAATGTTTGTGCTCTTTTGAAAGTCTTGATCTATCGTTTAAAAATACAAGAAGTGTGTCTAAATCGAGCTATGATTTAACCCTCCAAAGTCTCGCGTCCGTGTGGAGAAGGAGAGTGCGCAAAACTGAAGATAAAAAAGTACCTCGTCCGCGTTTACGTCACGCTCCACCCACGCGGCATCCGGAAGGATCCAGGCTCATGACGAAGCACCGAGGAAAACAAATCATCATCATCGGAAGATATATGTTCTGATCCGCATAAGATCTTGGGGTGCCTAAGATTTTTTACTCCTGCAAAAAAAGGAAAACTTTTCTCAACTACCACCTCCCGGAACGTTTGAAGTAAAACGTTTGAATGCTCATCGTCAAGCTCCACCGTCGGAATATTTCCTTCACCCGGTTGTTTGAGAAGCGAATTGGCTTTCCTTTGGGCGGTTGAATTGAGGAAGGAAAAAACGGAACGCAACTGTTCGTGTTCACGTTCGGTTTAATTGCACCATATTGACCAAAGCGGCGACGGCATGGGGTTTTATTTATAACAACTAACTAACCCAGAAGAAGCGCCAGAAAAATGCCCGCCAACCAACCGACCGTTGGCTCCTGAGGGAGGAAAATTAGACCATCCCTGTGGTTGGGGTGATAAAAGATGGCTTGTCGTCTTTCGTTATCGCTAAGGCAAAGAAATTTGCCAAAACACCCAAGTGTGTAATGTTATTTTAAATTGTCCCCGATTAACGTGGATAGCCACTTTATAAGTCATTCATGTACAAATTGAAACAATTCTTGTAGAATGCAATACGCAGGTCGCTCGTGCAATTTATACTTTGTACTGAAAAAGAAAACCATGTCAATTAGTCCAACACAACGGCAACATTAGTCATAATCGGAATTACTTTCATCATTTTCAGCATACGTATCAATGTTCTGAAATGACTTGCTAGATGGACATTCTTTCCAGTTTAGTTTACAAACCACCAGGCGCCTCCATCTTAGTTTTTTCATACTTTTGAAAAGTAATACCCATCACTTCGAACCGCAATTGACATAGACGATGTGCGTCAATTCAGCTAGATTTATTATTTTAAGTACAATGACGTTCTCAGTGTAGAAATAGAAGAAACCGCAATTTCATTTATTTGTATATAAAACCGTACAAACATATACGTTTTTTAAAGTGGCTTTGGAAATGGGCGAAAATTTAAAAAAATATATATGGAAATCACTTTTCCAAGGCCTAAACATATTACTAAGAATCAACAACATAAATCGAATTGGAATTTATTTTAAATTTGTCGATTATTGATGTCTGAAAATGTAGTATAATATAAATATGTATGCTTTGAAGACTATTTATAACAAACTACCGGGCACTACAAAAATAATAATCAGACGATACCGGTGATGACTATATAAGAAATACTTAAGTAAATTTAATCTATTAAATGTGATGAATCAATCTGTTAAAGTGGTTGCTATTTATGCATTAAACAAGTTTTATTTAAAAAAATGCAGTTTACTTATCTAAATAGTTTGCCAAACATAAACAACAAGATTCACATTAGAAATTACGTATGACGTATATATGATGATTATAATGAAATGCATCAGAAGATGACTAGATGGGTATAATTTTTGGGTTATTTGTAATAAACAACCAGGCGCCCCCATCCTACAACTTTCAAAAAGTATAGCATTATCGACCAGTTCGGATAGCATTTGGAACAGGCGATGTGCGTCAATTCTTTTGTTATTTATTATTCGAAATACAATGACGTGTGTATTGTGCAATGTCATATTGAAACTCCATCAGGCCATGTGCATACAGCAAGTGTGTTTTCTAAACAAACTAAAGTATTGTTTATTATATAATACTTAAAAATAATCAAGATATGCAGGTCCGTTAGATAGATTTTGATTTACTAACTCGTCTTTAAAAAAATGTTCTCCCTGTTAATTTTTTACTAGAGCCTGCATCAGATTCCACAAATATGTGGGAGGGTGTGAACATCCCTAAGCTGAGCGGCGTTCCAAAAACGTTTCTTCAGACATTGCTCCACATTTTCCATTACTCAAGGTTCTATTTTATGTCGTTTCTCTACCTTTTCATGGCCAACAGATTCCGGTCACCTCGGGCCGACCAAAACGTTGGCCGGAATAATTTTCTATTTCTTTACCGCCCTTGCCAAACAACCTTGTTACTTATTTCGGAGTAGAAATTCGGCCGAGGTACGGTGTAAAGCTGACATTACCTCATGCCTAGCGTTTTTTTGTTTGTTGTTTCTTTTTTTCCTCCACGTTGGCTCTTTGTCAACTTCCCACTAGTCCACCTACGGCGACTGTTACCCAATGTTGGTGACTAATGCCGCTTTGGACGTGCCTCCCGGGTTGGGGGAAAAGGTCACAGATGACCTAGTCCGGCCCATTCGTCTGTTCCGAGATCTCCGTGAAGGTGTGATCAAAAGCCGCCTACCGCCGCGCGGGAAAACTGTGGGCGGTAATGGTGATCATCATTGCGATCGTGATCGTGAAAATAAACAGACAGTTTTCGTTCTTCAAATGGAATTGCAAATTTGTAATGATATTTTTTAAAGCAGTTTAGCTCCTGTCACAGACGTAGTTTTCTCGCAACACCTGTGCAAAGAATTTGGATAATTTTGCTATGGTAATATAAACGGATTAATCGCGAGATGATAAAATATTTAATTTTACGATCTTTTGATTCGTTTTTGAAGCGCTTTAGTTCCTCTTTTTCCAAATATCATTTACCAATCGCAAACCAAGCATGATCTCTGATCTTAAATGTTCTCACACACGATTCACCGTCCATGGAAAGCCGTCCAAAAATATCCGTTAAGGTACCTCAATCCGCTTCGATCGATTACCTCCGCACGAAAATGTCTTTCGGGATCCGTTTTATCAAATCCACTATTTATACAACATCCCCAACCCCGACCAACATGCACCCCGCCCTATCCGTTGCTTCGACGTATTTCCACCCGCTAACGCACGAAAACAACCAACGGTGCTCCCTGAACATCGCCATTCCGAGTGACAATCTATGGCAGTGGAAAATTTATTTCTAGACAAATCGCACCACCACGGATATGTTTGTGAGGGGGAGGCATTAAAATCTGTGCCTTGGTAAGCGGGAAATTTACGGGCAGTGCGGGTTAGCTTCAATGGAGTCTGGGGAACATTCCATCTGGTGTCGAAGAGCGTTAGTGTGCTGCAAGTGAAATTTCGATACATTTCTCGAAGTCAATTGAAATGTGAAAAATGTGATCCGTTACTAAAGCAAATGCGTGTGCGTGTATATGTGTACGTGTTTTTCTTCTTCTTTTTTTTTGATCGACCTGCAGGAGCTCTCAGCGAAAATCGACGACGATAAAAGTCTCACCGAGCATCTGAAACTTCCGATTCAGCGTATCAACGATTACAAGCTTCTCTTCAAGGTAAGGTCCCGGAAGGATCACGTTGGTGAATATGCTTCATTGGTTGTAAAACAGAGAGTCAAAAAGAGAAGAAGATCAGACACATCAACCTTAAAATCATTATATTTCATCCTAACCACGATGCAACTAATCAGCTGCGCAGAACGGAAGCATGTCATTAGAAACTTGGCTTACTAAATCAAGCGAGAAAGTGGAATAAGTTACACAAACAGCACCAGAAACTCCTGTAAATCTATTGTATCATCCAGCAGAATGTTTTTCAAACTCAACCACACAAACATTAAAAAAACAAAAGCTGAAACTGAGAGGAAACCGTTTTGTATGCTCTGCGCTTGACCTTCAAAGGCATAAACTAGCAGACACTTCAATGGACTGCAGTAAAAAAAATGTGAATCGATAACCTTCGATCGAGCCGGTTTGGGAACGATCGGAAAAACCAACACCGTACAGTTCATTTGGAGCTATATTTAGAAGGTATAGCAAACATAACGTTTGGTAGACGCTCCATTTTTTAAATAACACAAACACAACCCTTCCGTTTTGTTCGGTTGGAAAATGGTTTCTCCAAAAATATCCAATGAACTTTTGCCGATGTTACTAAAGAGATGGTTCGTTGCCGTATGTGCACGAATGCCGAAAGAGAAAATGTACTGACCTATCCAGTATGTTTTAAAGACTAATGCAGAGATATGTTTACATGCGTACACAATCGGCACGATTGAATTAAAAGTGCACTTCTGAGCAAATGGATTTTGTTGTATTTTTCTCCCCTTTTTACTGTGTTCGTACGGGATGTGTTATTTTGCTGTCTTCATTTTTTCATTTGCACGATCATCGTGTCTATTCCCAGCTCATGACGTAAAGATGCTCTGCTTTGACGTACGCATTCGCAAAACTGGTAACGTACGGCTAGCGTACACATTAGTCACGAACCACACGATGATGGAGAACGTTGATGGTAAAAAATGATTGATGAGACGAGGTTAAACAGTATACGTGCATACTACACCCCGTAGGTGCAACGGGTCGGTGAGAGAGAAAAAAAAAGAAAATTCTCTTGGCCTTGAGTACACAATAGCTAATATAACGCTTAGTTTAAATTAGCTTGAAATACACGCCTAACCCGAGATGATGTAGGCATCTACGTGCGATCTATTGTCCCACCAGATGTCTCATTTCAATTTACACGATCAGCATACAGCAAGCAGGATCCCTAACCACACTTTACAGCTCGTTTCACTCAATTCACGTTGAAACAAAGACTAAACAAAATTGGCAATAAAATTGCTGCAATGATCAAAAAGCACACTCACACAACTAGCCGTGGTACCCAGAGGGAGAGGGAGCGATAGAATCCTTAAAAAGCAGCACACACCGCGGTTAAAGCAAACAAAAACTACCGCAAAACGGCACCAACACCCAAGGAATCCGGCGGAAAACGATGGATATACGGGAGACATAAGTAGAACGCGGGATGCGCAACGAAAAACATAGGTTTGATGGACCGAAAGAAAACCCATTCTCACATACCTCACACCCACACATATACACACACCTAATGGCCAGAGGCAGGAGTTTGTAAACATCCGCACAGCTCTAAGTTTAGCACACAGGCGAACGCCCTGGTTGCTTCCTCGAAGCCGCGAGCCCACCTGTTGACGTAATTATTCACTATCCGCTGTCCATCTCGCTACCGCACAAACAGGAGCTGCTCAAGTACTCGACCGCGCTTGGCGAGAACGTGCTCGACATCCAGAAGGCCCTAGAGTTGATGCTCTCGGTACCGAGTCGAGCGGCGAACAACAAGTTTCTCGAGAATATCGAAGGATTCAGAGGTATGCTAACAGGTCGTGTGCGGCCGGGGGACTCCGACTCCGCGAGAAACGTTGCGGGAAGCGAGTAGTGTATGAGTGTGCGCGTGTGTGCGTGTGTGCGTGTATGTGCGAGGGTGGTGATCGATATCAAACTTTTCTCTGCTACTTCACCAGGCAACCTGCAAAAGCTTGGGCGCGTGCTTGCCCACGAGTACTTTGGCGTGCGGGACAAGGAAAATAAGATCAAGGAGCGTTACCTGTTCCTGTTCAAATCGCGCATACTGATCACCAAGTCGAAGCGCCTCTCGGACGACCGGTCGATCTTCATCCTGAAGGACATCGTGCGCCTGCCGGACTGTCAGCTGCGCGAGATCGATTCGCGTGCGTTCGAGCTTCAGCCGAAGGCAAAGGGCGACCCGGTGCACCTGATCGCGTACTCGGAGGAGGCGAAGCAGCGCTGGATCTACGAGATCGACGAGTACGCTAGCAACGCCGTCGCGCTGCAGGAGCACACCAACGACGATCTGCGCATCGATCCGACGCAGACGAACATCGACGAGAGCATCATCAAGCTGCCGCAGCGCATCGAGGCGCACAAGACCGACGAGAACATCAAGCCGTCCGATATCGCCGACAGCTACGTGGTGTTCAAGCACAAGACCAGCCGGGACGAATCGCACCAGGCGCTGCAGAAGATACAGTACCTGCAGCAGCAGCACCAGCAACATCTGCCCCAGCAAATCGCCACCGGGGAGCCGGCGGTCCAGACGGAGGAGGAAGAAGAGAAGCCAGCCTCGGTGCAGGAGCGTTTGGCCGCGTTCGAGGTGAAGAAGTCGGCCAAAAAGCTTGACCTCACGCACACCAAACAGGAGCAGTCTTCTCAGGTCACCACCGTCCAGTCGTCCACGCAGGTGGTGCAGTCGTCCACCCAGGTTGTGCAGCAGTCCGAGTCGAAGTCGGTTTCGTCTACCTCGTCCGTGGTCATCAAGCAGGAGCAGCATCAGCAACAGGTGCAGCAGGAGGCACACCGGTCGGTTGCCGTCAAACGGCAGCAGGAAGCGCAGCTCGAGAGCGTATCAAAGAGCTCCAAGGTACAGGTGGAGTCCAAATCCGTCTCAACATCCAGCAGCGTATCCTCTCAGTCGTCGGCGTCCTTCGCGGAGGCAATCACTGAAACTCAGCAAACGCAGCAGCAGCTAATTGATCAGCAAACTAAAATCAAGCAAATCGAATCGAAATACGCTGCCCTCAAGCAGAAGCAACTCGAACAGAAGAACGACATCGTCGATGCCAAGTTCCAGATCGTTGAGTCGAAGTTTGCCGCACTCAAGCAGAAACAGGAGCTGCTACTGCAGGAGCAGCATCAACAACAGGTAACGGTCGTTACGCAGCAACAACAACAAAGTGCTGTACAGCAGATCGAAGCTAAATACGCCGCCCAGAAGCAAGAGGAAGCGGTCTCGAAAATCCAACAGATCGAGTCCAAGTACGCTGCGCGCAAATCTTCCCTCAGTGGTCCATCTGGCGAAGAGTCTGTGAAGCAGATTGAAACCAAGCAGGTAACTGCCGCGACGCAGCAATCACAACAGCAACAGCAGCAGACTGTTGTCTCCTCGCCGACCGGTGAGAAGAACCAGGAGCCTCTTTCGAAGCTTCAACAACTTGAATCGAAATATACCGCCCATCGCCAGCAGGCAAAGGAGGTTGTCAAGGAAACGGTTGAAATTGTACAGACCACAATCGCCGCCGAGGAAGTGAAGCCAGAAGTACCGGACTCTCCCCAACCCGAGTCGCTGTCTAAGATACAACAGATTGAATCCAAGTACGCAGCCCTTAAAGCACGTCAGCAGCAGCAGTTGCAGGAAATCAAGGCTGCGGAAGTAAAAACCGAAAAGACCACCGCTACCACCGCCTCAGATCAAGCAACCGAAGAGCCGCAATCTAAGATCGCGCAGATTGAAGCGAAATATGCTCTCAAGCGACTGCAGTCGTTGAACGTTGATGATGCGGTGAAGGTGCAAACCGAATCGAAACTTCCGGTTCCGGTGAAGAAAGAAGAACAGGCGCCAGAGATCAAAACGGTTGATTCTACCAAGACGGTGGAAGCTGTGAAAGTAGAAGCCAGCAAGACTACCAAGACCACCACCGCTGTAGAAAAACAGAAAACCGCCGAGCAACTTTCAAAAACATCTGAAGTGAACGTCAAAGAAGTTAAAAAACTAGAGGAAGCAACCAAAAAGTCCACCGAAGCAACAAAGAGTGTGGACACGGTAAAAACCCAGGAGGTTAAAGTCGAGCAGGTCAAGGTAGCGGATACGAAGAAGAAAATCCCCGAACCGATCAAACTTCCGGAGCAGGCCAACAAGACCGCCAGCGAAAAGGGACCGGACTCGCCGAAGAAATCCAAGAGACCCAAATCTCCGAAATCTCCATCGCCAAAGAAAGACGCTACTGCTCCATTTAAGGGTGTAGAAAAACAGAAGCCCGAAGAACCGAAAAAGGTTGAACCGGTAAAGGTACCGGATGTGCCGAAGAAGGATGAGAAGCATGTAAAACCCATCGAACCGGTAAAACCTGTTGAACAACCAAAGTTGGTGGAAGCGGCCAAAAAAGCAGAAGGAAAACCAGCTGCTAGGACTGAAGAGTCAAAGAAAATATCTGAACCAGCAAAGAAGACTGACGTGGCACCGAAACCGACAACGGTAAACATTGAACAAGTAAAAGCACCTGAAACAACTAAGATTCCGGAGGTAGTGAAGAAGCCGGAGGTTGCAAAGCCACAAGAGCCAATCAAAACTCCGGAAGTCCAAAGACCAAATACCAGCGAAGCTCCTAAAGCTGCGGAGTCTCCAAAGAAACCAGCAGAGCCTACTAAAGCCGCAGAAACTCCCAAGAAACCGTTAGAGACTGTCAAGGTTCCTGAAACTCCCAAGAAGCCTGTAGAGCCTGCAAAGGCTCCTGAAGCTCCCAAGAAACCCGCAGAGCCTGCAAAGGTTCATGAAACTCCTAAGAAGCCAGTCGAACCTGCAAAGGCCGCAGAAACTCCCAAGAAGTCGGTCGAACCTGCAAAGGCTCCTGAAGCTCTCAAGAAACCCGCAGAGCCTGCAAACGTTTCGGAAACTCCCAAGAAGCCAGTCGAACCTGCAAAGGCTCCTGAAACTCCCAAGAAGCCAGTCGAACCTGCAAAGGTTCCTGAAGCTCCCAAAAAACCTGCAGAGCCTGCAAAGGTTTCGGAAACTCCCAAGAAGCCAGTCGAACCTGCAAAGGCCCCTGAAACTCCTAAGAAGCCGGTCGAACCTGCAAAGGCCCCTGAAACTCCCAAGAAGGCTACAGAGCCTGCAAAGGCTCCTGAAACTCCCAAAAAACCTGTAGAGCCTGCCAAGGCTTCCGAAGCTCCCAAAAAGCCTACAGAGCCTGCCAAGGCTCCCGAAGCTCCCAAAAAGCCTGCAGAGCCCGCCAAGGCTCCTGAAGCACCCAAAAAACCTGTCGAACCTGCTAAGGTGCCTGAAGCACCTAAAAAGCCTCTTGAGCCAGCAAAGGCTCCTGAAACTCCCAAGAAGCCGGTAGAACCTGCAAAGGCTCCTGAAGCTTCCAAGAAGCCTGTAGAACCTGCAAAGGTATCCGAACCAAATCCAAAACTGTCAGAGAAGAAGACTGACAACGTCAAAGTAACGGAAAAGAAGACTGAAATTCTGCAAACAACTCAGAAGGCTGTGAGTGAGAGTGTGAGTAAGGTATCAACCACAACGACCAAGAAAGGTAGGTGCAATTCTGTTGTCGACTTCCGTTCTTTCCTATACGCTTTTCGCAGCTTTCTCATTTACTCACACCACATCACCCGTTACGAACCGTTGTTAGTTGTTTAAACGTAGGATAGGAACTATATTTTTCCCATTTTAATTCTCCATTGCCAAACAAAACTACCGCCACCTGCCGCCACGGATGCCGTACCGTACAACAGGTCACAGTACACCTGCGGCGGGCTCCGAGGCTGACGCGTCGGTTGAAGGTGTGGTCGAGCAAAAGTCGCGCGAGGAGGCGCTGAACCGTAAGCTAGAAGAAATCTACGCCCGTGAGAAGGCCGCCCTAGCGGAAGCAAAGCGGTTCCGTGAGCTCGAAGAGCAAGAGATCCGGCGCAAGTTCGAACAGCGTAGCAACCGCGAGATCCAGCAAATCAAGGAAACAACATCCGAATTCCTGCAACAGATCGCCGCTACCCGTAATCTCGTGCACTCCGTATTGGAGACGAGCGTCGATCCGAAGCTTCCCCAGATAACCAAGGCGGCGGCCAGCGGTGGCGCTGATAGCAATACACAGCGTGCGCAAGGTTCCGAGTCGGACTCGAACAATCAATCGTCAAACCAAGACAGCGCCGGCAGTGGTGAACAAGGGGCCGAGCAAGGAGCCGACCAATCTGCATCCGGTGACGGAAACGCCAACGAAGGTAACGGCAACGAAGGCAACGGTGACGGGCGAGAGGACAAAAAACGCACCCCACCGCCCCTGCAACTGCCTACCTTCTTCGATCCCCCACCACCCCCGGTTTACTACGCCACGATCGAGGTGTTTGTAAAGAAGGAGCGACCTCCACCACCGCCACCACCGAAGATCACGCGCAAGCTGGTCGTAAACACGGACGAGCTAGAGCGCAAGACGCAGGCATTCTTCGACGGCGAGATCAACGAACCGGATCCGGACTTCTCTATTGCGGCTGCCCACCGGAAGCTGAAGGGTATCAAGCACATCTACAAGAAGGCGGACGAGACAGTCCTGTACGCGGAGGATACGATCACCAAGGCAGAGCAGGGCGAATTCGATAGTATCGTTATCCCGGAGCCGGAGGAGGACAAGCGTCCACGCGAACCTGCGTACGAGTATCAGTACACGGTCGAGGATCCGGTTACAGGGGCGCGTGTCTGCACGGCTGACCCGAACGTTGTGCTGATCGAGCGGGAGCTCACGATGGAGGATCAGCATAGTACCACCCAATCGCGGTACACTTCCTCGCGCCTCTCTTCGCGCAGAAGTCACATCACTGAAGGTACTGCGACGATTCTGTTGGTATTTTTCTCTGTCGTCACTTACTGAGGATCTCTAGACAGAGGCCCCGAATCTGTTCAGTGTATTGTGCATCTGCGGTCGGTGTCCTAATTCAATGTATCTGTTACCTTCAACCAGCGTACTACTCTGCATTTTGATGTAGTTTGCATTTTTCTAGTGGCTATCCATCCTTGAGAAAAATTATTCTCCGGCTTTCTGTTTAACAACTCTTTGTTTTATGTTATAATCAAGCTATATTATATTTCAGCTGCATGTAATATTGTGCTATCTTAGCATATGCTTAACCACCAAAACCAGCGATGGAAAGGAAAATCTAAGTCAGATACCTGCTAATCTAGAAATTAGGTTGTTATTATCCGTATCATAAAACAATTACATAAGCTCCTCAACTACTAGCTAACCTATTTTTACCACTCATTCCTTTCATCCTTCATGATGCACCGTAAACTCTCTCTCTCTCTCTCTCTCTTCGCTCAAAGCCAGCTATCCTTCTCTCTGTTTCTGTGGATCTATGTTCGATCTTTTTCTAATCGTATGCTTTTATTTAATTTTTATCCTTCTTCCACACCACTCGATGTGAATCATTTGAATACCACGATCTGTCTATGAAAAACTAAACAAACACACATATTTTATTGCCTAATGGATGGCTTAAATATGTTGCACCACAACAACAAACAATCTGCCAAACCAACACACAACACCAATTACTTGATTCTACGCACTCGATTTGATACGCTACCGATCATCCT